>NW_024353908.1:10763986-10836193 GCF_902729225.1 Pteropus medius
AGAGAGAGAGGGAGAGAGAAGAGATATAGAAGCGATATAAAGTGGGAGAAGAATGCCTGGTCTAGATTGTCATGGAGGTTTAGGATTTTATCTTAGGAATAGTGGGAAGCCAGTGAATAATTTTACATGGGGGAGTGATAAGATTCACTTTTTGCTTTAAAAGATCCGTTTGTATCTCTCTAGGTCTAGAAAGCACCGATTTCCTCCAGACCATGAGGGATTGATGTTGCCTCTTGCTGGGCGACTCTGATGGAGTCTTTTGAGGTTACCACTACCACTGGTGTCTGTACCCATCCTCTAACCATCCCAATTTGGAACCTTTTAAAACTTTAAATAAAAGAACCTGTTCATGTTCTCCCTTTGTTCTCCTTCTTTAAACTGTGATTGAAGCCAGGCTCAGATATCTGAAAACCTCAGAGAAGAAAATTATTTCCATAGCAGCTGTAACCATGGGAAACCTTCAGAATTGCTCCCATTTCTATATTCCACTCTTTTCTATTGGTTGGCTAGAAATAAGGGCTTGCGTTTCAGTGTTCTTTTTGTCAAAATCCATGTAGATGAGAGTCTTGCTTTCACTTTCACGTACGTTTTATCATAGCTTGAGAATCAAAGGATTGCTTATTTGGGGTGAGAAGAAGAAGTTGAAGCTGCTAGGATACCTTCATTTGTTTGTAAGCTAGAGAAAATCAAGAGCGGTGTTGATTCAGAAGACGAGATATTAGGTTTTTCCTGTTGCTTGTTTCCTCCCAGGTAGCATGATAGAACCAAGTTCATCTTCTTTGAGAGGTACCAGGAGCATTTTTTTCTTTTGAGACACCTGAAAGTGGTTTTCATCAGTTGCCCTTCCATTTTGCTCTCACAGGCTCTTGGTAATGAGCCATCTCTTTGTCACTTCAGAGAGATGCATGAAATTCTTCCAGAAACAAATCATTCCCCATGTAGAGTTTCTGTCATAAAAATCAGGACTTTTTCGGGGGCCTGGGGAGAAGTGGTGTTGCATCTCTGGTCCAGTTCCTCTTTTTGGGATGGGCACAGGGCAAAAATGAGCTGGTCAGTGTTTCTCTTGATGAATAGATTTTAGTGAAATGAAGGCATGACAATGAATCAGAAATTACTGTGGCAAAAGTTAATAAGGAGACTGGAATACATGAGTAGTGTTTGCTTTTGGAATTTGGCCAGGCCACTGGGAGAGGCTCAGGAAGAAAGTCGAAAGAGGAAATATGAACTTCAGGCAAGTCCGCTATATGCATTCTCATTTACAAAATGTTTGAAAATCATGTTGAGAAATGCATAAGTTAAACCAGCTGGCAGCAACTTTTATGTTCATAGCTTTCCTGGGTCACCACAGATAACAGGATAACTTCTCTAAGACCTCTGCATGTATGATGGAAAACTGAGGGGATTTCCTTTATGCAACATCCTTATCCTGACAGGGCAGCATCCTTTTACCTCCGGAACTCACTGTATGAAAAGAAATAACAACTATTGTTGGGCTGGACTTATCATCTGTTGTTGTACTTTGAGGTTTATGTTTTCAGACAAGGCACTCAGGACCTGGCAATCAGTTAGTCAGAATCATAATACAGGAATTTAAGAGATTTACCCTGATTCAAGAGCTTGGCCTGGCCTTTTGGAGTTTTCCCATTCACATTCATGTGCCTGATTAAAGTATGCTTGTAAAAATTAAATAAGATGACCTCTGCAGCTTACCTCGCATATGCTCCATAAATGTCAGTCTCTGTCTCTTGTTAAACTCTCAGGAGGGCAATCTTAAGAGAAGACGATTGAGTCTATTAAACCGAACCGTGTTGGGGGAATATGTGGAAACACCATCCACAGCTTCAGTTTTCCATGAACTGTGTGATGTATAATCACATTGAGAGGCCTGGAAATTTCCTTGAGTATCTCTTTTGCTTGAAGTCGAGACTGGCTAGCCTGAAAGCAGGCCTCTTGAACAGTCTCCAGAGTGAAGCACTGGACAGCTTGCCTTACTAGTGTGCTTTGGCCTCTTTGAGGTCACCAAGGTTGGTCGGTCACCACCAAAGATGTTGGTACCCATGCTTAAAAACCTCACTTTACCAAAACCTGCCTATTAACGTGTTCTTCCTATTAAGAAATCATTAGTAGTTAAATAACAAATGCCTCTGTGTCCTTTAGACTATATTTTGGCTCACTGAAAAGTTTTTCAGTATACATACATCTTTCAAGGGTACTTTGAAAAATTTCTGAATGCAAGATTCCTTTCTTCACGGACTCCATTGCTCAATTCTTGATCAAGAGAAAACTTCACTTAATCTCAGAAGGGACTGAGATTTAAACTACCTTTTCTTTCTACTTTTTTTATGACAGACTCTTGGAGATTACCTGATGTATCCAGTTAAGAAAACTAATTTACAGGGCAGGAAATTACCTCTTCCTAAACAAACATATTTAGTGCACAGCCGAGGCCAGAATCTGGGTCTAATCCAGTGTTTTTCAAACTAAGATGTATAAATTCTGTGAAAAATTTTAAAAAGCTTTTAAATATTTTTACTAAAAATTATTTTACTAGTTATAAATACTATAACATTTCTCATTTACAATGGATAATTCATAGCTGATAAACATGTTAATTGATTATGATTCTGGTTGCTTAACTTTCTCACAAACTAAGCCTGAATCAATACAGATTGGCAGGTGAGTGGGGGAGGGGTATGGAAGTGAGGGGGCTATGTGAGACCTTTTTCCTTTTAAAGTTTTCCTTTAATAAAAATTGATCTTGTACTCTGAAGTTATCTAATTCTGGAAGATCAGAAGATCAATGTTTTGTCTCTTTGTGGATGTTTTTGGGGGAGGTTTTGCATTTAGACAGGCCTGGATACAATTCCTGATATTTCTGAAATCTATCTTTGTGAGCAAATGCTTAAACTTGATAAGCTCCCATTTTTCCCTCAGCATTATGAAGTTCATAATACTTCTTTCATGAGATTATTATGAGATTAAATGATGTATAGTGTACATAAAGACTTTAGCACAGTGCCTGGCAATAACTGAAAACTATTATTAGCTGTAAAATCAGTAGTTGATTTCTGTTCTTGTACTTCGGTTTTGTGCTAACAAAGAAGCTTCCCTCAACTTCCCTGTAATATGAACAAGTTATTGAAAATGTCTGGCTTAATATTTTTCCTTTTTTTCTTGATTAATCTCTTAGCCTGACTGCATCGGACTATTCTTACCAGTAGGAAATGATATTTTTTAGTCGGGTGTTGACTTTTTTTTGTTAGAGTCTCCTGTGTCCATATTCAGATGAATCCTCTGATTTTAGGCTATTTATTACAAAGGTCCTGATAGACCCAACATATCCACATATTTTGTTTCCAGCCCCTTTGTTTATCCTTGGGAATCTGAGTCCAGCAGCAGGGATACAAAAGTTCTATTTAAAACTACATGATGATGAACAGAACAAGAAACCTTGCTTAACAATGCAGAGATGTATAATAGTTCACCCTTTCTCACACATGGAAATAACTGTGACATTCATCCCAGAGCTTCGCTCCTGCACAAGGACCCCAGAGCCCATGCTGGAAAGATGTTTTGGAATCTCACCTCTGTTGATGCCCAGTTAGAAAGGCTGCAGTATCAGCTTGGAGCTATGCAAAAATAATAAAGTTAAATTTTTTTCAGAAAGATGACACATATGTTTGATATATTTCAGTATGAGAACCCAAGTCGGGTTTGATTACAAGCCACATAAAAGCTTTACTTAGGTTCTCATATTTCCTGCTCTATTTTTTTTATTGAGGTATAATTGATACATAACATATTAGTTCCAGGTATATAACACAATGATTGAGTTTTTGCATACACTGTGGAATGATCACCACAACAAGTTTTGTCAACATCTATCGCCATATAGAGTTACAATTTTTTTGTTCTTGTGATGAGCCTCTTTAAGATCCACTATCTTAGCAACTTTCAAATATGCAATACAATATTATTGATTATAGTCACCATGCTGTACATTACATCTCTATGATGCATTTGTTTTATAACTGGAAGTTTTTGTACTTGTTGACCCCTTTCACCCACCCCTCAACCCACCTCCCCTCTGGCAACCACCAATCTGTTCTCTGTATCTATGAGTTTTGTTTTGTTTTTTGGATTTCAAATATAAGAAATCATATAGTATCTGTCTTTCTCTGTCTGATTTATTTCACTTCATAATTAATGCCCTTAAGGTCCATCCATGTTATTGCAGATGGCAAGATTTTATTCTATTTTATGGCCGAGTAGTATTGCATGTGTGTGTGTGTATATACACATATACGGACGTGCATATATGTGTATACGCACACACATCTCACATCGTCTTTATTCTTTCATCCATCAGTGGATACTTGGGATTTTTTTTATCTTTGGCTGTTGTAAATAATGCTAAAGTGAACATAAGTGTGCACATATCTTTTCGAAATAGTGTTTTGTTTTCTTCAGATAAATACCCACAAATTGAGTTGCTGGATCATATGGTAATTCTATTTAAAAATTTTTGGGAAACCTCCATACTGTTTCCTGTAGTGATTGTGCCAGTTTACAATGCCAACAGTGCACAGGATTTCTCTTTTCTCTACATCCACACTAATACTTGTTATTTGTTGTCTTTTCGATAATAGACATCCTGACAAGTATGAGGTGATATCTCATTGTTTAATTTGCATTTCCCTGATGATTAGTGATATTGAGCATCTTTTCATGTACCTGTTAGCCATCTATATGCATTCTCTGGAAAAATGTCTATTCAGGTCTTATGTCATTTTTTAAAATAGGTTTTAATTTTTCAATTAAAATTGACATACAGTATTATATTAGTTTCAGGTATATAATATAGTTATTAGACATTTATATAATTTATTAAGCGATCACCCTAATGAACCTAGTATCCATCTGACACCATACATAGTTATTATGATATTATTGACTATATTCCCTATGATGTACTTTACAGCCTCATGACTATTTTGTAACTACCAATTTGCACTTCTTAGTTCCTTTCTCTTTTTTACCCACTCTCCAATTCCCCTCTCCCATCTGGCACTTATAAAAATGTTCTATCTATGTGTTTGTTTCTGTTTTGTTTATTTTGTTTTTTAGAGTCCACATATAAGTGAAATCATATGGCATTTGTCTTTGTCTGACATACTTCACTAGCACAATACCCTCTAGGTCCGTTCATGTTGTTGCACATGTCCAGATTTCATTCTTTTTTTATGGCTGAGTAATATTCCATTGCACATGTGTACCACTTTTTCTTTATCTATTAATCCATTGAAGGACACCAGGGTTGCCTCCATATCTTAGCTATTGTAAATAATACTGCAGTGAACATATGGATTCACATGTCTCTTTGAAGTAATGTTTTGGGTTTCTTTAGATAAAAACTCAGAAATGGGATTACTGGGTCCTTCTTTGTCTCTTGTTATTGCCTTTGTTTTAAAGTCTATCTTGTCTGGTCTAATTATTGCCACCCAGTATTTTGTTTGTTTGTTTCCGTTCTTGTGAAATACTCTTTTCCATCCTTAAAGTCTGTGTATCGTTCGATCTCAAGTGAGTATCTTGTAGGCAGCATATGTAAGAGTCTTGTTTTCTTATCCATTCAGCCACCCTGTCTTTTGATTGGAGTATTTAATCCATTTACATTTGAAGTAATTATTGATAGATATGTAGTTATTGCCATTTTATTACTCATATTTTGGATCTTTTTTCTTCTTCTTAAAGAAATCGCTCTAATATTTTTTTGTATTACTGATTTGGTGTTGATGAACGCCTTTAGCTTTTTCTTGTTCTGGGAATCTCTTTATCCGTCCTTCAATTCTAAATAATAGTTTTGCTGGGTAGAGTAATCTTGGTTGTAGGTCCTTGCTTTTCATCATTTTGAATATTTCATGTCAGTCCCCTTGGCCTGCAAAGTATCTGTTGAGAAATCCGGTGACAGTCCTATAGTATCTTCCTTTTAAGTAACTAGCTGCTTTTCTCTTGCTCCTTTTAGGATTCTCTCTTTGTCTTTAAACTTTGCCGTTTTAATTATGATGTGTCTTAGTGTGGGCCTCTTTGGGTTCATCTTGTTTAGGAATCTGTATTTGCTGGGCTTATATGTCTATTTCCTTCTCTAAGACAGGGAAGTTTTCTATTATTATTTCTTTAAATAGGTTTTCAATTCCTCCCTCTCTTCTCCTTCTGGTACTCCTATGATACAAATTTTATTATGTTTAATGTTGTCCCAGAGGCCCCTTAAACCAATGGTCCCTAACGTTTTTGGCACCAGGAACCCATGCTCTTTTGAGAATCTAATGCTTGATAATCTGAGGTGGAGCTGAGGTGGGGATGCTAGCTCTGGGTAGAGTAATCTTGGTTGTAGGTCCTTGCTTTTCATCATTTTGAATATTTCATGTCAGTCCCTCTGGCCTTGGAGCTTCTCAGCAAGAGCTACAGGACATACCAAGGTTAGATGCTGCTTGCTGGGGTTTGTGAACCTTTGAGAGATTTTAGGAAAGTCTACGTCATGAGCCAAGATGGGCCATTCATATAAAAAAGTCACTGGAAGCAGCTTTGGTGGACCTGCAAGTTGGGTGGGGTGGGGTCTCAGGAAGTCACCAGGGTGCGGTAACCAGTGTTAGCCAGGTTGATGGAGACTCAAGATATGGTGGCTGGCTGTATCTGCACTCCAGTAGGGGAGAGGACTCAATGAAGAAACAGTGGCTTCTGCCAGCACTTCTGTCTGTGAGAAAGCCACCCCTCCAGCCCTAGCCCTGAAGCTGGACAACTCAGTTCCTCCTTGTATGTCCACAGTGCCTTGCAAGCTATTACCTCAGCCCTGGAGCTCAAGAGCGAATAAGTCCTTCTTTGAGTTAGTCTGTGCTTGGACCCTTTAAGAGAAATGCCTGAGACTCCAACCTCCCTCTGTCTCACTCAGCCACAATCTCCACTGGTTTTCACAGACCAAAGTTGTGGGGAATTCTCTTCCCAGGACTGGAACTCTGGGCTGAGGAGCCTGGTGTGGAGTTGGAACTCCTCACTCCTCTGGAGGGAACTCCACAACTGAGATATCCATCCTGATTTTAAACTGCCACATGGTGGAATGAGACCAGCTTGTTTCATATCTCTGCCCCTCCTACCAGTCTCAGAGTGGCCTCTTATATATGTCCTTAGTTGTAAGACTTCTGCTAGATTTCAGGAGATTTTCAGTGATGATTGTTCTGTAGTTTAGTTGTAATTTTGATGTGGTCATGAGAAGAGGCAAGCACAGTGTTTACCTACTCTGCCATCTTGACTGGAAATCCCTCTGCCATTTTTAAAAATTTTTATTTATTTTTGTTTGTTTTCTTTTATGCCATTGAGTTGTATGAGTCATTTATATAATTTGGATATTAATCACTTATTGGATATATGATTTGCATGTATTTTCTCCCATTCTATAGATTGCCTTTTCATTTCGTTGATGGTTTCCTTTGCTATGCAAAAGCTTTTTAATTTGATGTAGCCCCACTCATTTATTTTTACTTTTGTTGCCTTTTGGAGTCTTACCTGAAAAATCATCACCAAGGCTAGTGTCAAGGAGCTTACCACCTATGTTTTCTTCTAGGAGTTTTATGGTTTCAGAGTTGACATTCAAATCTGTAATCCATTTTGAGTTAGTTTTTGTGAATGGCATAATATAGTGGTCCAGTTTCTGTCTAGTTTACCTAACAACATTTATTGAAGAGACTGTCTTTTCTCCATTGTGTATTCTTGGCTCTTCTGTCATAAATTAATTGAGCATATATGTATGAGGTTAGTTTTGGCCTCCTGATTGTGTACCATTGATCTATGTGTCTTTATGCCAATAACATATTATTTTGATTACCACAGGTTTGTAATACAGTTTGAAATCATAGGACCTCCAGCTTTGTTCTTTTTTTCTCAAGACTGCTTTAGCTCTTCAGGGTCTTTTGTGGTTCCATACAAATTTTAGAATCATTTGTTCTATGTCTGTGAAAAATGGCATTGGAATTTTGATAGGGATTGCATTGAAGCTATAGATTGTTTTGGGTAACATAGACATTTGAACCTATTCTTTCAATTCATGAGTGGAATATCTTTTCATTTATTTATGTCTTTTTCAGTTTCCTTCAAAAATGTCTTATAGTTTTCAGTGTATGGGGCTTCCACATCTTTAGTTAAGTTTATTCCTAGTAATTTTATTCTTTTTGATGCAGTTGTAAATGGGATTTTTAAAAAATTTCTCTTTCTGATAGTTTGTGTTAGTGTATAGAAGTGCGACCAATTTTAGTATATTGACTTTATACCTACAACTTTACTGATTTTGTTTATTAGTTCTAACATGGTTTTTTGGGGGTAGAGTTTTTAGGGTTTTCTATCTATAAAATTATTATCTACAAATAATTACAGTTTTACATGTTCCTTTCTAATTTGTATGCCTTTTATTTCTTTCTCTTGTCTAATTTTTCTGAGGCTGGGACTTTTCGTACTATGGTGAATAAAAGTGGTGAGAGCAGATATCCATGTCTTGTTCCTGATCTTAGAGGAAAAGCTTTCAGCCTTTCACTGTTGAATATGATGTTATCTGTAGGCTTGTCATTGATACCCTTTATTATGTTAAGATACATTTCATCTGTACCCACTTTTTTGAGAGTTTTTGTCATAAATGGATGTTGAATTTTGTCAGGTGCTTTTTCTGCATCTATTGAAATGATCACATGATTTTTATCTTTCATTTCATTAATGTGGTATATCACGTTGATTGATTTGCAGAAATTGAACCATTCTTGCATCCCTAGAATAAATCCAACTTGATCATGGTATATGATACTTTTAATGTTGAATTCAGTCTGCTTATATATATATTTTTTTCAGTCTGCTTGTATTTTGTTGAGGATTTTTGCAATATTCCTGTTCATCAGGAATATTGACGTGTAATTTTCTTTTCTTTTTTTAAATAATGTCCTTGTCTGGTTTTGGTATCAGGGTAATACTGACCTTGTAAAATGGGTTTTGAAGAGGTCTTTCCTCTTCAATTTTTTGGAATAGTTTGAGAAGGACAGGTATCAATTTTTCTCTGAGTGTTTGGTAGAATTTATCAGCGAAGTTGTCTGACATGGATGTTTGTTTGTTGGGAGGTTTTCGATGATTCATTCCATCTCTTTACTAGTAATTGGTCTATTCAGATTTTCTATTTCGTCATTTTCTATTTCTTGGAAGACTGCATATTTCTAGGAATTTTCAGTTTCTTATAGATTGTCCAGTTTCTTCCAGATTGTCCAGTTTATAGTCTCTTTAGATTCTTTATTTTTCTGTAGTATCAGTTGTTTTTTTCTTTCATTTCTGATTTTGTTTATTTGAGACTTCTCTCTTATATTCTTAGTCTAGCTAAAGGTTTGTCAATTTTATCTTTTCAAAAAACCAGTTCTTAGTTTCATTAATCTTTTCTATTGTCTTTTAAGCATCTATTTTATTTATTTCTGCTGTGATCTTTATATTTTTTTCTTCCTTCTACCTACTTTGGGTTTTGTTTGTTCTTTTCTAGTTCCTTTAGTGTAAATTTAGATTGTTTATTTGAATTTTTTCTTTTTTCTTGAAGTAGAACCGTATCATTCTGAACTTCCCTCTTAGGACTGTTTTTGATACATGCCATGGATTTTGGTATTTTGTATTTCCATTTTCATTTCTCTCAAGGTATTTCTTGACTTCTCCTTTGATTTATTTCATTGCTTCACTGGTTGTTCAGTAGCATGTTGTTTAATCTCCACATATTTGTGGTTTTTTAATTTTTCTTCTTGTAATTGGTTTCTAGTTTTAATTGTCAGAAAAGATGCCTGAAATTGTTTCAGTCTTGGATTTATTGAGACTTGTTATGTGGCCTCGTATACAATCTATCCTGGAGAATGTTCTTATGTGCACTTGACAAGAATGTATATTCTGTTGTGTTAAATGAAATGTTCTGCGTATACCTAGTCAGTCTAACTTTCCTATTGTGTCATTTAAGTCCAGTGTTTCCTTATCGATTTTCTGTCTGGATGATTTATCCTTTGATATAAATTGAATACTAAAGCCTCCTATTTTTATTTAATGCTGTCAATTTCTTCCTTTAGATATGCTAACATTTGCTTTATATATTTAGGTGTTCCTATGTTGGGTGCATATATTTGCAAATATTGTATCTTCTTGTTGAATCTTTTATCATTATGTAATACCCATCTTTGTCTTTTATTACAATCTTTGTTTTAAAGTCTATTTTTCCTCATAGAAATATAGCTCAACTCTCTTTTGGTTTTCTTTTGCATGTAACCTATTTTTCCATCCCTTCACCTTTAGTTTTTGTGTGTCCTTACATGTGACATGAGTTTCTTGCAGGCAGCATTATAAATGGATCTCATTATATATATATATATATCTCCATTCAGCTACTAAATTCACTTGATTGGAGAATTTAGTCCATTTACATTTAAAGTAATTAGTGATAGATGTGTATTTATTGACATTTTGTTAATTGTATCCTGGCTATTTTGTAGTTCCTCTCTGTTCCTTTCTTCTTCTCTTGCTCTCTTCCCTTGTGGTTTGATGACATTTTTTGTGTGTTATGCTTAGATGCCTTTCTCTTTTGCTTTGTGGTTACCAGGAGGTTCACATATAACAGCATTTTATACACACACACACACACACACACGCACGTGTCGGCGTTATATGTATATCTGCTCTATGTCATCGACACATTACATACATACATATATATATGCATAATATTGATAGCGTTGACGATGATGACATGTTAATAATATTGTTGATATTGATATTGTTATTGTTATTGTGTTGATAATGCTATATATATATCCTATATATAATCAGTCTATTTTATGTTGATAGCAAGTTAAGTTTGAATGCATTCTAAAATTCTACATTTTTACTGCCGACTCCCCATCCCCAATTTTCGTTTTGGTGTCATTTTTAATTTTGTGTATTCCTTGACTAATTATTGAAGTTATAGTTATTTTTACAATTTTTATCATTTGAAAGACCTTCATACTAGCTATAAGTGATTAATCTACTATCTTTACTATGTTTACCTTTACCATTGAGATTTATACTTTTATATGTTTTCTTATTACTAATTAGTGCCTTCCTTTTCAGCATAAAGAAGTCCCTTTAACATTTTTTGTGAAGCTTTTTAGTGATGATGAACTCCTTTAGCTTTTGCTTGCCTGGTACACTCTTTATCTCTCTTTCAATTCTAAATGATAACTTTGCCAGGTAGAATATTCTTGGTTGGAAGTTATTTTCTTTTTGCACTTTGAAAATGTCATGCCATTTCCTGTTGTCCTGCAAAGTTTCCGCTGAAAATCTGCTGATAGTATTACTGGGAGTTCTCTAGTATATAACAAGTTTTTTTTTTTTTCTCTTGCTACTTTTATGATTCTCTCTTTATATTTAACTTTTGACATTTTAATTATAATGTGTCTAGGCATGAATCTTCTTGGGTTCATCTTATTTGGAACTTCTGTGCTTTGTGGCTCTGAATGTCTGTTTTCTTTCCAGGTTAGGGAAGTTTCCAGCCATTATTCTGTCAAATAAATTTTCTACCCCTTTCTTCTCCTTCTGGGCCCATTTATTATGCAGATGTTTTCCACTTGATGTCTCATAGGCCCCTTAAGGTATCTTTACTTTTTAAATTCTTTTTTCCCTTGCAACATTGTTTTGTTGAGTCCCACTGCCTTGTCTTCCAGACCACTGATCCTGTCTTCTGCTTCATCTAATCTGATGTTGAAATCCTCAAGTGTATATTTTATTTCAGTTATTTTTCAGTTCAGTTATTGTTCCTCAGCTCTGGGACTTCTCACTATGATCATTTATTCCCCTGAGTTCAGTAAGCATCCTTATGACAATTACTTTGAACTCTTTATCATGTAAATTATTTATTTTTGCTTCATTAATGGTTTTTCTCTAGGTTTTATCTTGTTTTTAGAACATATTCTGTGTTTCGTCATTTTGCTTGACTCTACGTTTGTCTGTGTGTGTTAGGTGAAAAAGCTGCCTTTCCCAGTCTTGAATGAGTGACATTGTGTAGGAGATAAACCTTATTGTTCAACCTTGCCCTATCTCTTGGTTTTCTCTTGAACCTTTGTGATTGTGTAAGCAAGCTGATTTATTCTTGATAGGTCCTAATTGCTGAGGGCGTGCCAACACCTGTCAGTGTTCCAAAGGGAGGAATCTCAGTCAGCACCTAACTTCAAGCTGATTGGTAGCTAGACTATATACACGAGCGCATGCTCATGTGTGCGCACACACACACACACACACACACACACACACACACATACAGAGTCCCGTGGGACTGCAATCTTATACACTGCTGGCCTCTAGACTGTGTGATCTGGAAGTGTGTCCAAGATGAAATTTGCAAAAAACAGGACTCCAGATGAGTGTATAATCTCCTTTCTGGGAGTTACTGGTAAGCTGTGGCGAGGCCAAGGGAGAATGCAAAAATGACATCCTCCAGTCTACGTTCCCTGAGAGCACTTCTATAGCCTGGAGATGTGTGGTAAATCTGAAGCTTGCCTCTCAGGTTGAAGGTCTAGGATAAATACATCTTTTTCACAGAAAGACTAGGAGTATGTTTAATTTTACTATCTCTGCCGTGCCCTGTGGATGGTAGCCTACCAAGAACTGTCTCTATGATTGTTTCAGTCTCATGGAGCTCAAAACAAAAGGCCTGCTGTTCACCAGAGCCAGATTTTGAAGGAGCATGCTCACTGTGGACTGTGCACACCCATTGGCTTTAGAGAGGCAGCAGGGGAGCACAGGGCCAGGGCCCACTTGCCAGTGTTAGTGATGCAGCTGGAGAGTGCTAGGCCAGGGGGTACCCACTTGCTTTAGTTCCCACTCTTTGTTTAAAATGTAGATTTTTCTAATCTAGCTTCCCTGTGTGGCCCTGTTCACCCATTCTGTGACCCACAACATGAGGCAACTTTGAATTCTGCATTTATTTCTTTACGTTCTGGCATAGGTTTTATGAATAATCTCCTCAGACCAAAAAGAATGTAAACTATTATATTGGAGTTAATAGAACTATATGGTTTTCCACCCTCTTTGAAAACCTGTTAAATTACATTTTCAGTTTTTTTATTGGCTCGTTCTCAATTAATAGATCTTACTTAAGTTCATATGGCTTTTCATAAATAGTCTTCAATGATATATAATTGTTAAGTGTTCATTATTAAGCACCACTTGTTAAATTATACTTCTTGAGTATCATTAAAACAAGAGTGCTCCCTGCAGATGTCACCGTGCTTCTATCCGTGAATAACCTATATTTGCATGCTCTTTACATTTTAAAAATCTTTTTGCATATATTTTCTCACGATACCAACACCTTGGAATACTTTCTTGGTTTTGTTTTTTATGATGGCCCTTTCAGATGATGAAACAAAGGCTCGGCAGGGTGAAGTGGCTTATTCAACACAGCTGCCGAGTGATAGAGCCAGGATGAGAATCCAGGTCTGACTCTAACACAGGAACTCTCGCCTTCATCTCCTGTGATGTCCCATATTGCACTGAAGCTCACAGTGACCAAGGAGTCAACATGGGAAAACCAGGCATTTTTTGAGCACCTTCGATGGCCAACTAATGTATTCATTACTTAATTAAATATCTCTACAAACTTCTGAAATAAGTCAGAGATTTTACACATGAGAAACCAGCATCAGAGAGGTTATGTGTCTTGCAGAAAGTCTGAAGTTATTAAATTGTAGAGTTTAGATTTATTTCTACAGCCTGTGTTCCATGATGCCTTCTTACAAAATAGTTAAAACTGTGGTCCATATGCTCTGCTTGCTAAGGTAGGCAAGTCTATAAAAGATATGGAACAATTGCAAGTGAATTTGTTTAAACTGGAGTTTCTACAAATATTTGAAAATTACACACATCCATTGAAGTTAAGTGGCCAAAATAGCAGAATATGGTGACTCATCTTGGTCCTAGCTTGTTTTTCTTTGTTTGAGCACAAGACTTAACTTTCTCTTAGAAGGAAAACAGTTAAGAGCTTATATAGAAGCTGGGTGGGAATGAGATTAAGAAACTACTGTGCATCATATCACCCTCTTCCACTCAAGCATAACGGTATCAGGTTATTCTCTTCTACTCTGGAAAATTTGCAGAATTTAGTTTCTTTATCAGTTAACTATTACCACAGGAATTATGTGTAGCAAATAACCTCAGAAATCTCAGTGCCATGCAACACTAAGCATCTTTTCCTTACTCATGAATTTGTGGATTTTCTGGAGTAGCTCTGCTCATCTTTCATCCTCTTCCTGGGAACATGGGCATGCTCTGCTCATGGAAGGGGCAGAGGTACAAAAAGAGCAGGCTGAAAAACCACAAGGCCTCTTAAGACTTAAGTTTGTAACTGGCACATTGTCACTTCTACTCATTTGCCATTGGCCAAAGCCAGTCATGTGGCTAATCTGTGGCCAAGTCAAAGGCGAAGAGTAGAGACATAATCTCCATGATGAGCATAAGCGTGGATGTAGGGAGAGGTGAAAATTAGGGCCGATAGTTTAATCTAGTACAGTTTCCAAGAGATGTTCTGGAATTGGTCATTTTAAATTGGTGTCTTTACAGTTTTGAGTTTATAGGCCCCTTTTTGAACATGGTTCTGAACATGCTCTCCAAGAAAATACAGTACACACTTAATTTGGCTTTCAGTCTTCAGGGGACCTCTCAAGTCCAACTGTAAACCCAAGTTCACATAGCCTGTAGAAGAACATTGCCCTGGGTGGTAGGGGGAAGGAGAGTAAGAGAGCATAGCACTGCTCCTCTTTTCTTCCCAAGACCTTCCCTTCTGCTAATCCTAGATACTCAAAAATTCATAAATGCTAACACTCAGTATCAGATAGGGTCTTTTTACATTTTTTTCACAATTAAAATAGCTTTATCAATTTTTTATTATAAAAACAATTTCTCCAAAGCTAATGAGTAAGCAAATGCTGTTATATGTTAATATTTTTATTCATTTACAGCAAAAAATTTACGGAAGAATAAGGGTGTGAAGTACATTAAATTTGAATCCAGTCAATTTAAATCCAATAATTTAAAGAATATTTATTTTTCTTTCTGATGTTTGTGTTTGATTTTTAGATTTGTTTTAAATGATTTCTTTTAAGAAATTATAGTAATGTTAAACAGTAGTTTTTTGCATGTCCTTAAACCCTATGTAGCTCCCCTGAATTATTTTCAACATTTTTCTGACTTGTAAAATCATGAGAACTAATATACACTAACTGTCCACTTGAAGCTGGAAACTTGAGATTATTCCCCGTCCCTAAAGAATCATCCAGACTCTGATTATCTCCAGAGATGGAAAGTCGCCAACACTTGTCAGCTGTGACCAGTGGATCATTCTTTCTTAAATCATTGTGAAGTCCTTCTTTCATTCAAGGTGCCATAGAGACATCCAGTCAGCACAGTGGCCTTTAGTAGCATTTTAAGAGTAGAAAGAGGAGCAGACTTACCTTTTATCTGCCTATTGCTTATTCCTTATACTCATCAGTTTGAATTTTGTAATAATTTGTTGTCCATCTGAAAATTAGGGGCACCTCAGAAGTTAACTAGCCTTTTATTCGACTTGAGGGTGCTTAACTGTACCCAAGTATCATTTTGCAACAACATCCTCTTCCCACCCGCTAATCTCAGACTCTTCTCTTGGTCAACTGCCTGGCCCAGTACCTCCAAGACCAGCACTTAGTGCACTAATGAAAATCCACAGCAGAGGGCGCATTCTCACACATATCAAGGCTTCCTTTATGGTGATGTCTGTTGAATTGAAAAATCCATAGAAAAGTTTCTCTAAAAAGGCTGGCTTCATAAAGGGGAGGAAGATCCCTTGCTCCTCTAGAGGCCATCTTTTATCTGCAGGAAAGGCCATTTTGTTCTTAAAGGGGTGTTGCCCTCTTCCCCTCACCCCAGCCCTTTACACCGTTGAGTCTAATTTGTGAAATTCAAAGACAGAAGGGGGTTAATTTTAGAGTAGTAGCCTTTTTTGTTTTTGTTTTGTTGTTGCTTTTTACCGAATATACAAAGTGGCAAGGACATTTGAACATTGTCTTAACACCCTGCTCAGAGGATTAGCCTGGAGATGATTATTAACCCCAAATATCTGTTTTTCTTTCTTGTCAGGCACTCTGCTGAGTCTGTTTTATAAAGTATCTAAATAGTCACAAAAACCACATAAGATAGATATGTTTGTTAGTGTCATTTTACACTTGGGGAGATGGAGACACTGAGGTTCAGGGACTTGCTGTGTGACCTTGAGCAAGTCACTGTATTTCTCCGGGCTTTACTGTGCTCATCTGCAAAGCAAAGGCATTAGATTAAATAGCTTTGAAGATCTCCATTTCCTCCAGGTTCTAGACAAAATAAAATCAAAAGCACTGAAGTCAGAGTTTTCATGAAAGTGAGAAATCTTTATTGCACAGGGGTGGGGGTGTTGATGTTGTTGACAAGAAACCAAGGCTGTGCTTTTGCCATTTGTTTAAAATTCCCTGAGCCAAGCCTATGGCATGTTGGGAAACCAGCATTGATTAGCTTAACATCCATAAATGTTAAAATGCTGAGCCTGGTCCAATTTTAGCAAATAACCTGCCTCAGTTCCCTGGTAATGTTAAAATGGGAACTGCTTTATTGGTTCTGAGCTTGGCCACTTAGCATGTGTTTCTGCTCTTCCATGAAATGCGGAAGCACATTGTGAGTATAGTGAATTATAAAAAAGAGATGACTCTTACTTTGTTTTTCTGATACAAATTTACCAAAAACCCTGACTTGTCCCTCTTCCTAAGAAATTCTCACATAGGAACATGGTGGTTGATCTTCTTACACGGAATTTTTATTCTCTGAAGCATTAACCAACTGTAAGAAGACTTATTGTGAGTCTGTTCTAATGGTTTTAAATTATTTCATATGCCTTTCACTAGGCCCTGGATGCTGGGTGATAGTGGGGTGGAGGCAGGAGAGAAAAATCTACACTAAATGGTCCTTAAGTAACATTGAGTATATCTTGATTGCCTCTGAACTGGGCCAAGAATGTTATAAAAGGCAGGAGTGATTATTTAATGTTGTTTTGGGTTTACAAATCTTGTGACAAGAAGGAATCATTTTGAAGAGAAAAAAATTATGGTGTGAACAAGAGGCTTTTTATTGGTGGGTATATTAAGCTATACCACATGAAATTGCTGTTTGGCAGGAAAGGTCTGGGCTGGGAAAAATAAATTCGTGAGTCATCAGCATATTGATGGTATTCAAATCTTTGATTGAGATCACTTGAACAGAGAATGGATGTAGGGCAGAGGGCCTGAGGCTTTGCAATGTTCAGAGATTTCCAGGGGAAGAAGAATCAGCAAAGGGATTAGAGAAGGAAAAAAAATGTGTCCTTATATAAATATTCAACACACAGACACATGCACGTGCACACAGAGATACACATATAAGCACTGTTAAAAGTCCTGGTTCCAGCATTGCTTTTTACGAAGTGAATTCTCCCCTCCCAAACAACCTTGCTTGGCAAAGATGTTATTTTGTCAGAGGAAGCAGCAGGAGTTGCTAAGCTGAGATGATGATTTATTATCTGATACTGGTTCTCCCTACGGTTTTTCTCTTTCTCACAAACCTCCATCCCCTTTTAGTGGAGTTTTCCATGTGCTAGAAAACTCATCTCTGTAAAACCACTAGACTTTTCTTGACATATGGAACCTGGGAACTTCTATGGCAATCTAGAATCAATGACTGTTAAACTGTGCCTGAAATTTGCTTAACTCCTCTAGGTACATGCTTGTGATGATTGATGTTATGTGTCAACTAGGCTGGGCTATGGGGTACCCAGAGAGTCGGTCAGGCTTTCTGGCTATTTCTGTGGGGGTGTTTTTGGTTGAGAATAATATTTAACCCATTTCTTGTTTGCCCTGAGAATATTTGCCAGTGGCGCGTATTGCTGTAGCGTTTACCCTGAGATAACTTGCGGATTTCAGTCCTAACCTTATCCTCAAAGTTTGCCACAAAATATCTTGCTTTTATTATTATTTTTATGTCATTCTAGTGTATCAATTATCTTTGGAAACAATGGCATCATCCTATTTATAGCATTCTGTTTTTAGTAGTAATATTTCCATTTACAAAATATATTAATTCTCCATCACCGAAGATGTCAAATCCTAGAAAATGTAGCATTTCTATACGTGATGTTAAATTAACACTGGCAGTGAGCTGCCGGTGAGCTGCACATTTTTTTCTAAATGAGAAAAGAGTTAAATCGGTGGACTTGAGTAAAGCAGACTGACTTCCATAATGTGGGGTGGGTGTCACCCAATCAGTTGAAGGCCTGAATTGAACAAAAAATTCCCTCTCTGAATGAGAGAGAATTCTCCAGGTGGCTGCCTTTGGACCTTATCTGCAGTGTTAGCTATTCCTGCCTGATGACCTTCAAACGAGAACATGGGCTCTGCCTGGGTCTTCCATACCACCCTACAGATTTGGTTCTGTTTCTAATACACTGCTTTTTACTACGATTCTATACCATCTGTCTCTTTATTCATAAAACTTCAAAGGCCTGGTCAGGTATAATTTGAATATCGTACTGTGGAGATCCCCATTTGTTCTGGGACAGTGTCAACAAGAGTAGAGGCCTTAGCACTGTACGCATCCAGAGAAGATTTTCGCACAGACCCCCAGGCTGGGAGTGCTGCCATTATTAAGTAGTTATAAGATGCATGTTGGCCAGGAAGGACTATTTTTACCTCATTCTATTAACTCTTTGAACTCTGCCCAGCATGGCAGTCTGCTGACAAACAGTTTTCTTGGTTTCTTTTACATGCTTTTTCAGATTGCTTCTTGGAATTCGTGAACAGAAAGCAAAAGAAGGATGAAGGACTAACCTTTGCATTTCCTTTGCTTTATCAAGTTTATATTCAGTGTCTGGACAGCTGTCCTAAGGCATTTTTTTAAGCAATATTCACTATTTGTTTTGGAAGACGCCTTCTCATACATTAGCTTATTTTAAACATCACAGGAATCTATAGAGTATGTGAAAACAAGTATTTCTCAAGGCTGAAATTTAGTCATTAGGTGTCAATAGCTGTACGTGGTTACACTGGTGATTGACATCGATACCAAACCTACCAAACCAGTGAGGTGATGAAGGAGGCCTGGAATGGTGCCAAAACAGCAGACTCCTGGCGGTAGCGAATGGACTGAGTCAGGGCCTGTGCAGCACCTGTCCCAGCACTGGCTGGGACTTCAGAGAAAGAAGCAGGGGCAGGTGGTGGTGGCATTGTTGGCAGACGCCAAGCTCAACATCTCCAGGTCCAGGTTATGTAGGAAGAGCTGACACCCATTCATTGGGCAGGATGCACCAGGAGCAGCTGGCCTCCCTCCAGCTACAGCAAGGTGCCAGGAGCCAAGGGTCCTAATTACTATTAATGAAATGGAAAGGTCCTTGAAAGACCTTAATGTGGTTCCCTATGTCAACCACATGGTTCAGGCAGGAGCATTGTTTACTAGTAACAAGTGTGCCAACAAACCTAAAAATTAGCAGTTTAGAAAATTTTAGTATACAGTTTGAAACACAACATGTATTACAAGCTTATGTCATTTAGTACTTTCTGACAAGCATTTTGCTTTTATGCACACGTATATGTTATGTAGAGAATAAAGGGGAATGAATTTAAAATTTTGGTATGTATTTTTATATCAATTTATATTACGTTTAGCATTTTGAATATCATCACTGAATAGTTTAATTTTACACAGAAGGAACTGAAAGTGTCTGTCACCAAGTGCTGGGCCTTTTTCCTTTTTCCTTTTGTTTCTTCCCTGCACAACTTATATTCAGAGATCAGCAGTAGACAATCAGACCTTGCATTTTGAGTCTTAAGTTCTTTTTAGAAACTGCCTTAGTTAATATACAAGTGGAAGAAATACTAAATTAGACTAGCCAGGCATTGAGTAAAATGTAGATATTTTTAATACAGAATAGTCTTTCTGTTAGGAACAGAAAAGGGTTAAGAAGCTCTGAATATTATTTATAAATAGGGCACTATGACAAGACCATTGAGGCTCATGAGAATAAAGAGAGGGATGGTATAGGGTAGCGGTGAAAAACATGATCAATGGAACCACACGGACCTGAGTTCAAGGCCTGGCTCCTCCTCTTACTGTTCATGAGTTCTTTGCCCAGTTGTTTAGCTGCTAGTCTCTGTTTCCACATCTGTAAAGTTGGCATAATAATATCTACCACATGGATTGATTGCAAAAATTAAGAGGAATAATTTATAGAAAGTGCTTTAGCACAGAGCCTAAGATGTAATAATTGCTGAATTAATGTTTGTAATTGTTGCAGTTACTATTGTTAACTGGTCGTAGGCAGTAAATAATAAACTATTCTAGCTTTGTCAGAAATGTTCGACCTTTTTCAGGTGCTTTTGTATCTCTATTTGTTGTTGATTGTTGCCCTGGATAGTTTTTAGAACAGTTTATAAATATTCTTCCATTTATTACCTGGAATATGCCATCAAAACGTCTCAGAAATGTCCACTTTATGCCATCTAGACCACTCTTCCCAGCATGTTTCTCACTTGGAAGGACATAAAAATCCTAGTCAAACCTGATTTGGGGTTCAGAAAATATTACTACTGTCTTTGACCAGAAACAGTGCAGTTGTTGATGACATCGGTGGTCCTAAGCCTTCCCTCCTGTCAGCGCCGAGCTGATCAAGAAAGGAAGGTTTCGGTGAGACGCCCAGTTGAAAGTACCCACGAGGAGCCTAAACGAGAATGAACGGCAGGTACCAACTTTATTGCGGGGAGCATGCGCTTCTGCTCTAGGGGACTGCACGGGCTTTATATATGTCAGAGAACAATTGTGGCATTCTGCCACACATGCGTAATAAACAATAAGGAGAGTCATATTTACATAAGCTAGGCACAGGCACCCTACTACATTAATGTAACATTTTAAATCTGGAGTCCTATTCCTATCTGCAAGCCTGGATCACAGCCAGCCCTGGGACCCACACCCCACCCCTACAGGGTTGTGGTGCGGGATCTGGCCCAAAGGTCGCTACCTTGGGCCCACAATCCACAACAACAATATAAAAAACAACAAAATACTACCAGGCTACAGGCTACAAGGGCTAGGATGGCTACTGTCCACTGCCAGGAAGACCCTAAGGAATTCCACCAAGTTGTTAAGGGGTCTTCTCCCAGGGCATGGATGGCTTGGACTTCAGCATCCATTTCCTGGAGAGCTGCCTGCTAGGCATGATCAGGAATGTAAACAGAGCATTCTATATGGAGCAGGGCACAGGTGCCACCCTGGGTAGCAGTTAGCTGGTCAAGGGCCATGTGGTTTTGCAGAATTACTTTCCACATTTGCGTGGTTTCACCCATTAAAAGGGTTATAGCCTGACGCATAGCATTCAATGCCTGTGCGATGTGCTGAGCTAAAGCTTCTACCTACAATTCTACATCTATGGATCCCACCCCTGGAATGAATAATGCCAGGGGGTAGAACCTCCATGCTGCCTGTTTTTGCCAGTGCCAGCAGTGATATATAGGATCTCAATTATGAGGCAATTGGGGTAAGGTGGATAATATGCATCCAGTTAAATATGGACGTCCCCAGGTACAACGACTGGTCCAATCAGTGGGCATGTAGAGCCAGCCGTAGTGCCCACAGACCCAGAGATACCTTGGAGGTAGCCAGTCGGTAGGCTCTGTACCAGCATAATGTTTTCCATTCCACCAGACCTTGGGGACATTAGCAAGAATGGTGTTAAGCACACAGCTTGGAGGGTAGTCACCCCATGATACGATGGGTCACAGATCTTACTTGCTCAGCGAGGGGCCTGCTCTCACAATTCCACATGTTTTCCCGCCAGCTGTTTCCACCCATTGGAAATGGCATAACCTATGAAGGGCGGGGAGTTGCGATGATTGTGGCGGAGCAGCACGTCCACAGCCCACCATCACTGGTCCCATTCAGGTGTGGTGTTCCAGGTACTCGGCCACGTCCAATTCTCAGCGGTAGCTGAGTAATGTGCTACGGCAGTCCCTTGGTCGCTTCCACTGGTAGTTCAGTACACACCCAGCAATAGGAAACACTGTGGACAGCAGCAAACACACGAGCCCAAGACATGACACTGTTCCCTGTTGTCAACCTGGGCGATAGGATAGAGCAGACAAAGCGACCGTTAGGGGCAAGTCCCGTCCTTCCGGGAGGACACAGGCCAACTGCCCATCTTGAGATAGAAGGGTGGCCAGAAGAGGAGCTGCCCCTGGCCTGTGGTACCAGATAGTTTCTCCAAGGGTAGCAGGCCAGGGGTCTCCACAGTATAGAGAATGGGCCAGAGGCTAAGTTCAAAACTCCCCGTTAACAGAGAACCCTCCGCAGTCATCAGGACTGACACTCGCGGGTGCGTGGGCCAAATGCAAATCCAGGGTTCTACCTGCAACCCATTGCGTAAGCCCTGTCCCCAGGGCTCCACCAGGGCCACCCACAGCTCTTGTGTTATCTGTATAGTCCAGGGCCATGACCAGGTGGCCCATTTACCTGCTGCCAAAGGTTATGGGGCTGGCAAGAGTAAAGCTCTCTGGTAGGTCTGGGGCAAGATCTGTTTAGCAGCGGTGCCCGGGCACACTTTGATAGCCGGTGGCAAGCCTGCTACAACCCTGTCAAGGGGAGACAACCCCGTTCTCCGGGGCTGTTCATTCAGGTGTATAGCCTGTAGGAGGTTAGTATACCAACGGCGCCAGCCCAGGCCCAAGGCTCGCAGTTTGTCCTCCAGCAAGACATTGAACTGCTCTACCATTCCAGTTGCCTGTGGGCAATAGGAACAAGTAACTGCCCCCCTACATTATTGGTCCATGCCCAGGCCTGCACCTCCTGTCCAGTAAAATGAATGCCTCTGTCACTGGAGATTAATAAGGGCTGGCCACAGATCACCGCAAGGTGCTCCAAAATGGTCACATAAGGCGTTGATTGGCAGCTGCCACCAGCCATGCAAACCCTAGATTGGTAGCCGCATCCACACCTGTGAACACATAGTGGTGTCCCTGGTCTGTGGGCAAAGGCCCTATGTAGTCCACTTGCCATTCCTGGAGTGGCTTAGCCCTGCGGGGCATCACCCTGGGAGTACTCTTTACTTGCTGTCTCTCTGGGTGCTACTCAGCACAGCAGGGACATTGTGACATTGCAACTTGTGCTTGTGCTTGTGTCAGTGATAGCCCCCCTTGCTTTGCTAACTGTTCCATGGTATGGGCCCCTACATGCCCCAGTTTTGGGTAGAGCCAGGGGCCAATGTCCTCTGGAACTGGTGGTACACGAGCAGAGCAGACTCGTGCCAGCTCATCGGCTGTATCATTGCCTGTGCTTGTAACGGCCACTGGTCAGGGACATGGTATATAGTGGCCCGCTGTTGAAGACCCCACTTTCAGAGGTCTTCCCACAACCCCCAGCCCCATAGGGGACGGTGGCCTAGCATCCACTCCTGGGCAGCCCACCAGGGCAGCTGCAGTGTTAGACCTCAATACACAGCCCAACTGTCAGTGCAGACGTGCACTACGCCAGTTTCATTCCTGAGGACCAACCAAGCAGCGCGAAGCTCCGCCCATTGGCTGGATTGCTCAGCACCAGTCTTGTACCAGAAGGTTTCTGTAGACAGCTGTAATGCCACAGCAGCCCATATTGTGGGCTGCTCATTGCATGAGCCGTCTGCGTGCCAGGCGTCCTCAGGAATAGGAACCTGGCCCTCTACATAGGGACTTGGTACGTCTCCATCTCAGCAGGGTCCGCCAGGAGCTCTTCTTGAAACTGCACTGGTCCCAAAAGGGAGTGCTGTTGACCTGACAGGGAGTTCACAGAGAACTGTGCCTGCTGCTCCAGATACGCCCCCCACTTGGTTAATGTAGGGGTTTGTGCAATTCCTGTATGGGGAATCTTTACCTAAGATCATAGCTACCCCTCCACGGGGCATTTACGGGATTAGGGCCAGTGATGGCCTCACTGGCCAGAAGGGCTGCATGTATGGCAGCCAGTTGCTTCTCTATCAGAGAATACCAAACTTCCGTGCCTTTCCATAACTGAGACCAGAAGCCTATTGTTGCTCTCTGATAACCGTGCTTCTGCCACAATCCCCATCATCCACCTGTGCCGTAAGCAGGAATGGGAGGGCTGGATCTGCTATGCGTAGAGTTTGGGCTTGTGCTACAGCTTGCTTTGTAGCCTTAAAGGCCTCTTCTATCTCAGGGGCCCAATCCCACTGGCACTCCATCACATTAGATGGTGCAGGGGTCACAGCAAGAAGGCCAGATGAAGGATGAACACTCTTCAAAATCCCAGCAGTTCCAAATAGGTTTGGAGCTGCTTCGCAGTCTCAGTTCGGGGATATGCTTGTACCTTATCAATCACTGCCTCTGGCATTGCTTTTGTCTTCTGCGACAACTCCCAAGAATTTGACAGAGAACCCAGGTCCCTGGACCTTGTCCTGGTTGATTGCCCAATCCCAATCAGTGACAGCTTCTAGCAGGCTGGTTGCCACTGCTTCTATTTCTGTAAGAGAATCAGAGATTAGCATTATATCATCAATATAATGATACAAATGCACTGTGGTTGGTCGTTTCCATGTGGCTAAATCTTGAGCCACGAGACCATGGCACAAGGTAGGGCTGTGCAGATAGTCCTGGGGAAAGACGAGGAATGGTCACTGTCACCCTTCCCAGGTGAAAGCAAATTGTTCTTGACTTTCTGGGGCTATGGCAATAGAGAAAAAGGCATTTGCCAAGTCCACCACGTAATGGTATCATCTAAGTTCATGTGACAACCGGTCTGTGATGTCTGTGACGTTTGGTACGGCAGCATGTAGGGGCCGTGTAAGCTTATTCAGCTACCGATAGTCAACTGTCACGCTCCAGGAGCTGTCAGGCTTCTTCACTGGCCACATGAGGGAGTTGTATGGGCTATGAGTAGGACGAATGACACTGGCTTCTTCCAGCTTCAGAATGGTTCATCCTATTTCCTCATGGCTGCCTAACAGGCAGTACTGCTTTGTAGTCACTACTCGGGTAGCCTGGGGTAGCACCAATGGGTCATGGTGTGGACATCCCCAGTTAATAGTTTTTACCACCTGGATATGAAGGCAAAACTCACCAGCAGTGGTATTTACAGTCAAGCCTCGCAAAACATGAATCCCCAAAATGTACTCCTATATGGGAGATATGTATACTTGGTATGTCCAAGAAGGCAATCTGCTTATACCCAGTGTCACAGGGACCTACCACACGCAAATGACTCAGAGCCTTCTATGGTTGCAGTGGGCCTGGAAAACTTGTCCGGATTCCCATAGAGCAGGATGCTGTCAGCACCTGTGACCACGAGAGATAATACCCTCTGCATATTGCAAGGGGACCAACGTATAGTCAGTTCCACACGCAGCCTCTGGTCAACCGGCTCCCTTGCCAACCAGATGTCCCGGCAGAATCCCTAAACAGGGAGCTAATCGGCCAGCCGCACCTCACGGGTTCTGGCTTTCCTGGGAATAGGAATGAATTGCTGGTCAGGGCACAGCTGATTCCACAGTGCCAGTAGCACTTCATTAGGTTGCTGCTCAATCTTTTCTGTAGCAACCCTTGGAGCGAGGAGATCAAACCACATTTGCCAGGGGCTCACTTTCATGGCTGATTGGGCTGGGGCACTGCACCCCCCTCGCCCCCCTTTTTGGCCACTCCTACCTCCGTGCACTGGCTGGTTTGGGAGTGCAGGGGGAGATACAGCATGCACTTGGGTGGAACGCTCCTTGTGTTTCATTTCCACAGTCCCCAACCTTGCCATGGCAGACGTTACCTCGTGGATCCATCTGTATATTTAAGGGGCCAGCAGCGCCAGCAAAAGTACCCACCAGGCCAGGGGTCAAGATCAAGTCCTTCGAACAGGTTGCAAATTTCTCCTCATGGGGCTAGTGTACTGGACGTGAAACATCATCTGTCGCATGCCCATTTCCTGAATTATCTGGACCAGATCTAAGTACATGGTCCATCTGCTCACTGTCTCTGGCAGCTCCCCAGGGTCAGCCTACACTGTCCAGGCAGTGGACATGAGCCAGTTAATGAGGAAGTGATTGCCTGTACCCTGCGTTGTACGTGCCACATTCTGGGGGCGCTGCCTGAGGGACGGTATCACTGTTACGGAGGCCAGCTGAGCCATCTCTTCCAGAGATAATTCAGTCCCTTCAGCCTCGTCATCCCACCACCTCAGCAGCCACCTGGGAACCGTCTCCTCAGCTTTCTGCTGTACCTGTTTCATCAGGTCCCAGAATTCAGCGGGGGTGTACTGGATCAAGGTGGCATGCCATTTAGCCTGGGGGATGCCACCAGCTTGCCTCCCCATTTCCCCCACCACCAGCCAGTGGCGGCTCTATTTCAACCTGCTGCCATATCACTGGCTGCTCCTGCCGTGTTATTGCCGGTGGGCTCCTAGACCTGGACGATGGCAGCGACCCGTCAGGACCCTGCAGCATGCGTTCCACTGCCGCCAGCCGTCTTTCCAGCGCTTCTTCCTGACGTTGCAGTTGTTGCACCCACTGAGCCTGGTCCTGAACCTCCAGGCTGGCCTGCCGCAGCACCGCCAGGAACATCCAGGCCACCCGACCCGCTCCCTCCCGGTAAGCGGTCAGGACGTTTGGCTCCAGCATCTCCAGAGCTTTCCAGATGTCCTCCGGACATGGCTGCACTCCATCCCTAATCCTCTGGGGCGTCCACATAGCCAGATACGCAGCCGTGGGATACCACTAGGAGGCTGGGGGCTACATGTCCTCCATGCAAGTATCTTCCACCTGGGGACCGTCCGGAGTGCTAGAGGCTGTACTCACCTCGTCCTACCAGTTACACCATGTGTCAATGCTGAGCTGATCAAGAGAGGAAGGTTTCAGTGGTGAGACGCTCAGTTGAAAGAACCCACGAGGAGCCCACATGAGAATGAAACGGCAGGCACCAACTTTATTGCGGGAGCGCGGGCTTCTGCACTAGGAGACCGCATAGGCTTTATATATGTCAGAGAACAATTGTGGCATTCTGCCACACATGCGTGATACAGTAAGCTGAGTTGTACTTACGTAAGTTAGGTGCAGATGCCTTACTACATTAATGTAGCATTTTAAATCCGGAGTCCTATCCCAAGCTGCGAGCCTGTATCATAGCCAGACTGGGGACCTACGACTCCGTATGTTCGTGTCATCCCTAGAGCCCTCCTGTGCTCTGTGACTCTGTGCTCAGCCATGGGATTACTTTGGTCAATGGGATGTTAACAAACTTCATGCAAGCAGATGCTTGAAAAAGTATAAGCATGTTTCTGCTCTTGCTCTTCCACCTCACTATCATCATGAGGAAGATGTGCCTGCTTAGCCTAGTAGTCCAGGAAGAAAATGAGACACATCAAGTAGAGCAGAGTGGACCAGCCAGACTCAACCCAAATCGGCCAATTCTCAGATGCATGAGGGAGCCCAACCTCGGTTGGTTCCCACAGACACCTGGGAAGGAAATGCCTCTGAGGTTTCGTATTCAGCATTACTGTTGCAGTAGATGACTGATACAACCAAGCAGGGAGGAAACTGTTTTCTGGAGGCCAGTTTATCCATGAGGAAAATGTTGGGACCTTTGTCCTTTCAAAAATTTTTTATGTTCCAAATAGGCTTCATGCCTTAAAGGGAATGTAGCTGCAAGATGACATGTCCTCAGGAGTGCCAACCAGATTTTCAGCTCATGGCAAGACGTCGTCATTTAAAGTCTTTTGGGAAATAAAACCCGTGTACTCATTTGAGGCTGCTTGTAACTGCCACAAACAATCACCTGTAAAAATAAAGAAAGGTGTGGGAAGGGGACCTTGATTCCCTGCTGCATTCTGCTGATAAGTCCTCAGAATACTGAGGGCCTGGTCCTCAATCACTGCTGTGCATGGCTGCTGCGGGTAATGCTGCCAAGTAGGCAGGATGGTACTGAAGGGCAAGTCACATTTGCCAGAAGGCCCCAGTGCCAGGGACTGTGGCCAGGGCAGGTATCCATGATACCTGGGTCCTCCTGATGCCTGTCTCCTGAGCTGTCTAGAGACCTGAGCATTACACTATCATTGCACTTCCCACATTGTATCCTGAAGGCCCATTTGGGAGGAAAAGGGGCATCTCTCACTGTGATTCTTCTGAGGGCAACAATGGGACTTTTTCTTCTTTTGTTTATGGACTGTCTAGTGTATAGTTGGACCCCAAGAGTGAAGAATGAATGAATAAATGATGTACCATTAACAATTTACCGGATGCTGATTTTTTTTTTTTTCTTTATCGGACATATATACTTTGGAGACAGCAGAAAGAGAAAGAAACCATCTGTGGCACTGGACAAGTTATGTAATCTTTTGAAGCCTCAGTTTTCACATATATAAAAAGCAACAATTAAAAACCCTGCTTCACAGAGTTGGATTGCCATTAAGCAGTCAGGCCTAAAGGACTTAGCATTAGCTATGAGAGAAATGCAAATCAAAACCACAATGAGATATCATCTCATACCTGTTAGAATAACTATAATCAACAGGACAAGTAATAAATGTTAGGATGCGGAGAAAAAGGAACCCTCATACACTGCTGGTGGGACTGCAAATTGGTACAGCCACTAAGGAAAACAATATGGCGGTTCCTCAAAAAACTAACAATTGATCTACTATATGATCCAGCAATCCCTCTACTGAGTATTTACCCCAAAGACTTGAAAACCCATATCCAAAAAGATATTTGCGCACCGATGTTCATAGCAGCATTATTCACAATGGCCAGGACATGGAAGCAACCAAAGTGTCCTACTATAGATGATTGGCTAAAGAAGCTGTGGTACATATATACAATGGAATATTTCTCAGCCATCAGAAGAGACGAAATACTGCCATTTGCGACAACATGGATGGACCTCGAGATAATTATGCTAAGCAAAATAAGGTAGGCAGAAAAAGTTGAAAAATCACATGATATCACTTATATGTGAGATATAAATCTAACAACAACAAATGAACAAAACAAACAGACTCATGGACATGGACTATAGACTAGTAGTTACCAGAGGGCAGTGGGTGTGGGGAGCGGGGGAGGTAGACGGGGTAAAAGGAGTCAAGTATGTGGTGACAGAAAGAAATCTAAGTATGAGAGGTGAACACACAGTGTAAATAAATATGTGTGTGTGTGTGTGTGTGCGCGCGCGCACACACACACACACACACATATATATATATACACCTTACTGTTAAAGTGTACAGATGAAGCTTATTGGATTTTGTTAACCAATGTCACCATAAAAAAAAAAATAAATTAAAAAAATAATAAAAAACTAAAGGATTTAGCATTGTGCTTGGCACACTATACAGAGCTAATAGGAAGCTGGTGGTGGTGGTAATGCTGCTGATGAAATTTATACATTAATAATGTAGATTATACACAGACATAAGTTCCCCAAAAAGACTCCTTATGCAAATACTTGAGTGGAGATGTCATGAGAAATACACAGCCCCAGTGGGGTCAAGGCAAGGACACAGCCACCCAGAGAATACTGCTGCAGCTGAGAAAGGCTCAGAGGGCCATAAAAAGGCACAGAGTGGGCAGAGTAGAGAATATCTAGTCAAGCCATGGAAACAAGCTAAGTGTCCATCAGTGGATGAGTGGATAAGTAAAATGTGGTGCATGTATCAGTGGACTATCATTCAGCCACACACAAAAAAAGGAAATCCTAATGTCTGTAACAACATGGGTAGACTTTGAGGGCATCATGCCAAGAGGTAGGCAGAGAAAGATAATACTGCATGGTATCACATATTCGGAATCTAAATAAAAGTCAAACTCCTTACAAAGACTTCTGTAAATTGGTATTTTGTTGTGTAATTATACATTAGCTTAAAAATTCAGAAAACTAACCAAAAAACTCTTATAAATCACTCAGTCACTCACAGGTAAGGATTGTTAACATTTTGGTATATAGCCTTCTATAATCACTTAAATTTAAGTTGTAGATACTTTAAATAAAAACAAGATCACACTGTAAAAATGTTTGTGACCTATTCTTTATACTCAACAGTATACTGTGAACAAAATTAAAAAATACACTCACCAAATTACAGATGTCACAAAGCTGAGAGGAAAATTCAGTGTATAAAAAAGAATCAGAGTATGGAACAATCTAGAAATATCTCAGGCCGAATTAACAAGATTAAATTGAACAGGGATACATTTACAGTTTGAACTTAAAGATGGAGATTTGACTTTGCTCTCATCAATTTGGAAACTGACATATAAGACCACTGTAAAAGAAGTAGACTCCAAGTTCAGTGCCAAGACTGTGAAACCCCGTCATGGTGACCTTCTTACTGTTTAGGAACAGGAGATGGCGATTGCATGGACAATTAACAGTGTTCTCCATATGCTTCTCTTTCTCTGATGTCACATTTAGGATTTTACTCACTATTCTGTTGTCTTCCCAATCTATATCTAGTTCTGACTTCTGAGTTCCAGGCACATTATCATCTGCACTTAGACGTCCTGCCAGTAGCTCCACCTATGAGGCTGAAATGCTACTCATGCTACATCCTGGAACTGAGAAGAACTCCACATTTCCACCCGAAACACTGATCAACACCCCACATTCACTCTCCAGTACCAGGAACTGGTCATCTAGGACTACTCCTTTCCCATTACTTCCCACATCTAATTCCAAGTTGCCTAGATTTTAGCTTTTTCCAACACATCTTGTATCCATGCTTTCCAAATGGGTTGATTTGTTATTAATGTGGCTCTGTGTGTGTGAATTTGTATCAATATAAGAATGCGTGTTGTACATATGTAATGTGAGCTTTAAGTGAACCTGAGAATATTACTCTTAATGCCATATATACAACTGGCAAACTAACCAGGAGGAGAGAAAAACCATAAACTCTTGGTTTGGTTTTGTAAAGTAGCGCTAATTATAGTCATCTGCATGAACTTTTTTCATTTGTTCTTAATTACTGTGTAGTGAAATAATGATTAAAACAACAAGTGATTGTGTCAGATTACTTTTTTGTAAGTTTTATTCAGTTATGATTGATGATGTATCAGTCCTTATTATTGACAGTAATGAAACACTGTGGTTTGATCATAACTTTTGGAACCTAGAAGGCACACTGCCAGCATTCCAGAGAGGAACGCTTAGACAACTGTTGTCCCACGGTTGCCCATGTGAAGTTCATCCCAGTTTGGCGAATAGGACTTGATAGCATGTGCAGTTAAAAGACATAAGAATGCCAAAGCAAGTTTAAGGGCAGAGGAGTGGCCAGTTATGAGCTCAAACAGCAATAATTAATTTATTATCAGTACAGGGATCCCTGCTGCTGGAATACAGAGCTTCATGGCAATGGGAAAGCATGACTTGGACCAAAGTGTAAATACGTTACACTCAGCCTGGAAAACACTGTCTTGTGAGGATGCCTGGCCACGCTCAGAGTCTGCGAGGACTTGCCATAAATATGGTAATACATTATTATTAACTTAAACATATATTTATAAATATATAAATAATAACTTAAAGTAACACTTCATGCTTTGCCTTCTTGAGGCTCAGTTTCAAGAAGCATTTTACTAAAATGATTTCATCGAGTGTCATAAAATACTGTTGAGGCAGAAAGGACATCAGTATCATTCTCTCCAAGATGATCAAACTGTGGTCTCAGAAACTTAACAATATCTGATTAAGGGTCCATCAGCAACTTAAAAGCAGAAGGCAAGCAGATGGAATGGAATCCTGGGTCTATGGCTCATATGTGACACAGGTAGGGTCCCTTTGATAGCCATAGCCAGTAGCCCTGGCCCTCCCAATGTTGTTAGGGAGAATAATAATTAAAATGATTGGTACTTTGCAAAGTATAGGGTGTTTCTTAAATAACAAGCCCTATTATACATTAGTGTTGGTTCACTATACCTCACTCCCTCTCTTACAAAGAGTAAACATTCTTTTAGAATTATGAAGGCTCAGTGCATGGCTCAGCAGGTGACTAAGAGTAAAGGATTTGACTCCTTCATGTACATGGTACATACGACTGTCAACGCTTCACACATTAGCAGACTCCATTATCAAGGCCCGTTTTCCAGTATCTGAAAGTCCGTGATGGAGGGCTGCCCCCTCGCCATATGCACCAGGTGTTCTTGTTTTGTGGCAATGAACAGCTTTGGTTGGGCGACTGACTTGAAGTAGTTCTTTGTGCCGTGACTTTCCCAGAGGAAGAGGAGATTGGTCTCATCTTTGATGGCTTTGGGTGTCTCAGGCATCTCCTGGGAAAAGGACAGAGATCTGTTAGAGAGCAGGGAGGTCCCGGAAGGGGACTGAAGCTTGATCCCTCGGCACTTGGCCTTCGTGAGGAGCAGCATGTTAGGACGGTGACTCGTAATGTGCTATAGGTTCCTCATTCACTTATTCATTCAGCAAGCATTTATTCCACGCCTGTTAGATGTATGGCCCTGTCTACTCATATAACAGTTGACCTCCTTAGTTAAATGGAGAGAGATCCAAATGAGTCATGAAGATTCCCAGTGACACTTGTGCTCCCTGTGTCCTGGCGGGTGGAGTGAATACTGATCTTGTCTTGCCTCCAACACAGGCACAGGGCGCTTTCCATCAGATCTGAGCCCTGGTGATTCTAGGACCTCTTAACATTTTGACCTCTGTGCAAATCTTACCTTTGGGAAAAGAATTTGTAACTTAGAGATGTTTATGTCCGTATTTAGGTCAACAGTTGAAGGTTAAAAAACCAACACACACATACCCGCCCCACACACACTTCCTGGTATATTGACAGTTGAACTTTCAATACAGTTGTTGACAGTTGTGATCTCCAAACCAACCCTCCTCATGGTTATGAATAGAATCTACAGTATTTTTTTTGAAAAGTAAAATGCAGATTCCAACTTGAGATGCTTCTCTACTCTTTTTAATCTAAAGCAACTAAATATCTTTTTGAGTTTTCAATGTCAACGAGGATTTTATTTCCCAAACTTGTTCCTCTCCTCATTGTTCTCATCTCATAAATGGAGTTTCTTTTCTTCTTTTGGGTTCTGTCTCCAAAATATAACCAGACTCTGTCTCCTTTCCTCCTCTCTCAGCACTTTCCGCTAAGTGACTATTACTACAACCTCCTACTTGGGCCCTCTGCTTTCTCTGTTGCCTGCCTTCTGATCTGTTCTCCATTTTAGGAAATGGAAGTGAAGCCATGACACTTCTTTGTGTGAACCCTTTAACGGCTTTTCATTGTAACTCAGATGGAATCCAAAAGCAAGTATCCACCAACACTAGCCTCTGCTTACCCCTCTTCACGGTGCCCGGCTCCTAGAGTGTCCATCTGATCTTGGAAGCTGGCCTTCCAGCTCTTCAAGTCTGGGGCCTGGGAGCACTGAGACCCCTCTGTTTGGAATGCCCTCCTCCCATCAGCAGCTCTGCCCTTGCCTCCCCAAAGAGCACGCCTCCATCTCAGTACTCTGTCCATTTACTTCACAGCATCTTGCACTTTGTGCTAGTCGTTTGGCTTGCCCGTTGTTTGTGTCCCCAAGGTGAATAAGTTCTCTAAGGCTAGGGACTTTGGTACACCACTGTCTACCTAGCTACTGGCACTATGCTTGGCAGATAGAAGGCTCCCAGTATAGGACTTCATGTACATGGGCAACTTCATGAAGGAAGCTCCTGCCTGACTCAGCAGACAGCACTCTCGTCTCACTTGACCCAGACAGAGAATCACATGCACCACGTAAATCCTGGGGCTGGGGCCTGGATTATGCATTCACTGAGCAAGAGTTGCCTCCTTTTTGGGAGAAAGCGTCGAAGACCACAGTGGGCATGTGTCCCTGAGTGTGCAGGGGCAGGGGGTAGTGGGGGTGGGGCTGGGCTGAGGGACAACGCGGGCACTGTAGAGCAGAAGAGAGGCACAGGAGTCAGAAGGCCTGGGCTTGGGTCTTGGTTCCAGCTTTTCGCTTCATGCCCCTTGGTATGCAGTCAACCCACTCTGATCTCAGTGGGCCTGTTCGAGTTTTTGGGAGGCAGGCCCACTGTCCCCACACCTATATCCACAGAGGTCACATGGTAGGTGTCAGGGCCAAAGGTGGATGAACTGCATGGTGTCCTGGGACAGGAGGCGAGGAGGGTCAGGCAGAGGGAGGGAGGAGGAGGAAGGCACTCTACCCTCTCATTTACTCTGGCCACCTCTATTTGACTCCCTCCCAGGTCCTGCCTTAAATGGCCCCGGGGCAGGTGGGGATGTGTGTGCTCACTAGGGTCATTCACAGATGTATGTGATATCACAAAGGCACATTGGGGTCTGAAGGTAACTGACCTTCAGCAGCACAGGCTCATCTTCGTTTTGGGCACTCAAAAAGAGTCGTGTTTTTGAGATTCTTAGAGTCACAGGAAATGGAGAATCTTCATCTGTTATGTAAGCACCCATGTCAAATTTCACTGGTGAAGAGAAAAGCCAAAGAGAAAGTAAATGCTTTGTACTTGTATAACATCAGGTGTTTATGTACTTGAACGCTGTATTATGCGATGGGTATTGAAGCTGAGGGGAGACGCGTTGTTCCTTGCTACAGTGTAAGAGATGGGACTTGGCATGTCCTATGTCCTTCACAGTATTGGCCATTTGTACTAGGCAGGTGAATGCTTGGTTAATTAATGTCTTTAGAATTTTCTATGTTGAGTGAATGCTTGGGGCTGGAGATTACTTGAGTCTTTCATAATTACCTTAGTGGGAGAAGACCCTGCACTTTGTGAAGTCATGAGTTCGTAATGACATGAAATGGAGGAGTTTAGGGAAGCTGATACACTCATATGTCACTAGTGACAGTGACAAGTGGATCAGTTTTCCTTAGAGAACAGTGCTTAATAAGAGCTGTAAAATCATTTATGCCCAGGGGCTCAAGGGTTCCACTTTGGGATATGCTGTAAAGAAATAACCTCATAGGAAAAAAATTATATGTAAGAAGATATTTTCAATAGAGTTACTTTTAGTGAATCCAAGGGACCAGCACAGCCACACGATAGAAAATTCTGGTTACATTAAAATGGCAAAAACAAAAACAAAAACATATATATATATATGTGTAAATATGTATGTAAATATGTATGTATTATGTGACTACGTGGGAAAACTGTGGGAAAAGTTAAACAGGAAATAGAACATAATGGTTCGTAGCTGTCCCCAAATAGGGGCACGCTAGCTTAAGCTGGCTTACTCAGAAGGAGCCCTGTTGCTGACTGCAGGGGAACCCTAGGTCTCTGGACATAACCATGTGTGTGATAGCTATGCTGGAGCTAAGCTGTGTGTGCCGTGGAACTGGACACGACATCCTACCCTTGGGGTCACACCCGTGGCGCTGGCTGGTCTGCCTCCTGGTAATTCTATGTAATCGTGACCATGGTCTTTTCCAGTTTGGCGTCCTGTCAGCCCATTCTGCAGGCTTGCTAATGGAGAGTGAGCGCTTCAGGTGACCTGGCGTGAGCCATTACTGTTCCCGGGACTCAGTTTCCTCCTCTTTGAGACAGAGGGTAAGAATGGCTGGGACCCCAGAGGGAGGGACAGCATCAGAAAGCCACGTGGTGTGGTGTTGGCTCTCAAGGCCGGATGCCCCCGTGTGCATCCAGGTTGGGCCGAAGCCCCGCCTTCACCCGGGGTTTCTGTGGGGATGACCTGCATTCTCCTGTCCTTGGAAGAGTTGTGTGGGCCAGGGATCTAGAGGGGTTTGTTCTTTGAAAGCAGAAAGCTTGAAAAAAGCAGAGAAATAAGAGTGAGGGAGGATGGCTGAGTTGTCTCCTTACCTGCTTGGTTGAGGTCATTTAGTGCAGCTGCCATGAGGTACTGACCCGATGTATCTCGAATGAGACTCTGACTGAGTGTGTCACTCAGGATGCACTGCTGTTTGATGACCTTCATGAAGCTGTACTTCATGCTGCTCTGGAAGCTCATAGGTGCCAAATGGGGCTGGATGGGTTCTGCAACCAGGAACAGTCTGGTTAGTGCCCATGCACAGACACAGATGACATGTCTGCTCTGGCACAAGTGCACGAGGTGGCTATGGAAGGGATACTGGAGTAATTTGTGCAGTCGAGAAAATAGGTGAAGTCACCTGCAGCAGGAGAGTTGGCTCCAGGACTGTTCCTGTGGTCACTTACTTTCTCTAAACTTTGATGCCTCAGACAGTATTTTTAAAAGAGATTATTTGTGCAGTTTCCTCGTTTTTGCTTGTTTTAAGGTTTCTAAGTAACCAGGAAGACTGCTAGTGTCCCCTGCCTAAGCTTCAGGTGGCCACACTCTGAGGCAGAAACAAGTACAAGTACTACACATGTCACTGGGCAAGCATGTCCCGGTGTCTCCCGCCCCTCCGGGCAGTGCTGTGTAGCGGCAGCCCCACCACCCTCACGGCCCTCCGTCACTCTGTGCCCGAGGGTCTGTTCTCAGGAAGTAGGTGGTGACAGAAATGAGGTTCATCGATGGGCGCAGCCACTGTTGCATCACTTAAAATGGCGCCATCCTGGCAATCTGAAATGCCCCTGACCTGCTGCTAAGTGCTAGGTGCAAGACCGGGCACAGCGTGAAATCAAGTGAGCCAAACAGTCATGTTCACGCAAGACTGTCGGGGATGTCCCAGCGTGCTGGTGCCGGCAAGCTCTTAGTGGTCGTACGAAGGATTTTTGATTCTCTTTCTTACATTTTCTTCTATTTCCTCATATTGTAGGTGAACATGTATCAGTGTTTAGCTGTTATCTTAAAAATCTTAGGTTTATGTTTCATGTAGAGGGCTGCAGAGGCCCGGGAGGAAAATCAAGATTTCTGTAGGAACCGAGTTGGTCTGCTCACACACAGTGTGACCAGGTTCCCCATGTATATGGTGAGAATGCGGGGTTCTGGTGGAGTTCAGAGGTCACACAGCCACCAGCAAATCGGTGGTGTCAGCAGTGTCAACAAGGGAAGCAGCAGCAGTACCAGCGACAGCAGTAGCTGCCATTTGCTGAGCGTTTACTGTGCGCCAGGGGCTTGCCAGCATCAATGCATTTAATCTCCATAAGTGGGAGCTTGGATCGTCTCCATTTTACAGGAGAGGAAACAGAGGCCAGGGAGGCACATAGCCTGCAGGTGGTCACCCGCCAACAGTGTGTATGCAGCCACGCTGCTGGAGGGCCGAGTCACACGGCTGCTGTGGTATGGCCATGCAGTTAGCGCATGAGCAGGGGTTTGAGACTCAGGCCACTGCTGGTGGGGGTAGAAGTTGACTTTCCTTCCTTACAGCCTCCAGACTAATGCCCGGTTGCCCTCTTGTGCCTCTGATCCCAGGTGCCCCATGCTCTCTTGCCCGCATTTGCTTAAAAGTAGAAAGCAAGGGTCTTATGGCATGTAGCCCCTACCTTCTTTTGTATCGTTGGCAATGGCTTCCAGGTCTTCATCGGTGATGAACTGATCGAAACTCAGTCGCCTCTTCTTCAGGACCTTCCCGTTGGCTGCCAGCACCACCACACTCTCCTTGAAGGTGAGCTGAGACATCTTTGAGGCCTCTGAGGTACCCAGAGACCTAAGTTTACCTCCATGGTCTTCATGCAGTGTGTCGTAGCTTGTGTCATAGAAGGATTTCTACAGGGAAAGGAGTGGGAACTGGTAGGCTGACTGTGATCTTGGAGTGAGACCCATACCTACGGGAGTGAAACTCTGCAGGCTCGGTGCAGAGGATCTCTGCTAACCCCTGGTTCGTCAGTCGTCCCACCCCCAGAATTTCCTAGAGAGCGTGCATCTCTTGGCCAGTCTTTGGCATCCACCTGCTGAGTCAAAAATCAGATGCCATGAAACAGGTTCACAAGTGGGGCCTCAGCGGTGGCCTTCCAGGTAGGTCTCCTCAGGACGTTAGGACAGGGCTCAGATAAGTCAGAAATGCTCCTCTGCGGATAGCTTTTGGGGCTGGTACCAAAGACACACCAGGAAGACTTGTGAGTGGCCCGCTTCCTCTGCCTTGGCTCCCGGCTGTCACGTTGAAGTGCTACCTCTGAGGTATGGAGCTGATGACTACAATATATCTCTTTAAGAGACTGATCCCTGGGGAAGTGATCTGAAGGGGCCGTCTTGGGGTAGCATCACTAGTATGCCGATGAAGCCTGGAGACTCCAGTTTTGGGATCCAGGGAACTCCACTCTACTTTGGGACATGTGGTGCCCATGGGGATGCCATCAGCTCAGTGCAGAGGGGCCTCACTCATGGCGAACAGACACCTCTCTCCCGACATCTCAAGAAGGCCCTGCGGAAGGCCCTGGGGCTGTCCTCTGGTGCAGATAATACAGCTGTGTCACAATAGCCGTCCCACCCAGATGGGTCACAGTCATTTGCTTACCTGATTCAGAGAGAGTTGGTCAGCATCAGAACTATATTCTTCATTCTCACTGTCAAATAAGATGATGAGAATGTCATTCTGTATATCACTGTGGCCACAGTCACCGAGTAGCGTATTTTAGTGACACACACACACACACACAGACACATAGACACACAAACACACAGACACACACAGACACATGGACAGATACATAGATACACACACAGGCACACAAATTTACACAGACGCACACAGATACACACAGATACACACGCACAAACAATCACAGACAGATCTACACACAGACACAGACACAGACACGGACAGATACACACACAGATACATACAGAGGCATACACACACTGACATATACACATACACAGCCACCACTGTTATCTTTGAAAATTAAGGACTTTATACACACATATACTGGGTGACTTATACCTCACTAATTTGGAATCAGTAACCATCAGAACTGGTTTTGACCTATTCCCATGCCTTATCAACAAAGACAGGGCTTGGCTAACAACCTGAATAGCTGTGATTGAATTTCAGGGAAAATGTTAAGCTCCTCAGAGAAAGGAAGTACTTCTGAAATGTCTCATTTATTTTTAACCAAATAGACTATGTATTCCACGTTGTTTCCACATACTCACTGAAACAGACTTAATCGTTTCTACTTGGCAAAATGTCCAGGCAGCATCTGGCTGGCCTAGCGTGTGTTGGTGCATGGTGCTGAGTGGTGGGAACCTGTTTGTGAAAGTGCTCCGTGATTCACACATTTTCCTGTTATGTTTCTCCTGTGTCTGCGTGCACTCTGACTGGGGTGAGCTATGGAGCATTTCCCTCCCTGGGTTGAGCCTGGGAAGTGTCCTGAGAATGGTCTGTCAGCACTCCAACCCATGTCTCTCAGAGCATGTGACCCCGGCCCAGGCTGTGTCGGAGTAGATGCAAATTCCCCAGGACTCAGCAGGCCTTAAAAACAGTTTTTCTGTAATGGCTGTCTCCCTGTCAACATTACAGCAGTATAATATGTTGGATGCCTGGTTTCCCCGAGTCTTTGCCGAGCTTGCCCTAACTTTGGGAGTGGGACGCATCCCCACCGCCTCTGCCAGCCAGCCCGTGCCAGTCACTGCTGCTCCTGGTTGGGTTATGATGTGCCTGATCCCCCATCAGATGGCAAGAGAGTCTGTTTCCTACCTGTAACAATTCTTCAGGTCTTCAAAGACGTCGGGGACCTTGGCCATCTTGCCTGCGGTGCCAGCGATCCAGATCCACCCTTCCTGAGCTGCTGGAGAAATGTAAGGTGTGACTTAGCCCACACACACATCTCCGTCCTTTTCACTCCTGTGCATTAATTGTATGTATGTTTCCCCAGCGACTCAAAACCTCTTGGCATCCCACCATGTCCAGCCCAGCATGTGCACACAGCAGGCATTTGGTGAGGTTTGGGTAAGGTGAAAAACCCCACAGGAATGAGGAGTTTGCCTCACAAGATGCAAGAGAGGCAGAGCCGGAAATTTCCAGCGTTTTCCCCTGGTGGTTTTTGGAAGTAGAGCTACCCAGAGGGAAGGCTTGGCTGCACTGCCTGCCCTCACAGGAAGGCAGCTCCTGTGTTCCTCAGTCCCCAACTAGAGGAAGAGTCATTTCTTTAATTTCATTGTGATTCTAGCTCACACACCAAGCCAGGGAGGGGCCAGAAAGGAAGGAGTAGGCTTTAGCTTCAGAGAGGCAGTTAGAGAGAGAACAGTCAAGGAGAAGAACAAAAAAACATTTTAAAAGCTGAAGATGTGAGGACATTACCTTTGCCGACTCAGGTGCCAGTGAGGTGGCCCTCAGGCACCCTGGCCTTTTGTCTTCTGTGCAGTAGGCGTGGCCTTGTGCGTCATGGGGAATTCACAGGGAAGAACCCTGTTTTGAATCTTTTTATGTTCATTCAATCTGATACTGGCCAAAATAATGACATTATTCTTGTTATTGCTCTTTGTAGAGACTCCTGGAGCTGCCGACTCGATTCACTTATTTATTGCTTTGTTCTAAACAATTATAAACACAGAATCTTAGAAAAAGGGAAGACAAGCAGGAAACTTAGCAAGTTTCTAAAAAATATGGTGGGAGAGGAAGGAGAACTGAAATCAATCACGGATGTCTAGGGTTGGAGAGTGGCTTAGGAGCTGTAGTTTGAGTTTTGGCCTAATTTTTTTATGGCCCTGGGGCCGATTATGTGTTGACAGGGTGCCTGGCAGCCCCTGGGAACTAAGGGGTGGCTGTTGAGGGAAGAGGACCTAACATTTCTGAAGGGAAAAGAGAGAGGTTGGCTTGAGTAGGCCTAAATCATTCAGTATATGGGTGACAACCCCCTGGTTAGGGCAGAACAAAGGTGAGAAGGGGACAGTCAAGCACAAAGGGCTTCTCCTCTTACACCTCTGCAGACCGTCACACATCCCCCACAGAATGACAGCTTTGGGAGAGCTCTATGCCCTGGCCGCATTACAGCCAAATGACTGTCCACTGGAGCCCCTGAACAGTGTGCTTTTCCCCAGGACAGACCCTAGGCATGTGAGGGTGGCTGTGGACTTGGGGCTGGGTGGGCTGAGCCCTGCCACAGGCCAGGGGTGAGGTGCAGGAGTAGAAGTGGGGAAGGCAGGGACTCAGGTATGGCAGCACATCAGCCTTTTCGGGATTTTGAGATGAGCCCAGTTCAGGTAGACAACACCAGGCTCTCAACAGGTAAATGTTTCAAATTTCTGGCTTAGAGTTTAAGCCAAGTAAATTTAAAAGAAAGGAAATGGATGGAAGAAGAGAGTAGAGGAAGAAAAAAAGGTAAAGAGAGAAAGGCCAGGCATGGCAACACGGTATAAAAGCAAAGCAGTGTAGCATTGGGCATACGTGGCCTGAGCGGGTCACGTAGCATGTCCCCTCTGGGCCTGCTCATTAAGTCCTGGGGTCAGTCAGCTGGTCGCCAAGGTCCAGCCAGGTGCAGAGGCTCTGGTTCTGACTGTTGCTCAGTCCAGTCCCCCAGTCATAGACCTGGTGCTGCAATTGTTGTAAACAGGAGCTAGGACATAGCTGGCATCCTGGATGTAGGTCAGAGCTTGGGCAGAGCTTGGGTGGCAAGACGGTCAATGGGGATGGTGGCCAGCTCCCTGCACCTGTGGTTCCCCTTCAGGTATCACAGGAGGTTGGCGTGGCCACGCTCTGCCATCCGGAGGTCTTGTGAGGGCTGTTACTAAGCACACTGTGAATGTGGGCTGCTACGGAGATGCAACTAAACAAAGTAACAACAGCACTAATGACGGCTCTGTCCCTGGAACCTATATCATCGTCATCATGCCACCTTGGGCCACCAAAGGAAAAATAGTGCTTGTGGAAATGTTGGTGCAAAAACTTGAGCAGGGAGGGCATGAGCAGGTGAGGCCTCTGTCGAAAGTACAGGTGCTGAGTTTCTGGGAGGGTGCACAGCACCTCTTGGGTAACCCAGGAGGATGCCGCTGGCTCTACCGTCAGTGGTCATGCCTGTCCTGGCTGATGCCACTCTGGTGTGGAGAATTCCCTAGTATAGTTGTTGAATTTTTCAGGGGGAGTTTAAATTCTTTAGACAACTCAGCTTGGGCCTCACCTAACTGTCCTTCAGTTAGGTAAACCGGTTGTTAAAGGAAGGACAGTGCAGGTGAAGGGTAAAGAGTGACGTCCTTGCTTGGCTCTGGGGAGCCTGCTGTTCTGTGAGTGCAAACAAGGGTTGACCTGTGAGGCAGCCTCAGCACCAGGCCACCTCTTCTAGGGAATGCAGAGAAGGACATACCAGATACATCTCCACTGGAGCCCCAAGGGGCTTGGGCACTGTCCTAGTCCAGGGACTTTGGGTAGCTTCATGTGCCCATCTCTTGACTCCCAAGAGGCCTCAAAAACCCTTGTTGAGTCATTTTTACCTATTTCTCAAACCATTGAGAAAAATATTACTACATACTTATTCTGTGCCATGTGGCAGTGTGTTTCTTTCGCAAGTCACAGAATTAGATGTGCAGGGGGAGATGATGTGTGAGGTGGGTGAGTGGACATGCTCTGGCAGCTCGGAGTGCATGGGTCCAGAGAGTCACGGTGCTGCTTTTCCTTGGAGAATACATCATGGTTCTCAGCTCTCACCAGCACTGTCTCCCCAGCCCTCATTTTACCCACGAGAGGTGGTGACAGTGCTCTCCATTCTCAGCTGAGGACCCTGAAGAGTGACTAGCCTCCAGTCACAAAACTGGCAGAACCAGCATTTGAACCTAGGTTTCTGGTTTGGAGCCCAATCTTCTCTTTCCACATGTAGGTGCTCAAATCTTTTGTCACCACCAATGCCAAGTTACAGGGCTGGGGCAGATCATCCTAAAGGTCCTTCCCGCCTCAGATACCCTGTCCTCCAGTGTCATTCTAGGGCTCTTTGTTTAAAAAAAGGTAGAAAAGGAAACAGTTTGAAATAGTTCCCCTCCCCATCTTCCCTCCTCCACTGAAATTTCGTGTTTTTTTTGTGATGTACAGGAAAGGGTGAAGGTGGCCAGCACAGTTGAGTACATGGTCAGCAGTGGCTGGGTGGGGGCTTCAGTCAGGCTTTTGCCATTGTACCCTGAAGACAGGAAATGTCTGTAAACATCTTTGTAACTGGCTTTGAAGTCCTCGCCCGTCGTGGGGTCTGGCAGGGTTGCCAGATTTGGCACTCTTGCTCTGAGTCTTTGGGGTGTGGCGGCTCCTTTGTGGGTGGTGGGACTAGTCTCCCGAGGAGCAGTGTGTGCACGAGCTAACACATGCGTACAGTGAAGCCTGGTTACAATCTGCTTTTCAGCCCCATGACAGCTGCGGGGAAGAGGAAGGCCTGGGAAACCTAGAAACACGAGGTCCAGGTGTGACCATGCATCACCTCTTCTTGGCTTCGAATCAGGCCTGTAAGGGAGGCATTTGTCCCATACTGCACGGAAGGCGGAGCCATGGGCCGGGAGGGGAGCAGTCTGCCGAAGTCTCAGGGTAACCAGTGGCCGAAGCGGGATTTGGACCCCGGGCCCAGGCTCTGTCAGTCCCGAAGGCGCCCCCTTTCTGGGTGTGATCTCTTCCTTTCCTTTGCTCTATTTAGTTTCTCATCGTTTTTGCTTTGTCTTGTTCGTCTCTTGAAGGACCTAGCATGCTCTATTGGAGAAGGAGTCACCTCAGAGGCTGTCTGGATTAAACTCTTACTTTTTAAAAGAGGAAACAGGCTCCAAGAGGGAACTCATGGCCCCAAGGTCACATGGAGGGGTCATATGAGAGTGGGGGCAAAAATGGAAACTCACTGTTTCTTGATTTCTAGTTCAAAGTGTCCTACTACCTAGAGACACAGGCTCCTCCGTGAGAGGGCAAAGAGAAGGAGCAGTCTCTTCGCTTCTCACCTGAAGTGGAAAAGGAGCTGACGGGAATGACCCCATTCGGTGAGCAAAGCCTGCCATGGTCCCCGCTGTCCTGGAGCTGAGGGTGAAGATCACCCGAGTGGGTGACAAGCACACGCCATCCCAGATTGGGACACTGGAGATGCTTACCACTACACCAGCCTCATGAGGATGGCTGAAGGAGGAGAGAAGATCAGAAATATGGCTGACAAAATGGCAGCACCTACACATCTATCAGCAGTTACTTTAAATGTAAATGGATTAATTGCACTGATCAAAAGACATAGGGTGGGTGGCTTACAAGAGGTTCACTTCAGATTGAAAGACACACAGACTGAAAGTAAAGGGATGGAAAAAGATATTTTATGAAACCGAAATAAAAAAAAAAAAAAAACTAAAAAAACTGGGTAGCAATACTTGTACCCGACAAAATAGATTTTAAAACAAAGGCTATGACAAGAGACAAGAAGGATCCAGTAATTCCACTTCTGGGTATTTATCAGAAGAAACCCAAAACACTACTTTGAAGGGACAAGTGCATCCATATGTTCACTGCAGCATTATTTACAGTAGCCAAGATATGGAGGCTGCCTGAGTGTCCATCAAAGGATGATTGGATAAAGAAGAAGCAGTACGTATATACAAAGGAATATTTCTCAGCCATAAAAAGAATGGAAGCCTGCCATCTGCAACAACATGGATGGACATAGAGGGTGTTGTACTGAGCGGAGTAAGTCAGAGAAAGACAAATGCCATATGATTTCACTTACATGTGGAATCTAAAGAAAATAAATGAACAAACAAAACAGAAACAGACTCATAGAGAACATTTTGATGGTCGCCAGATGGGAGCGGGGAAGAGACTCTGAAGTACAAACTGGCAGTTACAAAACAGTCATGGAGATGTGAAGTACAGCACAGGGAACATAGTAATATTGTGATGACTGGGTACGGTGTTGGGTGGGCACTAGGTTTATCGGGGGATCACTTCATAAGTATATAAATGTCTAATCACTGTGTTGTACACCTGAAACTAATATATTTTATATCAACCGTAAGTGAAAAATAAAAAATTATTTAAAAAAATCAAAAGCGCACATAGAGGCAAGTGTAGTGATAGTATGGACAGAGGAATCTCTCTTGGGCTGGTGCGGGTAGCTCCCTGGAGAAGGAGGAGGGTACACTGCAGGTTGAGCAAAGGCCAGGGGTTGAATGAATTAATGTAGGAGTGAGGAGGTGATGAGGTGATGCTGGAAGGAAGATGAGCCAGTGGACAGGACCAAGTGTGAACCCCTCTCAGGCCTTTGCCTGTTAACTTTGTGGGCATTCTGGGCCCTGGAGAGCAGAGGGATGCTGTGACTTGGCATAGGTGGAAAATCCAAGTTGGTAGAAGGGACAGCTCCACAGAGAGCTGGCAACCATGTAGCCGGGATCCCCTCCCTGCCTGAGCTCATTTGTCCCCTATTCATGTGCTCTTTTTTCTACATACCCTTCCCCTTTCTTTGGAGGCAGTGATGCACAGTGCTGTACCCCTCTTGCCTGCCCTTGGCTCTGTGCCCTGCTCTCTTACGCAGACGTGCTGTAAAAATGGGAGTTCACTAGTGAGCTTCCTGTGTGGCCCCAGGCGTGCCTGCACCCGCCTCTCACGTTTGTTCTTGCTGGCTAATTGGATTTAAAGCAATTCCCTTTCCTTTTGAGTCATTTTCCTCGTTGGAGTCATAGTTACTTGGTCTAAATTTGTTTCTCAATTCAAAAAAGTACTTGCATTACTTTTTAGATTCTAAAATGTTCATTAAATACTGCTAGGGAAGTTTGAAAAATATAAAGAAGAAAAGACACCCACAAATAGTTGACTACCTAGAGGTATGCACTGTGACTATTTCCTTATACTTCCTTTCAGTCTTCCTTTTTTCAGGGTACCTATAGATTTGTTGTTATGCAAATGGCATACTTGGAGCATTTCAATAGATGTTTGCTCTCCTGAAATCAAGGGAAGGTACACGTGGTAGATCATGCTCATAGAACATCCTGCTCACTTGTGGGATTACCCCATGAATGACTGTCTTCATTTCCTGGCCGCCTTGGAGTTCCAAGGGACATGTGGTTGGTTCTGGCCAGTGCCCTGTGAGCAGGAAGTGGCTCCAGTTTGTTACCTATCTGGGATGATGCAATCAAGGCCCAGCCTGTGCTTCTGTCACCTCTTACTTCCTCCGATGCAGCAACTTTGGAAGTCCTGTATCCCAGCTGGTGCGGCTACAAGTGGGCAGACGGGAACAACCTGCATTAGACTTTGCATCAGTAGAAACGGATCTTTAGCTGTGCTAAGTCACCAAGATTTCAGGGTTGGTTTGTTTCTGTGGGATAACATGGCCTATTCTGAGTACTCCCATGTATGACCGCCCTTCCCTTCTCTATCACAGACTCCAAGGTGACATGAACTTTACCTCGAATTCCTCTTTCATGTAATCAATTCGATGAACATTCTAAAAGGGCAGATCAAGGACCTAATGAGACACTTTCAGTCTAGCCAGATTCCGATTGCAGCTATAAAGATACATTATCTGTGAAAATACAGTGGCCAGTGATAAAGCTGGTACTGTTGAGTTAACATCCCAGATGCAGATCATATGATAATTACATTAAAAAATCTAACATTTATGTGGTGCTTTACAGTTTTTCAAAGCATTTTTTATAACCATCAATATAGGTATTCTGTATGGCGTGAGGCCAACTTACATGGTATGCACATCGTCAGCAGCAAAGGTCCCATGCCCTGTGTACATTCTCTCCTTCCTTCTGGTTTGTGTTCCTGGCTACCGGGCAGGGTGGCCCCTGATTAGAGCAATCGTGCCATGGGCAGGGAGTGGCAGGCGTGGCACGTGTAGCATACAGTGTGTTAGAGAGGAAGAGACTTGGATCTGCCTCTAACCTGACCAGCTGAGTGACCCGGGCAGTCCCCACATGTCTCTGGGACCCCTTGTCTGTGAAGGAGGAAGTTAGGCTGGTGACTGTTGGGTTCTTCCAGCCCTAGTGGCCCTCCCACCCCTGAGACCACCCTGAGCAATACCTGTGCTCCACGGCACCTTTGTGCTCTCAGAATGTGGCATTTGGGGATGGAGGCCTGCCCCGGACTCACTCCTTACTTCCCTTTTGTAGAACCTTCCCTGTCACATGTGCAGTGGGGTCACAGATACACACTTTTTCACTGCTTCAGTGGCAAATTTGATTTGTCCTGCTGAATATGAATAGAAATAAGTTCCTTTTCTAGTAAGGGAATGCAGAACAGTTGCTGGTAAGTTAGAACGAAGTGGCAGTTTGCCTCCTGTCCCTGCCTCACAGTCAGGCATGGCATCAGAAGCCCGGGCAGAGGTCGCTGGAATCGCATTTGCCCCAGCGAACTCCCTACTGTGTGATGATGGCCATCCCTGTCCGCACAGATGAAGGAAGGGCCGGGACAGAGAGGGGCAGGCGGGAGGGGTGACTGGAGAGGATGCCGAGAAGTAGGGCACCTTCCTGGGAGCTGCGGTTCAGCTGTGTCTTGAGAAGTTAGATTCAGGTAGAGACGGGTGTTCCAGTGAGGGCAAGCAAAGGCATAAGACGCAGCATCCACATCTGTGTCCCTTCCTGTGGGGACATGGGTAAGGTTATTGAGCCTTTAAAGCTCTGGTGGCCTCATCTGTAACTGGGCCAGTGGTTCTTCCTTCCTAGGGTTTAGAAGAGTTGAATGTCTAAGACTGCGTTTGTGCGAGTGTGCAGTTAGAGGATGTCCCTTTCTTCTCCCGGATGTCCAGCATTGTCTCCTCTCCACCAGTTGCTCGGGCTGTCTCCTCCCCCCATGTGGAATGGGAGCGCAGATTGGTGCCATCCACGTCAGATGTGGCCACAAGTTGAGGTATAGTCGGAGGGGTTCTGAGGACAATGCAAGCTTGTCCACAGTGGGCACAAGAGGCTGGAATAACTGCCCAGTATTATTAGCCTGTCCGTCCATTCACGGAGGCCATGCTTGGAGCCAAGGACTGCATGGCAGTGAAGATGGCCAGAGTCCTGAGTGTCCTGGAGCGCCTCTGCTTGCAATTGTGGGTGTACTGAGAGAGAGGTGCTGTGGGGTCCATGGGAGTAGGTGAACTTCGTCTAGGCCGATGTCACAGAGAGCCCCTCTGAGAGTGGCATGTGGGTTGGAAGGGTAGAGTGAGCCAGTGGAAGGTGCAGGTGGGCATGGAGAAGGGAGGGTTGCATTTTAGTCCATGGGACCTGCGTGAGTCTGGGCCCCAAGCTCCAGGGACCGACTATGGCGGGTCGGAGAGGCTGGGAGAGGGCTGGTGTGGCAGAGGCCAAGGCAGGGGCCTGGTGGCAGGAGACAAGGCCAGGGAGGGAGCCAGCATTGAGTCTCAGGAAACGTGTGAGTGTGTTAAGGCTACTGGATATATCCTGAAGGCAGTTTTGAGATGTTTTAAGCAGGAGAATGGCCAGATCAGATAAGTGTTTTTAGCCCTTTCCTGTTTAGAAAAAAAAGTGCAGCTCGCTGCCAGTGTTAATTTAACATCACAGGAATGCTATGTTTTCTAGGATTTGACATTTTCAGCAATCAAGAATTACTATATTTCTAAGTTACTAAATGGATATACCACTGCTAAAAACACAATGCTGTAAATGAAAGGATGTCGGTTGTTTCCAACAACTATCGATATGCTAGAGTGATGCGAAAATAATGACAAGAGCAAGATATTTCATGGCAAACTTTGGGATGAGGTTAGGACTGTAATCTGTGAGTTATCTTGGGGTCAGTGCTGCAGCTGCAAGCGCCACTGGCGAGTATTCTTGGGACAAACGGGAGATGGTTTGATTTAAATGTTATATATGTACGGGTGCTCGGGGCAGAAGGCTGTCTTGTCCAGCTGAGAGCTGAGGGTGGCAGGGCCTTGGTGGTGGCATGGAGATGGAATGAGGGGTGCATTTGGACTCTCAGAAGGCAGGGTCGACATGACGTGTGACTTGGTGTGGGCGTGGGGATCAGAAGTCACCACTGAGATGGTCGATGTAGTTGGGTGGAGCGTGAGGGATGCCCAAGCACCATGCTCTAAGAGACAGGGTGGATGGGTGATAATGATGAGTGGGGAGCGGGGTGAGGGCAGTGCGGGCACTGTGAGCTTAGAGCTCAGAGAGGTGGTAGCCAAGCCAGAAGTATGGACTCCTGAGAGCTGAGGTCTCCGGTGCAGCGGGGGCGATGTGGATGGTGAGGGACCCTGTCAGGAAGTGTGGACACCCAGGAAGGGCTAGGGAGGCAGAGCTGGGGGGAGGGGACACGGCACGGGTGACCTGGGTGTGAAGGGAGGCCCTGGCTCGCCCACAGAGAGATACTGCTGCTTCTGCCTCTCTCGCCTTTTCAGCTCTTCCTTTTCTACCAGTGTCTTGCTCTGCTCCCCACTTGCTCTGTTGACCAAGAGGAAAGGGGTCCGATGAAACCTTTGATGCAGAGTTTCCAGGCCCCAGCGTAGTGCAGCTGGCAGGTGCTTATGCCTTTTCAAAGAAGAGCTGGAGAAAGAGGCCTGGCCTTGGCATGGGAACTCTGCCTTTGTGAGGGCTGCTGACCCACTTGGAAAAGTCAGGAAATGGGCCTAAGGGTGGAATGCGGGGTAAAATTGTAAAACAGGGTCGGGTGATGTGCACATTATTCAGTACCCCAGTAAGTAACCACAACACTGGTCAGACTGCAGGTGGGAAAGGAGAGGAGTGACATGGCATCTGGGAGGCAAACAGCGGTGTCGGAGTCGGGAGGTGAGGGAGCCTGGGCTCTGATGGGCTGGCCGTGGACTAGGAAGGGGAGGACAGCCTGGGGGCTGTGGCAATAGGACCTGTGGGGCACATCTGGGGTACATAGGGAAGGGGCCGACATGGTAGTGCCCCGGTGTGCAAGACCACAGAGGGGGAGCCCCAGGGTGACAGCAGGGTGTTAACACTGGACAGCAGGAATAGAGAAGTCTGGAGGAGGAATGGTTTGGGGAGCAAAATGATGATTTAGGCTCTAGGCAGTCTGAGTCACCACTCAGGGGAGGCTTGACTGCGTGGACGGCATTTCCTTGACTTGTCCACATTCATCAGTTCTGCTTTTCTGTGGGCCCTGGGAATTTCTACAGACTGGAACCAGTGGCCTTGCAGAGTTTGGAAAGAGAGGGAGTTCGTAGAAATGAAGTGAAAAGGGGATGTGACAGATTCATTGTCTCAGGTTTTAGGAGGAAATAGCCCCTTCTGACTTTCAGGCCAAGGTTTCTCCAAAGTAGTGAGTAGCCCATGAGTAGTGGATGACACTGCAGACACAGAACCAGGGGGAGAGCGTGAATAGAGTAAGTGGTGTTCAGGAACAGTGAGTGAACCTTTGGAAAAATAAAAAATGAAAAGTTTACTTTCCCTTCTTCAGACCAAATTAAATTCTGAGTAAGTTAAAGGCTTAAACATAACAAATGAAATCGCAAAATTACCAGAAGAAAAAGACAGGCTGGCCAGCTGGAGCGCTCATGGAGGGCTACGACCTATCCTTTTGTCCTTTCTCCTTTCACCACTAGGAGAGTGACCTGGAGCGGGAACACCGCCGTCGAAGATAGACGTGCTAATGAGTGGAGGAAAACATTTTGTTGAGAAAGGTACAGCAGATTTCACGCCTTGCACAAAAAGCTTAAGAAATGCATTAAAACTCCAGAAACCATCTAAGACGTGAGGAATTGGGTTCAGAAAGTCTAGGAACGAAGACAAGAAGGCTGTCATTTTAGAAAATGTGGAATTCCCCAAACTGTTCTGGATTTCCCCAGCGTGTGACACTTGCCTTCTTCTGATGAAACAGAAGCTGGAGTCACGCAAACTGTCCCAGCAGCCGGCACCGCTATCTCTTGAACCCACACGTCTGGCCTGTTGCCAGGTGGTCCAAATGTGTTATTGATGGGATTCTCCATGGGCTGTTTCACCCTCAGCGATGGCCCAGGTAGAGAGCCTATATAGCCAGAAGAAGCTGAAGCAGGTTTCAAAGTTGCCATCAAGGAAATTGCCATCTACCAAAATCACTTGAACTCCAACGTGACAGCTCTGGCCAGTGATAAAATCCGCAGTCCCAGCTTACCTGAGGCAGAGGCAGCTCCCTCCGGGTGGCGCTTTGAAAAATGGACACTGAATCAGGGTGGCGCTGAGGTTACCGCTGAGTGTTTAAGGAGGAAGGAGGCTGTGCTGCAGCCAATCTGGAAACCTTCGAAAAGGAGCACTGAGCAGGACAAAACTAAGTACCTCTCGGTTTCAGGCACACCACATGCTAACTGACAGTCATGTGCTGGTCACCTCTGGCCCTGTTTGCTCAGATGTCTCGATGCACTGGTCTCCATGATGATGTTTTCTCTGCCAATGAGGGATGCATCCAAGAGCTGGCACCAGGAAAGTGTCACAGAAACACACTGCCAAAGTGGGGAAAGAACCAACTGGAGGTTAAATTATGCTGACAATATTAGAGCACGTTTTAGATCGTGGAATTTAATTCCCGTTCCAGTGGAGCTGCAGCACACCCAGGGGTTAGTGCCTCTGTCTGCCAGCACATGGGGCAGAGTGGCCTGCTGAGGCCATCCTGGGGAGACCTGTGGCCAGGTGCCATCTTGCAAATCTGTCCATCTGCCATGGCCATTTTTCCCTACAGTGCTGGAAGAAATGACTGTTTTTTCAGATGAAGACCAATTGAATTGTTGGTGTTTGTCCGGGGCTTTTTACGTAGACACAAACCTTTGAACACTGGAACCCACTTACCCTGCACGACACTTGCTCTCCAGCGGGCAGGGTATGAGCTGGCCATGGCCGAGGGTGCTGCATCCAAGGACACTCCCCTGGGCTTACTTGGGGGTGCCACTTGTAGATGGCACCGCCACGCGGGTTACCACCATTTCCCTCATTGGTTCCTTTTCACTGGCTCCATGTACTAAATTAGCTGAGTTGAGTGCGTGTGTGGTGTAGCTGTGGCCAGTTCTCGCTGGCACCCTTTATCTCCAGTAGTGAAGGGTACATGCCTTTGTGCAGCCTGTGTGCCTGTGCTGGGTTTGGGCATTTCACTGATGGCTTGATTAATGGCTAGCCTGTTTATGGTTATTGGTTTTAGGAGACTTTTGTGTGGGAGAAGAACATTTAGTTTCAAAACTAATAACTAAATCATGTTATTTCATCAGGATAGAAATATACAAGTTTGAAGCCTGCTGCAAACTTCTAGTGATATATTTATGACAGATATGTCACTGCATGTTGGAAACCAGCAAGAACCCAGTAATCAACCAAAAAAAGAAAAAAAAAACAGAAACAAAACCAAAAAACGGAATAGCCAAGCACTAGAGATTTTTAAAAATATTTTTGTTGTTAGCTATATTGAGTTAAATAAAAACAAAGAACAAGAAAAAAAACAAGGCAAATATTAATCCTGGAGATAAAGTTTCTTAGCATGAATTTCTAAAAGTGGAATTCTAAGAGACTTAGAGTGCTTTATTGCCAAATTGCCTTCTAGGGAGGTTGCGTCCCTCACACCGTGACCCACATTGCATGAAAATGTCCACTTCCCCACGTCTGTCACAGTGCTGGCTGGTTTCCCTTTTAACAGTTTTTATTAATTTCCTGTTAACAACTTTTACCCTTTTTAAGTGAAGGGGTCAACCTCTTGTTTTCTTTTGAGAGCTCTTCGTAAAATAATAATGTAAACTCATTGGCACAGATGAAGTAAATATGTTTTGGCAATTTTGGTCTGCATTTCAGTTCCTGGGCAGTGTATGTATTATGATTCCATTTTATAAAAACAAAAAAGACTGGCTAGATATATACCAATACGTCAACAACAGAAATATTTTGGTAGTGGTATCATAGATGTCGTGAATTTTCTTCCTTGTGCTTTTCTTTATTTAAAAAAATTTCTGTAATAAGTGCATATTTTGTTATAATAAGAACAACATTTAAAACATATTTCAGAACATTTCTGCCCTTGAGGACATCCTCTCTTGGGCCCTCTTCGTTTTACACATGGTGGCATTGAGAATCAGACCCCGTGGACAAGCCCTCCCAGTCTGTCCCTGTGTAGCAGGCTGGCCCATGCTCAGCATTCTGTGTCCTTCTGGGCAGTCGCCCTACCCAGCTCTCTCAGCACCGGAAGTCAGCCAGGCCCAGGGCCCACGCTTTACTGCAGTCCACTTGCTTTGTCTAATGCAATCTCTGCTAAGGTCTGATCAGGCATTTCCTGTTTCAGCTCTTGGGTTTCATTAAACAAAGGCCTTAGCAAACTCCTGCACCTCCTAGAATTTTGGCTGTGTTCCTGGCACAGCCTTCTCCTTGGCACGGGACTGGGTGCCTCCTACTGCATTCTTGCAGGGGTGGGACTGCTGTAACCACGCCGTCAGCTCTGTCCCTGGGAGGTTCTCCCTTCTATGAAACCAGAACTGCTAGCTCCTCTGTGAGTCCACCTGTTTGTCCACAATGTGCCCTCAAAGGTGATGGGTTCTGACACTGTAGGACAGCCCTCTGCAGCGTGCCTCCAGTCCCCTCTGACTGCTGGTCCCACCACTTCTTTCTTAAGCCCTCACGAGCTGGTTCCTGTCTGTGGTGCAGGCTCTGTGCATGGGCCCCTGGATTAGGGCTGAGTCCTGGGTGCTATCGGCAAGGATGGGACCTTCTCGTTCCTCACAGCTGGGTCTTTGTCACTCGCTGATGGAGCAGGGTGACTGAACTTTCTTCCTCTTCGGTCCTTGGCAGCCTTGTCCCTGGAGGCCTGGCCTAGGCGTCTGGCTGAAGATTGGGCTGAGGGTGAGAGAGAGGCTGTCATGGTACTGCTGCTCTGCTCAGTGTGCGGTGGAGCTCACGGGAGCGTGGAGAAACACCGGGGTTTTGGGGTCCAATCGATTGGAGTTTCTGTCACCTTACACGGTTCAGTTCTCCTTCCCTCATAAGCTAGCTGCAAAAATCAGACAAATCGGAATTTCCTAGTGGAAAATAAGACTCAAAAACATTCAAGTTCCCTTCCTTTGTGTCTGATGGAGTCCTTAAAACATTTGGCACTTGCCCCTCTCATGGAAATGACATCTCTATGACCTATTTTAGCAAAATCTTCTCTGCTGGTCTGTGTAATTTTGATCATCGTAAGCTTTGACCAATCAGTTATTCCAGTGTTTCCATATTACAGATAATGTAATTGATCTCCTGGGAAGTTAAACGAGTTGCCTATGGCTCAAAGTATTTTACCGAGTGATTGCCCAGCACTCCAGCCACGCCACCTCCTCAGCTCTGCCTACCCTCTGGCTGTGCCCCTGTCTCAGCGTTTGTGTGTGTCCCTTCACTGGGCACGCTTCCACCCAGTGGAACTACCAGCTCAAAATGAATTCCATTTACTCTAAAAGACTGATCCATCACACAACAAGCGTTTCCTCTATGCCTGGCACCGTTCTGGCTGCCAAAGAAGGCGCCAGGGTAGCTCTAGACAAGTCTGGGCCTCGTTACACATGAGTTTCCAGATGCAGGGCAGGGAGAACCAAAGAGGGAGGGGCAGGGGCCTTGCACTGTCCCATCTGGCCTCAGGGCAGACAGGCAAGGCAGGTGTGGGGCTGACTTCCACGGAAACAGGTGATATTCTGTCCCCTCCTGCCTGCAGCTCCCATTAAGGACAGCATTGGACATTCAGATTAGTTCAGACAGTACAATGGACACTGTATCCTTTCTTCCTCACCAGAGTCCCAGTGCTCTATCATGCTTGTTTCACACATGTAGACCTGCACACAGAAACACACTCACAACACACAGACATATACATGGAGATGCACTCACACAGACATGCAAAGACACACAGATATGTACGTGGAGACACACAGACATGCCGAGATGCAGAAACACACATAGACACACAGACATGTATGCAGAGGCTAACATTTCTTTCCTCTTTAATTGCTACTCTTCCAAGTAAGGGTGGTGAGATAGATGGTCACATGTGGGACTGAGGTTTGGTTTTGAATGTAGGTTTGAAGTTTTGACATTGATGGGGTGAACCTACCTAGAAGCATTTTAGTTACTGAAATGAAACTTTTTCTTCTTTTAAAATCCAGCTTTGAAAAATCGTGCAAAATAGTACAGTTCTATTATTTTATGTGCATCTATTTAAATCAAATTTCTGCATGTAAGTTGTCTAATAGTTCTATGAGATTTGTTACAGAAACCTCAGTTTCCAGCCTTCTCCATCTCTGCCGCTTGGTATTTAATACTCGTTCCGTGACAGCGTGCTCGTTTTATCGCTTCTTGGACTTTCAGGTTTAGGCATTCACGGCATCTTCCCACTTTGGAGATGAAGACTGGTCCTGCCCCAGGTGCCAGCACCGCACCTGCCTTCCACTTCCTGGCCCACCAGTCACGTGTGGATTTTCTCAGGTCAGTGATGGGGGTTGTCCTGTTTCGAAGGTGTAAGCACTGTTCAGGGTTGAGGCATTTGGTGAACTTGGCACTTGTCCTTGCCAGTCCCATATTCTGTTTTCCCTCAGTGACTGTCCTCTTTCACTTGTGGAATTTGTATGTGCTCAGCATTAGGGCTGGGCTTAGTTTCCAGTGGTCGCGAAAGCCAGTGTAAGCAATGAACACAAAGTTAGGCACAGGGCCCTGCGGGGGACAAATGACGGTCCTGAAATGTAAGCTCCATCAGCTTCACAGTAAACCACTTCTGATTATCATTGATTCAACTCCAAATCTCCACTGATTGTCCCAGTTTCTCCTTCAGACTTTCAGACATCCTGGGAAAGACTGCCGAGGCTCCACTGCCGAGCCTGGTGTCACTGGGCTCCCTCATCTTCCCTGCTTTGGACCCCTTCTTGTTCCATACATCCTCTGTCTCGGTTTACCCTTTATAGTGGGGTCTTGGGAAAAGATGCCTGAGGAGTGAGTACTTTTCAGGTACTCGTGTGTCTGAGGATGTCTTACTCTGTGCTGACATTTGGTAGATGGTTGGGCTAGATGTAGAATTCTAGGACGGAATTAATATTCCCTCACGGTTTTGAAGGCATTGCTCTATTTTCTTCCAACTTCCACTATTGCTGCTGAAAAGTCTGATGCCATGCAAACACCCAGTTATTTCCATGAGGCCTTTATTTTCCATCTGGAATGTGATAGAGTTCTCTCTTTGTCCCCAGTGTTCTGAAACTTCACTTCATAGTGCGCTCCCTTTTCATTCATTATGGTAGACAGTCAGTGGGCCGTTTCAATCTGGAAATGCATGTTCTTCCCCCAAGTTCCGAAAACTGTACTGATTATTTGATTAAGTGCCTTTCCTCTCTGTTTCTCCTCCTTTTTTCCCCTCTGGATCCTCTGTTTTTAGCTTCTGAGTCTCCTAGATCTGTCTTCAATGTTGTTATTGCTCCTGTCTTATTTTCTAAGTCTTATCCTTCCGCGTTACCTTCTGGGAGCTTTGCTTAACTTGACCTCCCAGTTCTCTCCTTCAGGCCTCATTTCTTATAATGTTTTCTTGATCTGTGAATATTCTCCCTCCCTCCCCCACAGCACTTTGTTCTTTTTCTGTGGTCCTGTGGTGACACAATCTTGTCACCCTGAGGGCATCTCTTTCTCACAGCCCTTTTGTTTTCAAAAGGCCTTCTCTTTGTAGGGTCTCTCTCTTGCCTCCGCATTTATGTTGTGATTTCCGTTTGGCTGGAAACTTTCTGCAGGTGTGTGGTACCAGAGCAGACAACACAGCTGGCGGGAAGGCTGAGGCCTGTGGGCTGTGAGTGTCCGCAGTCAGGGACCTCTGGCCACGGGGTCAGGGAGCCCCCTCAGCACCATGCTGGTCTCTGCCTAAGCTGAGGCGCCGCCAAAGCCTGAGGACTGTGTCCCTTTTGTTACACAGGGCGGCCAAATGGTTGATGGGCAACGTCATAGAGAGGCATCCTGGGCAGGCTTGGGACCCAGGCTCAGGTAGGGACTGCGGAGTCCTCACTGGTGACCCCTTCACACTGGTCTAAAGTCCCCGGAGAGGGCAGGTAGGGCTCGGTCCCCACTCTCAGGAACTCCGCTGCGGTCTCTCTGTAGATGAGAGAAAACCCATTATAGCACCGTTTCCTTCTCTTTCGTTGAAAGTTTAAAGGTCACCATTTCCTCTCACAGAGGAAGTTCCACAAACATCCCGCCTCTGGCCTCAGAAAGAGCCAGAAGTCAGGATTCCACAGACCTTGTGTGGGGAATTCCCGAGGAAGTGGCAGAGTCGGGTGGGGAGTGATTGTAGAGTGATGACTCAGTGGCAGCATAGGGACCAGAATCCCCGCAGTCTCGGGCTCCTAAGCCACCCAGCCTCCGGGTGTTTCCAATGACAGACAAGGCAACTGTGGGTGGATGAATCTGTTTTCCAGACACAAGCCTCCACCTACAGTTTGCTTGGGGCCATCTTTACTTGCCCTGGGATGGCTGATGTCAGCGTCCAATGTCACACTGAGAAAGGGAGACAAGCAGGCATCTAGGCTCGAGTCTCATCCCCCTGTGACAACAAATGGGATGAGTGTCAAATGTGAGAATGGTCCACACACTGGACGAACCTCAGCTGCCTCTTGCGAGGAGTCGTCAGGGATGTGCGTGCTCTGGCCGTCCCTCCCACCCTCTTTGGGCCAGTGACCCAGAGCTCACTGTCTGTGATGGAGGGAGGTTGTCACAGTGCGTCGTGCAACTTGCTGGGGTCCCCGAGTCTCACATGTCCCCCATTTGTCCTCCATGTGAGTCTGGAGAAACAAGACTCCCTACCGGCTGAGCTGCCTCTGTCACAGAGGTGTTTTCAGGAGCGCTGCATGTCTCCAGGTCCTACGTTTTAAAACACAGATGTGCTGCTTAGGACGGAGAGGCCTGTGGCCAGAGCAGGGCCAGAAGACCCCGCCCAGAGGGGTGGCAGTTCAGGGCACTGGTGCAGTGCATTGAGTTGGGGGAAGGCAGGGGACAGGTGCTTACTTGTGCCTTGTATGTTCAGCCCCTCCTCACTGAGAACCGAGGCAAGCAGTCTGGCCACATGGAACTTCTTGCCTCCACCGCAGACCAGGCAGCCCTGAGGATGACCTCTTCTTCAGCTCTGGTTTTCTCTGCCTCCGGCCTGTTTAGGACTCTCGTCTGATACCACCGACCCCCGTCCTGCCACCAACTCTGAATGTGCCCTGGTGGCTGCCCTCCTGAGGAACCCCCCTGGACATGCATCCCTCTCCAGCCACCACCAGCTTTCGGCGTTCCTTCCCAGAGACTCACACTTTTATTTGCTGTCTCCACATCTGCATCACACAGTTCTTTCTTCACTCTGCAGCCACCATTGCTCTGAGCCTCTCGTGCCCAGGCCACCACCAACCTTCCTCTGGTGCTACTTCTCTGTGCTCATCGCCCCATCTCTTAGCAGTATTGGGCGCAGGTGGCACTTCCTCCTTTTTCAGGTGCATCCTTGCTTTGGTTTTCCTGGCGTTCCTCCTGCTTTCTCCCTGCCCTGCCTGCCCCTTGGGCACCCTTGCTGGCCCTCCTGGCAGACCTCTCGGAGCCAGCCTGTCCTGGGCTCGCTCAGGGTCTGCCTTCTCGGTAGGCTCGTGGAGTCACATGGCTTCCTGCACCTCTGTGTGTTGTCCAGTCCTGGCTCACACCTGCAGCCTGTGTGTTCTGTCTGAGCTCAGATGTGCAGAGCTCTCCGACTCCCTGATGCCCTTCCTTGCACGTCCTATTGCCGTCTCCAACTGAGCATGTCTGAAGCAGAGCCCTTGGGTTACCGCCTGCTTTGAGCCTGGCCCTCTCCTGAGTTACGCCAAGAGTTACCCAGTGCTCTGCTGAGCAGCCTCATCCACACATCCAACCTGCCAGGACGACCTTGACCTCTGCCTGTAGATTGGTGTCCCAGACCTCTGTTCTTTCTTCTTCCTCTGCTGGTGGACCAGGCCACCATCACCCCTGGGTGTGCGGCAGCCCCCTGATTGGCTTCTTAGCTTCCACCTCTGCTCCTGTTGGGTCTGTTCTCCACTCGGAGTTGGCACATGTTTTAAAAACATAAATCTCGTAATGTTACTTTTTGCCTAAAATCTCTCACTGTTTCCCGACAATCTCGTGATAGATCCAGACTTCTCGGCATGGCTTACAAAGCCGGAGTGACGGTGGCCCTTACCTGCCTCTTGGATTCATCTCATGTACTCATGATGTGCCGAGGCCGCTCACACCTACCCATGAGGGCTGCCTGCATGCTTCTCCTTCCAACTTTGCATTTGGTGACTTCTGGTTGGTAGCTCGCTAGGTCGAAGTCTGTACACCTGGGAAATTGGCAGTGCTGCAAACCACAGCTTCTGTGTTTTCTCAGAATGCCAGTGGTTGGAATACTTCCCATCACACCACTGATTCTTCTGTTTCTCGGGATGCTGCAGCCACACTGGCTGTCTGACTCTTTCTTGAACTTGCCTTGCTGGTTGCTGCCTTGGGCCCTGATACTTCCAGCTCTCTGTGTGGATTGTTCTTCTTTTCCTGGTTGACTCCTTCTTTTCACTTATTGCTTAGCTCAGTCATGACAACCTTCTTTGGCGACCTCCTTCAAGCCCCCTTCTCACCTTTGTCATTTACCTCTAACTGAAATGATTTATTTTCTTACTTGTTTACTGTCTGTCTCTCACGTTAACATGCTCCCTTCTGCCACTGCTTAGTGCTTGCTAAGCATTATTGAATGAATACACGAGTTTCGTGATGTTCTGTATCATTTCTGAGCTTTAATTTCCTCATTTAAATGGAATCATTGAGGTGATGTCACCAAGATGGTGCAATAGGGGATCCCAGCCTCCATCCCCTAACAAAATGAGCAGTTAGCTGCCATGAACTGAAGTAGTTCCGGAGTCTGCTTCAGAAACTTCAGCAGCACAGCAGAGCAAACATCTGGGAATGGACACAGGGAGGGAGAGGGGCAGCCTTGTGCTGGCATTGTCCCTCCCCGAGCCAGCATTGCTCAGCGCCCAAGGGACCCTCCCCAGCTAGCAGGAGGTCCCCTCGCTGGGAGGAAGAGCAGGCCAGCCCCAGCATCCCCAGCCAGCCTGCCCAGGCACTGCAGGAGGACGTGCTTGGTTTCATACCACCCAGAACAGCAAAGCTGGACAAGTTTTTGGGGACAGGGAGAAGAGCAGGGCTATGTGACCACAGCTCCCAGTGGCCTGCTTTGCAAAGGACCCCAGCAGCTTTCGCCACTGAAGAAACCACGGACACCTGCAGGTTTTACGGCCTTTTGCTCCTCAGGGGTTCGCATCCCCAGCCACCAGCTTCCTGAGCACCTTCTCCATTTCCTCTCTTGCCCACCAGAGCCTGGGACCTGCCCTGGCAGCAGCCTGTCCTCGGTGGCTGCGCGTATAGAGTACAAGGCGCCCGCAGCTGAGCCTGCCATGTGCACATGGTCAGGGCTGCCCCTCCAGCTGTGAGCTTGCACGTTGCTGGCCTGGCTCTCACCAGCAGCCTCACTGCTGTGTATGCACCTGTGGGGACACCTGCAGCCAAGAAGTGCACACTAACCGCCAGGCCCTGCAACCACTTGTCGCCCAGGTCTGGTCCTGTCTCCTGTCACTGCCCGCACATCAGGGCTCACCTGCAGTGAGCCCCTCCAGCTGTGCACATTCAAGCCCAACTCCCTTTGCTAGCCTCCACTGCTGGCACCTGTGGGGAGACCCTGTAGCCACAGGTGTGCATGCTGACAGCCAGGGCTCCCCAGCTTCCACCGTGCTCACACTTGGCCCAGGCTGTTGCTGCTGGCTCTGGCCCCCACCACTGCGTGTGTGTCTGTAGTTGGCCCCTGCCACGGCATAGGCACCTGCATGCCCCTGCTCCCCCAGACCCAGGGTCACAGCGCGCTGCAGTGTGCTGCCACCTGCAGGTGAAGCTCTTTCCTCTGGAGTCAGTCTGTAAAGTCTGGAAGAGGTGACTGACTGCCTGTTCTTGTGCGCATTCACCTACACAGGTACAGGGATCACAACAACATCAGGGAAACACGACACCACCAAAGCAAAACAGCAAACTTCCAATAACAGACCCCAAGGAATGAGGATACAAGAATTACCCAAGAATTCAAAAGTAATTGTTCCAGTGGTGCTCAGAGAACAGATTAACAACTCAACAAAATCAGGAAACAACGTAAGATCAAAAATGAGAAGTACCACAAAAAGACGAGATAAAAAGAACCCAAATAGAAATTCTGGAGCCGAAGAACACTGTGACTGGGCTGAAGAATTCAATACAGGGCTCCTCCAGGAGCAGACGGGGCCGGAGGGACGGGTGGGGGTGGTGAGGGGGAGCGGTTCGCAGGGCTCAGAATGGTGCTGTTAGAGCAGCCAATAGGGCAGAATGAAGGGATGAATAATGAATAATGGAAGGGCCCCACAGGACACTGTGGACATAGTTCCATGTCAGTCATTGGAGACCAGAGGAAGGGGTGGGGGCGGCGGCGGTGGAGGGCGGGGAGGGAGAAAGTTTCTTTAAGGAAGCAATGGCTGAGAACTCCAAGCCTTGGGAGAGACTTGACATCCCATTTCATGAAGCTACTAGGTCACCCATCATATCAATCCAAAATGATCTCTAAGACACGTGATAATAAAACTGCCTCAAATCAAAAATGAAGAGAGAATTTTAAAAGCAGCAAGAGAAAAAAAAATTCTCACCTGGGATCCCCGGGTACCGCGGTCTGCAGCAGAACCTACTGCTAGGACAGTGGGGGCTTCTGTGTCCAAGAGCTGACGGGAGAGCCGCCCACATGAGTGCCTTGCCCCGCACAGCTACCCTAGGACAGAGGGCGGGGTGAGACCTCCCCGTGGATAAAAACAGGATCCACCATCACCAGACCTGCTGCTCAAGAACCACTGAGAGGAGATCTCAATGCTAAAACGGAAGGACACATTATGACATGAGAACACATAAACTACACACTGGTAAGGGGGTGCAGTTGTCCTCCTTGTCTGTCACTTTCTGAGAGCCCCAGTGGATGCCTGAAACTTGACAGCACTGAACCTGACATACGCTGTGAGTTTTCCTAGACACAGTTACACCTTCTGGCTTCTCAGAGGCGGATCTGGATCACCAGCATGGCTACTTTGGAGCTTTGGGACCATTGTTAATAAGGGTGACTTGAACACACGTGCCACAGTGCTATGACAGCTCATCTGATGACAGAGACGGCTTCTAAGTGACCAGTGGGCAGGGAGCATGTACAGCATGGACACACTGGACAAAGGGATGATTGATGCCCTGGGCGGGACAGAATGTGAAGGTTCAAGAGCTCATTACACTGCTCAGAAAGGGGCCCAGCTGAAAACTCACAGGCTTTTTGTGTATTAACTCTAGTAAACTGTAAGTTCAAAAACCAAAATTTTCTTAACGTTTTAAGTTCTTACAAATTGCTATTCTATTTATAGGGACTTTTTTTGGTATAATAACAAGAAAAACCACTTTCACTTTTTAAATTAATGCTCAGTTATTTCATTGCTTACTGTATTCAAGCCCGCTAAATATTTAACTCTCTTTTCTAGCATAGTTAATTGAGTTCCTTTAAGTATTTTAAACGTTAGCTATAATGTAACCACAAATTTAATATACCTGATTCTTTTAACGACTTCAAATGCTGGCCAGAGCAGACATAAAAATCTATGAGCAAAATCTTTTTAAGCACCTATGTAATTCCTATAACTCCAAAAAAAGCAAGTGAAAAAAATGTAGCAAATCAAGATTTGAAAATTCAAACACTTTTTCCAAGTGTAACCAAATTGTTTTTTGCCCTTCAAATTAAAATCAGAAGTTTGACATCAATTCCGCATTTCAAATTGAAATTAACAAAATTAATGTTTCAGATCATTAATGTTTCGTATTTAAAAAAAAATTATTTCAGACACATTAAATAACAGAGACAGATTGCTAGGATGATCCTAAAACTTATTTTTAAAAGTAACACAGAAGTGTTAAAGCCATAGGTTTCATTTATGTCATCAACTCTATGCTTTTTTTTTCTTTTTTCCTTTAAATACTTTCTTGGTGGTGTGAACCCACTAAACACAAAGCACAGATCAGATTGACCATCTCAGATGGCTCCAGGGTCAAAGATTCGGGAACTTGACATGGGCCATTGGTCACTTGTTGGGTAACGTGGCACAAACCATGGAGTAGCAGTGAGTTCTTGGAGTTGGGGTCAAGCTGCGAAGTCAGTGCAAGGCCTTAAGATGAGGCTTTTTAGCTGTGAGTCAACTTCATGACTAAGCTCCATGGGCATCTTTCAAATGGTGTCCTTACCCAATTTGTATCTTAACTGCTTTCAACTTGTCTATCAACTGATACAGAGAAAATCTTGGCTCTTATCTGAATTGTAGTTAATATCTTTCATTGCTTTATTGGATTCAACTGATTTCTTTAGTATCTGATTTTTTCATTGTTTGCCAATGACTGCAGTTCTATATTCATATTGATTAATGAATGATTTAAAATCTCAGCGTTCTTATGCATTCCTTGCCTGTGATGGCCACTGCTCACAGCTGCCACGCATTGGTGAGTCACAGAAAAGGCTTCTGGAAGCCAGTAGGACCTCGAAGAGGTTGACGATATGGCACTGCAGTGTTTGGAGCTTGGCAGAGGATGATGACCCAACAAAATGTGCCTGAGGCCGGGGCAGCCCAGCCTGTGTGGTCTGACAGTGAGAATGGTCCTGCTTGGGGGCAGCTGGCAGGCACGATGGCCTGACACCACTGGGCACACTCGGGGTGCCCTCTTGCTCAGAAGAAGGCAGCCCTCCAGAGAGAGCCACCTCGCACTCCCATCCCGCGTTGCTGGCCAACGGGCACTGTGCCTGTGCATCCCCTTCCTCGTCACCTCCTCATGGCTGCTTGAAGCCTGGTTCCTGCCAGCCGCTCTCCCTTCCCCGAGAGGTTCACGTGCACACACCGAGGTACCACAGCAAGCCTCGTGGTAAACACACAAGTCTCCTTTCAATTCCACATCTTCTCCAGCTGCTACCATTTTTCATTGTTCCCTAGCTCCTCACTTGCACCCACTTGTCTCACAGCAAAATGGCCCAGAGTCCTCTCTGCACTCACGGACTGTACTCCTTGCCTTTCTCCCCCGAATGTCTTTCAGGAGGGTCGTAGTCCTCTAGCCCTGTCCCCCTTGTTACTGCTGCATGCAGCGTTCTCGTGGAAGCCAGTAGTAGGTGCTCGGCACTGACCTCTGGGCATTGCAGGGCCTGGTGGGCCTGCCCTTCACCTGCTGTCCTCAGTCTTGGGCCACTCTTTCTATTCTACCACATGCTCGTGTCGCGTGGCCTCGTGTGACCCAGAGCACGTGACCTCCACATACTGGTCATTCCTGAGTCTGATCCCGAGTGGGATTCGGGTTTTATATTCTTGGGAATGTTGAGTACCTATTGCCATGGTTGGCCCACCCCCCACGGGACGCCCACCTCCTCCTGACGCTTCCCTCCCAGAGAATAGGGCAGCTGCCTGCTTTCCAGAGAGCCCTCCCATCACTCCTGCTCTCCCCTCCCCCACACTTGCTCCAGCAGCCTGTTCTGTCATCTCTATGCCCACATATGCACCCTGCCAGCTTCTCTGCTGTTGCACTCATCCAAGGACCATTATCTCCTCCTAACTCGTCTCTCTGCTTCCAGTCTTGACACCCTCGCCTCCTGCCCCTGGGGTTCATTCTTTATACAACAGCAAGAGTGGCAAAACATGTCACTCATGTTTAGGAGATCACCCATGTTTAGGAACCTCCCATGGCTTTGTGTGACACACTTAGTCCAAGCTCCTCTCCTGGAGACCGAGCCCTGCCTGCTCCGTCCTCTCGTCCGGTGCCCAATCTGCTTTAGCCATGGCCTTCTAGCTGTGCCTCGTTATGCTGAGCCCACTTCTAGTCTGGGCCCTTGGCGTCTTGAAGATTCCCCCTTCTGGGCTGCAGTGCCCCCAGATCTTTGCTAGATGGGCACCTGCTCTACATTCAGGTCTCTGCTCAAGCCCCAGTCTCAGGGGGCTTTCCCTGACCACTGCACCTAAAGGACTGCCTCTCACACCCACCTAGGTGTTCTGCCGTGTCACCCGTGGGTTGCCGCCCCACCACTGATGAGGCCCCGCACTGCAGGCGCTAGAGCTGATCGTCGAACTCGCCCCCACCCTGAATTACTACAGAGGAGGAAAAGAGGTCTGAGGTAAGCGTGAGCCTGGGCCTCCCACTCCAGCCTCTATCCCTATTTGGTATGGTGTTGTCACTGCTGTCACGTAACACCCTGGCACTAGCTATGTCACTCTTGGCAGTTATCCAGTCCAGGGCAGGGAAGGGAGGCTGGCGTGACCCCCACCGGCAAGTGCCTTTGCCCTTCTACCCTCCAGAAAAGATGGGACAGCAGGCTGCCCAAGCATTCCTAATTGTTGGAAGTTCTGGTGCCCTGGGGTGTCACACCATCGGGGCACAGACAGAGGGACCATCTCAGTGTCCAGTGGGGGACTCAAGGACTCTGGCACCTCTGGCGGTTTCCATTTCTTTACTTCCATCAAAACTGAAAGAGGAAGAAAACAATCCCATTTATAATTGCGTCGAAAACTATAAAATACCTGGGAATCAAATTAACCAAGAAGGCAGAAGACCTGTTTTCAGAAAATTATAAGTCATTGAAAAAAGAAATTGAAGAAAATACAAATAAATGGAAGCATATACCCCGTTCATGGGTAGGAAGAATCAACATTGTTAAAATGGCCATACTACCCAAAGCAATCTATAGAGTCAGTGCAATCCCTATCAAAATACCAATGATATTTTTCAGAGAGCTAGAACAAATAATCCTAAAATTTATACGGAGCCATAAAAATCCCCGAATAGCCATGGAAATCTTGAGAAAGAAGAACAAAGTTGGAGGTATCGCATTACCTGATATCAAACTGTGCTACAAGGCTACTGTAATCAAAACAGCATGGTGCTGGCATAAAAACAGATACATTGATCAATGGAACAGAAGAGAAAGCCCGGAAATAAATCCACGCCTATGTGCTCACTTAATATATGACGAAGGAGGTAAGAATATACGATGGGGTAAAGACAGTCTCTTCAGTAAACGATGTTGGGAAAATTGGACAGATACATGTAAAAAAAAGAAGCTGGACCATCTTCTTAAACCGTATACAAGAATAGACTCAAAATGGATTAAAGATTTAAATATAAGACCCGAAACCATAAAGCTTTTAGAAGAAAACATAGACAGTAAACTCTCTGATATTACTAACAAGAATTTCTTTTCACATATATCTCTTTGGGCAAGGGAAACAAAAGGAAATAAAAAAATGAGACTACATCAAACTTAAAAGTTTTTGTACAGCAAAGGAAACCATCAACAAAAGAAGACAACCGACTGAGAGAAAATATTTGCTAATGATACATCTGATAAAGGGTTAATATCCAAAATTTATAAAGAACTTATACAACTCAACGACAGCAACAGAAAACAATCCAATTAAAAAATGGGCAGAAGACCTGAACAGATACTTCTCCAAAGAGGAAATACAGATGGCTAACAGATATATGAAAAGAAGCTCAAGGTCGCTAATCATCAGAGAAATGCAAATTAAAACCACAATGAGATGTCACCTCACACATGTCAGAATGGCTATCACCAATAAATCAAAAAACAGAAAGTGTTGGTGAGGATGCAGAGAAAAGGGAACCCTCATACATTGTTGGCGGGATTGCAAATTGGTACAGCTGCTATGGAAAACAGTATGGAGGTTCCTCAAAAAATTAAAAATGGATATACCTTTTGACCCAACAATTGCACTTCTGGGGATTTATCCAAAGAATACCAAAACAATAATTCGTAAAGATCTATGCACTCCAATATTCATGGCAGCACAATTTACAATAGCCAAGATATGGAAGCAACCTAAATGCCCATCAACAGATGGTTGGAAAAAGAAATTATGGTTCATATATACAATGGAATATTACTTAGCCATTAAAAAAAAAATGAAATCCTACCATTTGCAACGACGTAGATGGACCTAGAAGTTACTGTGCTGAGTGAAATGTCAGAGAAAGATAAATACCATATGATTTCACTTATATGCGATATCTAAGGAACAAAAAGAACAAACTAATCAAAAACAGACTCACAAACATAGTGGACAATTTGGTGATGGACAGGTTGGGAGGTTGGGAGAATGGGGTGAAGGGTTAAAGAAGTACAAATTAGTAGTTGACAGTTGGGTATGGGGAGCATGGCAGAGGGAATGCAGTTAGCATTAATATGATGGTTAAGTGGAGGGCCAGGGGAGGGAGGGAACAATTGGGGGGATTGTTTTATGAACATTATAGATATCTAACCAATGTACCGTATACCCGAAACTAATTTAAATAAATAAATTTATTAAAAAAAAACTGCAAGAGGACCTTAATGCATTGTTAGTTAACAAATCATTAAACAATTTTGATGATAGATGGTTATGTGATTTTGGCAAGTAACTCAGAAGGATTTCAAAGAGTTGAATGACATTGCTGTAACAAAATTCCTTTCATTCTCCTCTCCTATGGCTTATACATATAAGTTTTCCCAGTACTTACATTTAAAAAACCAAAATAAGACTAGGATCAAATTTGAGCCCTCATTCTAATTATGAGTAATATATAAATATGTGAAATGATTTTAAGAAGCTCTATTTGATCAAGATATATTGCTAATAAAAACCAACATTTATAATATAGTATATTTCTATATTTATATTATTTTGATCAGTTATGTACTCACAACTATTATAATGATGACTCAATCTGGAAGAATTAAAAAAAATTTAATGTCCTATTGTTACATAAAAATACAATAACTAAATTTTAATTGAACACATATTTTATTGTTCCAAATAAGTATAGAATGATCAGTGAAATGCTTTTAAGCATAATACACATTATATTAGTATAAAATTTCGTGGGGGAAAAGGAATGGAAATATCAGTTCAAGGAGAAAAAGTAATGTTGCAAATTTTCTGACTGTTGAATTTGTTCATGTTATTTTTAGATGGATGATAGTAAGAGGGTCACTAAGTATCAGGATTTCATTGGATACATTTACAAAATAGATGTAATGGTTTTATTTTTAAATGTCAAAGTTACAATAGTCTAGGAATGATAAAATTTGCCATTAACTTCTTAAAATTATGATAAAAAATTTTACATTCTAACCTAGAACATACATGTTGGTGGGGAGGGAGGATGAGGTCAATTTTTCAGAATTCTTGTAGATAGTATGTAAGCTAAGGTATTGGAAGACCAAGGTTCTTGAGGTTTGGGCCCTGGAAGGGCCTTTAAGGAGGGAACTGGACCTGCTGCTCTGGCAGTGAGGCTGCGGGGGATGGGCATCCGGAGGATCCTGCCTACTTGGGACAACAATCTCACCCCCAGGCTAGAGGGCGCTGGGGCTCAGCCCCACGCTCCACACATCTTCCAGGTGTTTTGATATGTTTTATTAAAGCCAAACTACAATGTGTGCGGATGCTCCTTCCTGTGCGTGTCTGGGTCCCACGTATCCCTCTGCTCCAGGGCTCACGTGCACCCAATGCTCGCTCCTTCCTGCTGTGTGCTTCTCCAGGTGGAGTGGCAGCTGCGGGATGCTCAGATGGTGGCTGGAAGCCCACGCTTCCCAATTCACCTCTGCTGGCTGATGTGATTGGGTTGGGGTACAGATGAGGGGCTGGAGAGGAAGAGGAGCATTGAGGGAAGCTTGGGGCCCAGAGGGTAGTGGCTGGGTACCAGTCACAGATCATGCCTTGGTGCCTAGAGGGCCTACCCACCCAGGCTCAGGTCTCACCTGGCCCCTCCATCTGCAGCCACCCTGTTTGCTAGAGGTGAGCCACTCTCAGAGTCCATGTGGCTTTTGACTTAAATGCCACTGCCCTCCCGCCCTTCCCTTCCTGGCCTACGTACTGCATACCGTGGTTCTGTGACCTGCTTTCAGAGAGGGTTTGGCTCTCGGTTGTATAAGCAGGCATGCTTATGTAGATGAGAAGAGCAGGCTTCTGGCTTCCCAGGACTATAGCCCCCCACTGCCAGCTGAGCCAGTATGTGGGTGAGATGTGACAGGGACTGGGAGGGGGCTCTAGCTGCAGTCCCGCACCCCTGGGTGGTGTCTCCAGTTCTCCGGGCATTCTTACTGGTGTCCCCTTGGGCCAGCTGTCTGTGGCAGCTGTGCGGGTGGGCGGGGGGGCGGATGGGTGGAGGGGAGAGGTGAGCAATGGGCTGAGAGGAGGGCTGCACAGAGCTCACATGACTTACCCTTCCCATCTGGCCAGGACGTGGTGGCAGCCACCTCTCCAACCTGTGTCTGACCCAGCCATGCTCTCACACACATGGCATCACTTGCCTTCCCCCACCAGATTCTGGCTCAAGCCTGTGGAAGAGCCACACTCTTGCCCCATGGACTGTCTATCAGAATCTGAGCCGTCAGGTCATGTGCATAAGACTTGCGTGGATTCTGCAAGCACGCAGAGTCTCCCTAAAGGCTGCTGGGAGTGTGGTGGGTAGTACATCACCTGCCTCAGGTGCAGACACTTGCAAAGACTTCCCACTCCTGCTATGCTTCCTGGGCTTGGTGGCTGAGTTGGGGTGGTGGTTATGGCCCTGCCCACTAAAATCCTCAGACCCTTCCACTTAGAAACGGACACTCAATGCAGAGAAAGGAGTCTGTCAGCGGGTAGGGGACCTGGCTGCAAACCAGGACAGGACCAGCCCTTGGAGGGTCAGTTTTAATCTTGTTTCAGATCCAGGAGTTGAAACCCAGGCCTTTTTCACATTTTAATGTAGAGGATTAAAAAACAACATTAGAATTTGTGAAGGCATTCTTCTTATACAGCACTCATACACTGTAGCTGGAGGGACCCCCAGAGCCTCTGCTTTCAGTCTGCTGGCCCCTGGAGCTCCAAACGCCTCACTTTGCATGCTTATGCATTTGGGATGTCTGCTTTTTCCTTCAAGTAAACGGTGTCATTCTGTACTTGTTCTGCAGCTCGACTGCTTCTCCTAGGGCCTTGCCCACTGATCACCTTCCTTTTCAGTCCTGCCTTCTTCCTTTGTAACTGGCCATGACTTGTTTAACCGAAGGAAGTTGGGTCCTTTCTGGTTCATCTGGTTCATCTTCTTAAACTTTTAAAGCACAATTCTAAACAAAACATCCTAGAGCTCGGTTCTATAGGGAAGATACCAAATAGCCGAGTGGTTGAGGCATAAAGCACATTAAAAGCAAGCTAGATGCATCGACTTGCTCCCCAGAGTGGCTGTGCCGGTTACCCCACACCGTCTGGCATCCTCGCAAGGGCGCTGCCGTCACAGTCTGTCCTTTCTGGATGTCTCCCTTTTCGGACTGAGAGGGGTAGAACTGTGTCACTCAATCAAGGAAGGGGATAGTACCAGAGCTGGGCGCCAAGGCCACCTTTGCTTTCTTCCCCAGACCTGCTGCATGCCTGCTGCCAGCCCTGTTACCTGGGGTGCAGTGGGGGCCACTTGGGAGCCTGCCCCTTATAGCCCTCCCATCCTTTGCACGGCAGTCACAAAGCAGAGAGTGCTGGGCCAGGGCTCTGCAGAGGGCTGGGGACGAGCCCCCGAGGGCTGGCACAGTCATTTTCCCCAAATAAGTGATATGCTCTTTGCTCTTTAAAAAAATTTTTTTTGACAAAAGGTTTTTTAAAAATTATTTTATTTCTGAGTAGGTAATTTACATGATTCAAAAATATCTGGAGAAACGCCTTGCTCCCATGCTTATCTCCCTATGTCTTATTCCCCAGCCTCTCACAGCCACTTTTTAAACTTCTTGCGTCTCTTCTAGAAATTTTTAAACTTCTTGCGTCTCTTCTAGATACAAACACACTGGGAAGCTTTGCCTCATCCTCCAACCTGGGCTACGTGAAGGCTCCACACTCAAGCACTGTCTGCCTCTGGCTCTCCCTCGGGTGTCAGGGCTCTGTGTTGTGAGGGCGTGTCCCCGTCCTTTCTTGTGGCTGCAGAGCGTCCCGTTGTAAAAATGCCCTGTGATTCATTCTGCCAGGCTCCTGTTGGCAGACACTTGGCTATTTACATCGTTTGCACGTATAAATGATGCGCAATCAGTGGTTTTGGTCTTGTGTCATTTCACGAGGGTGTCCTATCATCTGCAGGATAAATCCCCAGAAGTGAAGCTGCTGGTCCAAGGGGATGAGTGCTTGTAATTTCCATAGGAGCCATGTTTCCTCGGTAGGCCCTATATACCCTGGGTGACTCCGAAGAACGGGGGCTTCCTACAGCCCTGCCAGCGGGGTGTGCTGTTAAGCTCCCCGTCTTTGCGCTGACAGGAGAACACTGGTGTCTAAGAGCGGCTGTCCCTTCACCTTTCTTATCGTAGCTGATGTCGAGTGTCTGTTACTCTGTCCAGGGTGTCATGTGTTTCCTCTTTTGCAGATGGCCTGTTAATGTACTTTCGTTAGAGGTTTTGCCTATTGTTTTGTTAAATTTTTGTTCTTGTTTGATCTGATGTTTCCAGAGAACTCTTTCCATGTTAAGCCAATTCTCCCTTTGCGTGAGAGTGAGCTACAACAGTTATTTCCCTGGATTATTTTGGGGTTTTGACTTTGCTCCTGGTGACTCCCACAGTCCTGAAGGTCACACCCCAGGCCTTCGGTCCCTCTGCCCTGAGTGCCTTTTCTCTCTTCTCCACGTGGGGACATGGGGATGGCGGCTGACCCTCAGAGGCCGGACTCCTGTCTTGCCCTCCGTGACCCTCTGTCCTTTACAGCAGATCTGTCACTCCCCCTGGCTGCTCCTCTTCTGCCCTACGTGCCCTCTGCTTGTCACTCTGCCTTCGTTTTGCTGGTGTCTCTGCCTCACCTGTCTAACTAGGAGTGCCTTGCCCTTCTTGTTTTTGTGCCCCCAGTGCCAGCGCTTAGCGTTTGCTAAATACATGTCTGTTGAATGAGTGAATGGAGAAATCGTCGGCCGCCGTTTACACAAGCCCAGACCCTACAGGGCTTCAGCTGGTCCTGTTTTCAGGTGAACCCTTTGCGCCAAATGGCATTTTGTTGACAAACAGAACCGAGGAGGCGCAGTGTGGCAGCTTTGCTGGCGGGGATGTTCCCGGTACCTGGTGGCACTTGGTGTGGAGCTGGCGGCTTGCTCCCCAGCCAGGCGCCACGACCCCCTGGTCCTTACTCTTCCGGGTCAGACCCGAGGAAGTCCAGTCACACACGAAATAAACTGCTTTTAGTGAAATTTATTTGAGAATCATTGAAGCAGTGCTGTCATATCTCCTCATTCACACATGTCCCTATTAGGGTACTCTGAGCTTATCTGTGTTCAGCCCGGTGAGAGGACTTCATGTGAAGCCCGCACACG
>NW_024353908.1:10837041-10838870 GCF_902729225.1 Pteropus medius
CTCATGGCCTTGGCTGCAGTGACCTCAACTTGGAAATGAAGCTTTTGCTGGGAAGGCTGGGAGGTGGGAGGGAGGGTGATTTGGGGAGTGATGCGGAGATGACAACAGGTGGCAGGTCTCTTGAATTGATTCGTTTCCCAAAGTGTCACCTGTCAAATGGAGCAACTCTAACACTTTGTTATCAGCTGGGCTGTGACAATGCAAGAACATAATAATATCAGCAAAATGATTTAATTGTCTATGGTGGGAGTGAAAGTTGTGTGTGTTTAACAATTACAAGACATTTATTTATATGTGCGAAGGGTTGTCAGGGTGTCTAGGGGAGAAGGTAGCTGGCTGTCTTGGAAGTTGGTGGTGGCCAGGGGCCCTTGGAGGAGCCTGGGGAGGGCTGTCAGCCTCTGCCACTCACTCACCTCCAGCTGCAGAGTGGGCTTCCTGTCCTTCATCACACAGGACAGGTACAGGTTCTTTTCCTTGATGCCCAAGGCCACTGGGATCTTGTCATCGTTCTCTTCTCCTGGCATGAAGCTCATGCAGAACACCACTGGGGAGAGGAGGGCCCTGTGGTCAGGGACACGCGGCCACGCAGGGCCAGCCCACCAAGGGATCCCAAGCCCAGGACCTGTATAACCTCCTCTGTGGGAGCCCCCATCGGCTTCTCACAGACAGCATGTCAGTGGGTTGATTAAGTTTTTCCCACAGAAGCTCTGAGGGCCTCACAGAGCCTCACCACCATGGTAATGAATTAGGGAGTGTAGGTTTTAAGAAGGAAGAAAGGCAGAAACTGTCTTGTCACTGGCAGTGATGTGCCTATCTCATGAGCAGAACAAGATCATGCTCACAAGACAGCTCTAGAGAAGCAGGACTGTCCTGGCCTGACTGAGAGCAGGGAGCTTCCCCAGTGACGCCTCCCTGCAAGGTCAGTCCTGGGAGGGGCAAGCGGTTCCCTTCGGCAGCTTCTGTGGCCACATCCCTGCACGCAGGGCTCGGCCACAGTGCTGGGGCGCCAGGCGGACCCCACAACTAATGGGCCCCTGGACATGGGAGATTTGCCGGCCACAGCAGAGAGATAAAGTTCCTGCTTGTCAGTGAGACGTCCCCCCAGGAACCATCTGGTGTTGGGTGGGGAGCACGTTAGGGGTGCTGGGGCAGGTTTGAGGATGAGCGTGGACTCACTATCTCCTCACCAGTCTACTTTTGACTTCACCACAGGAAAAAAGAACCCGCAGGCAGTTAGGGCATGGCCGCCCACTGACCCTTTTATAGTGGAGCACTGACACTGCTCGTCACGGAATGGCCTGGCTGGATGGTGGCCCCGGGCATGTTTGAGTGTCTCATTACTCAGAGTTACACCTGCTGCTGGGAAATGAGTGAGCTAAGGGACTCAGTCTGATGTCATTGCCGGGACTCAAACAAAAAGTCAGCCTGTCCTTCATTCTGGGTCCTTTCACCGATGTTGGCGCTTTGCCTATTGTGCTACTTGGTTGAGACTGTGGCAAGTCAGTCAGCTTCCAGGAAGCCAGCGAGGGAGGGGGTGCCCCTTACCTTGTCGGCTTGCATCCTGTCTGTTGAGGTGGAGGGCCTGCAGCTCGTGGGGTCCAGATAGCACCAGGGACTTCTGGTTTATGTCCCGGAGCCTGCAGCTCAGCGACTGCAGGGGCGCATCGCACACGTACCCGTCGTCCCACGTGCAGCTGAGGGGCTCTGGAAGTGGAGGACACGTGTTGTTTAGGCAGGACAGGGAGGGAGCCCAACAGTGGGGGGCAGCCGAGTCAGGCCCTCGGAGGGCATGCTCAGCTCATGCTTGACTGGCATGGTGGGGGAGGTGG
>NW_024353908.1:10838986-10852312 GCF_902729225.1 Pteropus medius
TGAAGGAGTCAGCACAAGAGATGCACTCTTAGAGTGATAGGCAATGTGCGAGTGGCGGGGCGTGGGGGTCCCAGTCAGGGTCTCCTTTTGGGAATACTTTCAACTAAAGGGGTGATCAGTTTGGTTTACAGGCTTCCCTGTTGTCCTCTTGTCACTGGACCTTCTATTTCTAAAAGGTACTGATGAAAGAACATCCAAAACTATGGAAAAATTTTATAAGAATTTATCTGAGCCAAGATTTTGAGAACATGGCCAGAAGCAAGGTCTCGAGGGGTTGAGAGAATGTTCTGGAGAACGGCGGTCCTCCAGCTCCTCGTGTGCACCAGATAGGTGGTGGGTCAGGGAGGCCGCAGGAAGCCAAGCCGGGAAATGTCCGGGATTGGATAGGAAGCGAAACGGGTGATGCAGACTGACTTTCCATTGGCGGGTATGGGAAAGTCAGCATTTCACATTTACAGGACAGAGATGGTGTGCCTACATCCAGGTCATAAAGAGTCATGTGGTCTTGTGCCCTGGTGCCAGCAGCCGTGCTTTCCAGGGGTAGAACAAGAAGACTGCTGACATCTCAAAGGTGCATCATCCTAGAGGCATGGGAACAATGGGCAACACTCAAGGCAAAGAGTGACGTCTGCTAAAGAAGCCACAGGGCTGGGCCGTGATGACTCAGCATGACTTGCCCAGCTAGGAATTTGTAATCGGACTGTCCTGGGTGGCTCCTCTCATCCACCGCGCCTGCCAGGCCTGCCAGGTGGCCCCTGAACTTGTTGGGCCCATGCGGTTGCCCTGCTACTGCATAAGGGCTTTAGCTTTGGGGGACTGTAGTTGGGGCTCTGGGAAGGGCGTGAGCAGCTGTGGCTGGTGTGCCCGCGCTCTGATGCAGTACCTTCTTCAAAGATGAAGAAGAAGAGACTTCTCAGGTCATCCTCCTGGAGGTCCTGTGTGCAGACGGTGGGCACTGCCCTCAGCTCCTCCAAAGCCACCAGGACCGACACCACCTGCCCAGGACTTGTGCTGCATAGCTGGGGTGAGACCTGCAGCTGGATGCCGCTGTCGCCCAGCGAGCCGAGCTCCAGGTTGTGGAAGGGGCGCTGTGGAGAAACAAGGAGTAGGGTGTGCTGATGCTGGCCGGACCACAGAGAGGCCAAGGGGCCTTGGCGATGACCGAACTGCTAACCATAATCTGTTGCCTCTCCGAAGCCCAGAGGTCAGGATGTGTGGTGGCTCAGGGCAGATGCCAGCCAGAGTGGAGCCTCTGGTGCCCTGGATGCTGTCCTTCTAGAATATGTGCCACCCGTACCTTGTTAGTCTTTTCTGCCCCTGCTCCATCTAGCCGTGGACTTAACCTTTCTGTGACCCTGTGCCCTAACCCTCCGTATGCATTCTTCATGGCAGCACCTCTTTTCCATGCTCATTCAGCAAGCTTCCCTCTATTCCCTAGTGGTCTTTCTTAGAACGCTGTTTTTTTTCATGAGCATTCTGCAAATGCGCTGCAAGTGGTTGCCATTTGTGAAACAGGTTCCCACTTTCCGCTCTTCAGGGACGTGACTGCGTGAAGGCTCGTGGTGGCTGTCTTGAGGCTAACAGCTCAAAACAAAGACAGCCTTGCTGCCTTCCTGAAATGGACAGCAGACGCGGTCACTGCTATCCCCCACCTCGCCTCTGCTAGCAGGGCTGCCATCACCAAGCCTTAGCGGGTGACTGGCAGTGTGTGAACCTCATGCCAGCCCCGTCTGCATGCTGTGTAGCCTGCACCTGTCTCCCTGGAGAGACAAGTCACTCTATTGTCAGGCACCACAGGTCCCGGTGGCCCAGACCCTTTGCCCAGAGCCTTTCTGTGATAGAGCCTTCCATGGGTTGGCACTCAGCTCACAGTCTCACCTTGGTCTGCGTGGGGCCGTCAGCCTCAAAGAAGAGGTCGTTCTCATTGCCACTGTAATAAATAAAGATGCTGCTCAGCTGTGTCCCCAACACAGGTTTATTTTTCCTCCCTGCAAAGTCTCCACTGTTAAAGGAAACTGCAGATAGCACGTCCCCTAGAACAGCTGGAAGCTGGCAAATTTGTGCTGACATTCATGGGACAGCACAGGGTGGGCACAGAGCTCCCTGGGGGGACCCTGGGACCTAATGTCCAGCCTAGTTAAAATCTGAGCTTCCCCCTCACTGAAGCCAGATTTCGCCAAGGGGTCCCCTGTGGCACCTTCTCTTCCTGCTTGCCATCTGCAGGAAGCCCCTGCAGCAGCCATATCTGGGTGCCTATAGGTCCCCAGGCTGGGCTTGCAGTGGGAAGCCAGCTTCCAAACCAGGTCCGCTTGGAACCCTGCTTGCCACTGAAAGGGGCAGTCTGGGGGCAGGTCTGATCTCCAAGCCCAGAGCACACTCCACCCTTCAACAGGGAACCCTGTGTCTATTGCTGGCCCCAGTCTCCCCACTGACCTGTAGTAAGCCATCGCTTCACTGGTGAGTTCAGGCACTGCTGCCATGGCTGCTCCAGAAACCTGTGTGAAGAGGAGAGAGTGAGTGATCACGGCCATGACAGCCCCTATGGGTGGCCTTCACAGGTGTTCCTGCAGCACCTGGCACATAGTTGGCACGCAGAGAAACCACCTTTGAGTGAATGAGTCAACACATGTAGGAGCCAGCTTTGGGTCCGGGGGACAACATTGCTAAACCAAACCCAAACCAGGAGCATGTTTGTTAGGCTGGATAAGTGATATTCATTCCAGAGTCAGAGCATCTCGGCCCCTGCATTGGCACCCAAAGCCTGGCCTCAGAAAAGACGGATGGAAGGGGAGGAAAAGACAGAGGGACAGCCTGGTCATGAAGAGAGAGGACTTGGCAAAAGCCGCACCTGACAATGAAGGCTAGCTGCAGATAATGGAGCCCAGAGAGACCCGTTGTCCTCGCAAGGGTGTGCTGTCTGCCAGTTTCTCCCTCGCTGTTTTATGGCCATCAAAAGCAGAAGTGGGGAGCTGAGAAATTTCCCCTTCAGTTCACTGATTTCACAATCATGGAGAAACAAAAACAGGATGTATGTTAATTTCTGGGAGAAGGTAAACTGGACAAATTCTCCAGTCTGGGGAAGGGCAAGTGGCAACAGGCTGCCACGTCAAACACATGCTGTCTTCCACAGCTGTTACGCAGATGTTGTCAATTTTAACGTGGGATTTTCCTGAGTTAGAGGATGTTTTGAGACCTTTTGGGACAAAGTGGAGGACACACAGATGCACCCGCACCCACTCGCTCCTTGGACATCAGCCTCAGGGCTTTCCCTCTGAGAGATGGACAAGTGTGCTATTCTTGACCTTGGACCTCAGGGTCAGTTACTGTGGCCCCTGGGGACATGCTTGGCCTCTCCAGGGTGGGCCAAGAAGAGGCCATTGTGCAGGGGGCAGTTGCTGACGGCTGGGCATCTGGAGAAAAGCTCGGTCCACCCTTTCAGACTGGCGCCCTCGCCAGCCACACACTGACCCTTATCCACGTTTAGTGAACCATGAAACCAGCCTGCATTGGGAACGTAATTGAAAAGACTGTGAATAGGTCACGCGTTCGTGATCACAACCTCTTTTTAAAATGCAGAGATCTTTTCTGCCTAACATAATTTTTCTGTTAACTGAAAAGTGGAATGTCACTTTAAAAGAATATGCAGCTGAGACTATGTCCCTCAGTAACTCCAAGGATTATTTTCCCCGCTTTTTTTGAGATATAATTCACATTTAACATGGCATAAGTTTCAGATGTACCACAAAAAGATGATCGCAACGGGGTTGGTCAGCACCTCACATAGTTATATAAATATTTGTGGCAAGACATTTAAGATCTGCTCTCAGCAGCTTTCCAGTTTATAACGCGGTGTTGTCAGCCACGCACCATTCTGCCCGTTATATCCCCAGAACTTACTCCTCTCATAGCTGGAAGTTTGTACCTCTGACCAACACCCCCAGCTCCCCAGCCTTGACCCCGGCGACCACTGTTCCCCTCTCTGTTTCTATGAGAGGGTTTTTTTTTTAAGATTGCATATATAAGCGACATATATGTATGTGTCTTTCTCTGTCTGACTTAGTTCACTTAGCATCATGTCCTCAGGTTTCATCCATGTTGTCACGAGTGGCAGGATTTCAGTCTTTTTTATTTATGGCTTAGTAATATTCCAGTGTGTGTGTGTGAGACACTTTCTTTTTCCATTCCTTCATCGATGGGCACTCAGGTTCTTTCCATGTCTTGGCTATTGTGAATAATGTGGTGAACACAGGGGGGCAGATATCTCTTCAAGATAGTGATTTCATTTGCTTTGGATATAGAGCTACAGGTGGAAATCTTGGGTCATATGGTAGTCCTAGTTCGAATCTTCTGAGGACTTCCAGACTGTTTCCCATGGTGGCTGCTCCAATTCGCAGTCCCACCAGCAGTGCGCGAGGGGTCCCTTTTCTCCAAGTCCTTGCCAGCACTGATTACCTCTTGTCTTTTTGTTGACAACCCTCCGGACATGTGTGAGGTGACTCCTCATTTGGATTTGACTTGTGATGTTGAGCATCTTTTCATGCACCTGTTGGCCATTTGAATGCCTTCTTTTGAAAAATGTTTAATCAGGTCCTCTGCCCATTTTTTAATTGGATTTTTTTCCTATTGAGTCGTATCAGTTCCTTATATATTTTGGATATTAATCCCTAATCTGAAATATACTTGCAAATATTTCCCATTTCATAGGTTGTGTTGCAGACCACCTTAAACTTTCAGTTTAAATCTAATCCATTTTGAGTTAATTTTTGTGAATGGCAAGAGAGAGGAGTCCAGTTTCATTCCTTTGCATCTAACTCTCTAGTTTCCCCAACACCATATATTGGAAAAACTACCTTTTTCCCACTGGGTATTCGTGGCTCCCTTGTCAAATATTGACTGACTTTGTATACAAGGGTTTATTTCTGGGCTCTCGATTCTGGTTTTTGGTCTGTGTCTGTTTTGAACAGCCAGTCTCTTACTATTTTGATTTGTAGTTTAGTTTGAAGTCAGGAAGCATGATGTCTACAGCTTTGTTCTTTTTTCTCAAGATTGCTTTGGCTGTTCACAATCTCTTGTGGTTCCATACAAGTTTTAGGATTGTTTATTCTACTTCTATGAAATATGCTATTGGAATTTTGATAGAGATTGCACGGAATCTGTGGATTGCTTTGGGTACTATGGAAATTTTAACTATTCTTCTAATCCATGAGCACGTAATATCTTTCCATTTATTAGTGTCTTCTTCAGTTTCTTTCATCGTTATCTGCTAGTTTTCAGCGTACAGGTCTTTTATTTTTTTGGTTAAATTTATTCCCAAGCATTTTATCTATCATCTATCTATCTATCTATCTATCTATCTATCTATCTATTCATTCTATCATCTATCTATCTATCTATCTATCTATCTATCTATCTATCTATCTATCTATCTATCTATCATCTATCTATCTAGATGCTGTTGTAAATGGGATTGTCTTCTTTCTTTCTCTTTCAGATGTTTTGTTGTTAGTGTGTAGAAATGGCCAGACACTGTTTAACTCAGAGACCAGTAGAGTCCTGCCCGGGGGCCACCCTCACACTTTAGTTTGAATGAGTAGCCGTCTCATACCTGGTGAATGGAATCTGGGAACAGGGCCTTTCCTGCCCCTCTGGTACATGTTTATTATAGAACTTGTCACAGCACTGAACTGAAACCTTGCTTACTTATCTGCTTTCCTTAGGAGGCTGTGAATGCTTTTAATGCTGGGTCTGACATAGAGCCTGGTGTGCACACTTGGGCAGTGAAGGTTTGTTGCCCGAGTGGGTGAGCTGCAATTTGGCAGTGTTGTCACTCAAATAAGTGTGTGCCGAGTGTGTGCCAGCTAATGTCCTTGGGAGAGAGCCCCTGACTTATAGGCAAGGCGGGGAATGGCCCCTGGCTTGGGCAGCAACAGCCCAAGCAGCCTTTTGATTCTTAATTTGGCTCCTAATGCCTTGATATCAGAGATGCAGATGCAAGAATTCCATCTTTGGTAAGTCGCGTGTCCTGCAGGGATCTAAAAGTCACTCCCTGTTCAGTGCATTGGTTTCTTGTGACTCTGGAAAGCAATGGCGGATCTCAACTCTGAGCCTCTATAAAACTGGGCATCTGACACCCCAGAGGCCCCATCCAGGGAGGCTGCGGGCTCCTCCGTTTGCCTCCATGGTAGCTACTCTGCAGAGTGACCACTGTCCCAAGCCTCACTGGCAGGGCTGCTGCCTTCCTCACAGTCTTTGTCCTGGGGTCACTGGGCTCTCCTGCCAGTACATGAGATGCCCTCAGTCTGTAGATGTGATTAGAAGCCTAATGGAGAGTGACAGCTGGTGACAGGGTGGAGGTATGCAGGGGACTCGAGTTCTTTGTCTGAGGTCAGCCATCTGTTTCAGGTATCTTGAATGGACTGCTCTGTCTCTTGACATCCAGGACACATGAGCCTCATTCCTTCTGTTCGAGGGGAATTTGGAGCTGTGGGGCAATGCCCCTGAAGTAGTTATCTCTGTGGTCTTGCTCATCTCACCCTGGGCCTGCAGCCCGCACTCAAAACCTGGCAGCTTCCTGTCCATCTCAGGAAGTGAAGTGGCTTACTGTGCCACGCTCGCAGGTTGCACAATGTGTGTGTGAAACTCTGTCTCTCCAAGGTGACTGCTCAAGCCACAGCACTTCCTTCCAGTTCCCAGTGTCTCTGCAGAACATCTCCCTGCAGAGAGTTGCACTGGGGGTAGGGGTGAGAATGGCAACTGGGGAAGCGATGACCATATAGATGGTGACACAGAACCCCGGAAACGGAACCAGCAGAAGTTGGGAGTGGGCAATGCCAGGGTGTCATCAGCAGCCCCAGCTTTTGGAGACTTCTTCAGCTCCACGTCACTCAGGTCATTCTCAGCTGTAAGTTGCCCTCTGTCCTGGTGGGTCGCTCCTCCAGGAGAGGATGATGTGACTCAGAGCAGCAAGGCTGGGCACCATGCCATGTCTGACCCTGGGCTTCTACCCTCTCTCATTAAGCTTGGTCTCTCTCAGGCCAGATGGTCTCCAGTCACGTTGAAAAGGAAGACAGGTAAAGTGGCCGCGGTTGGTTCTTACATTGTCACGTGAGAGGTAGCAAAGCCTGCCCTCTGCCGTGGGCCACCCCTTCCATGTTCACTCTTGCTCAGGATAAGGCTAAGCCATGACTGTTTCCATCCCCCCCGCCCCGCCCCCTCTCCAAGTCTCACCTTGTCCTGGGCCTTGACTTCCAAACGTTATTCTTAAGAATCTGCCACCCCCTCCCCCATCATGGGCCTTTCTGGTATCTGAAAGTGTGAACTGGTGTCCTATGTGGCCACATCTGTCTTCTTTCTGCTTCAGGGATTATTTGGGATCAGAAGTCTGATTTTTAATATTGAGACCTCTGCCCTTCCTCCTACTGTGTCATCTGCTTGGGGCTACCTCTCCCTCTTGGACTGAGGTCCTCAGGGAGGGGACAGGCAGACCCAGGGGCAGGAACGGAGTGCCTAGCCACATGAGCAGGTGGCTAACTCTGGTGAGGTGTGTGGTCTCCAGTGGCTTCTCCCTATTGGCTGAGTTGTTATTCCACCTCTGAGTGGCCAGTAAAGCCGTGTCCTTCCTTTGGATCCAGCAGCAAAAGCCCTGGGTGCGTAGGTGTGTGCCAGAGCCCTCCTACTGGGTCCTTCCCCACAAGGACCCAGTGTGGGGGCAGCCATGCCACAGGGCCTGGTGCCACGTGTTCCCATGGTCTGGGAATGTCGTCCATAAGGGCCATCGAGAAAGGCAGCCACATAGGATCCACTTTTCAACATGGGGGTGCACAAGGAGTGGCATGACAGTTCCAGAGCTGACCTGTCAGGCTAACATGGTGTGTGGCAGAAAGGCGACCTACAGTGGAAGCAGTCCATGCAGTGAGTGTGCTAGGCTGGGCTCTGTGGGCCATATGGCCTTTCTTGCAACTTACAGCTCTGGCTGTGAGGACACGTGATAAGTGATGCCCAGACGGTTGGCCTCAGCGGGGTTGGTCCTGTAGGTCCCACCCTACATCACTGCACACTGCTTTCCTTGGCTACGCATGCAGAAAGGGTACTTAAGGAAAAGCTGCCGTCATCGTCACCTAGCACCTCCTGAGGGCTGGCGCTTCTCCCCCGTTTTACTAGGCTGCATGGTGAACTCCACTGGCCTGAGCACACTTCGGGGGACACTAAGGCTGGCAGGGCGACTCCGTCTAAGACCGCCCCGCCAGTGAGTGCTGGGACTGGGACGAAACAAACTTTTCACTGCTGGGAACATTTATTGCCCTTCTCCCCCTGTCTTCAGTCCCTCTCTCAATGCCCTGGTTGTATTCCAAACGGCATCGGGCTGGCAGATGCGCTAGGCGGCCGCTCTGCCCTCCGTGGTCCCTTCAGGACCGAGTAACCTGCTCCCTGTCCCCCACCTCACCATGACATGTGTGAACTCCCCTCTGTGCTCCCTTGGGGCAGCACCGAGACTTTCTAAACTTTCTAAACCACTTCTCTTTTCTGAGTCCCTTCCATATTCATCCTCACTTTCTGGCCTGCTCTGGCGGCTGTGCTGCTTGGATTGCCCTGGCCTTCCATTTTTCCTAAGACTTTGTTACAACATGGTCCAAAAAGTCTCCTTGGGTATTTATGATGCTAAAAACACTTCTCCCATAAAAGTCTATGATAAAATGCTTCTGTCCTGCACTGGCGCCTCTACCTGCTGGGCCTGTATTCTGCCCACTGGCTGTTACATAATCAAAAATGATTTGGCCATTTCCTTGCAGGACTTGGTCAGTCTCACTCCTTTAGTGACTTCCTTCTTGTTGGCTAGAACTGGGTCTTGTCTTCTGGGAGAAGAAGTCTCACAAGGCCCTTGGGGTTTGCTGGGTGCATTGGTCAAGTCTGGTGTCCAAACTCTCGGTAGCTGACCTCCCTGAATTACTGAGCAATGTGGAATGAGAAAGTCAGATCATGTGAAGATGTTGTAAAAATTCTGCCCAAACTTCTCACAGCGGACAAACATTGCAGACTACCAACCTCGGGCTTGGTTCCGTTCTCTGCCTGACATGAGGTGTCTGGGAAGTCTTCCCATGTCTGATGATGAGTCCATGAGGTGGCCACACTGGACTCGTTTTCAAAACTGGTCTTCACAAGGAATGGTGTTTGACTCAACAGTCCCAGAACTGACCTCCAGGCTAACTGATGGTGCGTGAGCAAAAAGGTGCATGTGAGGGCTGGTGGTGATTTAAAACGTATCCTTCGTAGGCTTTTCATTAATATACCTGCTTGTTTCCAAAGTTTCGAATGATACAAAAGTATTTAAAGTAAAGAGGGAAGCCCCCCACTCCTGCTGCCCCACTGCCTGTCTCTGGATAAGGCATTCGATCAGAAAGTGCCGTAGTCACTGCCACCCTGGACTCAGCCCCCACCCCCAGTTCCCTGAACTGGCTTCTTCCAGCTCTTTCCAGATGAGACCCTGGGTTCCTCCCCACTCTCCTTCATTGCATCCTAAGCCCCCTCTCCTCTCACCTGGGTCATTTGAGTGTCTCCTTGCTGCCGTGGAAACAGCATCCATCCACTCCCCACATGCCTGCTGAAGAGCCAGTCTAGTGACTTCCAGCCCTTCCTCAGATTCCGTCCCTGGCTCCTGCTGGAACTTGGAGCTTGGCAGTGAGGCCCCCCAGAGTCCTCCCTCCTTCCCTACCCACACCTCGGCCCCTGAAACCACTCACCGTCCCCCAACCGTGAGCTCCTCCTCATCTCTGTGCTTTCGGCCAACCTGTTCTTTCTTCTGGAGCCTCCTCCTGCTCTTTGTGGTTTGGCCAACTCGGCTCATGCTTCAGCATGTCCGTGGCAGCCCCTCCCCAGCTGGGTGTTGGTGCCCCTTGAGTGGTGCCTGCAGCACCCTTGCCCCTGCATGTGCTTTTTTTGCTGGTCTCCTGCCCCTGTTGCCCCGCTGGGTCATAGCCCTTGTGCCTGCCTGGCACCTGGCGGCTCTGCCAACATTGGCCGGCCGAACAGATGCAGCCAAGAGCCATCATGCCACCACTTCCCAGCCTCCGCCCTGAGCTGACTGTCCCTGATGGCCGGCATTTCTAGAGAAGAACCTCTGGGTCCGTGGTGGAGACTCAGCACAGGCACAGCGTCCAGCTCAGCATGGACCCTTGGTCAGCCTGTGGATATGGAGCAGCGGGGGCCCAGCTGACAGGTGGGAATGCTGGCCACTTGGGGCCGGCCTCTGGGAGACGCCTGTGCACCTACTTGTGTCAGGGCCCTGGGCCCTTGGTGGCGATGGGACAGGGAGGGGATGGGAGCTGACCTCCAGCAGAATCAGGGAGCATCCTCTTGCCTGCATCTCCAGAATTCCTGGGTAGAAGATTTCTGGGGAGACACTCTCATTTCTTCCATTTGGCAGTTTTAAAATATTTCCTGAGGGGTTTCAAATTCCTCTGAGAAGGAAGAGATTCCAGACAGATGAGGCAGAGGTGCTGGCCTGTCAGGACAAGTAGCTTCCATTCATTCATTCATTCATTCATTCACCACCCCAGGCACCGCTAGGTGTGTGAGTGTGTGTGCAGGCCTGTGCTCACAGAGCAGGGGGCTGCTCTGCACAGACGTGGTAGCTGTCCCCGTCACTCTCTCCCTTGTCCTCATGGAGCTTTCCAGATGCCTGCAGTTGGAGACAGCATGGCAGGTGCTGTGTAACCTGCCCCGGGGAGGGGTCCTCCACCCTTCCCTGCTCACGCTTGGACAGGCCAGGCCGAGGCAGGAGGGAAGTGGGCTGCACACCCAGCTGCCTCGGGAAGGCATGGCCCTCATTGGAGGGTGTGTTTGCTGAGGGCCTGAGGCCTCAGACAGGCATGGGGTGAGCATCTGCTCCCTGGGCTGGCAGCTGGGAGAAGGAGTCGGGTGGCTGGAGCTAGGGACTGGTGTCCCCACGTGGCCATTGTCGCTGGCTTGGGTCTCTAAGGGGATAGACTGTGTGATCAGACATCGGGGAGAGCACCATGAGTGGGAGGGGCCTGTGCCGTGCTGAAAACTTTCTCTGCTGGGCCTTGTGGCTGCTGTGGCCAGGACTTGGGTCTGGGACCCTGTGGGCCTGGGGGTAGCCACACCGCCCTCCCTTGTGTGACTCCAAACTTTCAGAAGAGCCGCACTGAGGGCAGGAGGTGGTCTCAGAGACACATGGGAGGGCAGCATCCTCTCTCCAAACTGATTTCCCAGGAGCAGTCAGGGACCATCTGTGCCCAGCAGAGCAGCCCCTCATGAGGGTCCCCAAGTGCGAGGCCTGGGCACCTTGGCTCACACAGGTCCCCAGACTCGAGAGCAGTGCTGGCAGGTGGCTGGAGCTGAGCCCAGTTTGACAGACTTGAATGAATGAATGAATGAATGAATGAACAAACGAAGGTCATCTGTGGCAGAGGCAGCTGTGGCAGCCTGAGGGCCGGTGCTGAGACACATGGAGGGCAGATCGTAATTTGGCCTCTGCTGCCAGTGGTTAATGAGTAGAAGGGAGCCAAGGGTGCCCCAACATGTGCCACTTTGCTGTGGATTTTGAGCTGAAGGCAGTCGAGACCCACAGACTCAGGGTCTCAGCTTGGCTTCTCAACTCCCAAATAATTTAGATAGGGGCTGTGCCAAGAGATGATGTCTGCCTGCACAGCAGCAGACAACTGACCTTACCCCTGCTCCTCTCCTTGCCCAAGAGTTGCCCTCGTCCCCTTGGAAGCCCCAGGCCCCTTCCCAGCCCGTAACTCAGATGGCGTGTGGGCCTCTGCTGCCTGACTGCTTTCGAATCTCATATTTTAATTTAATTTACTTGCAAAATTAAATTTCTTTTCTTCCTGTTAACTCGTCTTGTGTTGGTTTAATTGCTGGAGCAGTCAAAGAGCCTGGAAGGGGGAGGGGACATTTTCTGCCCCTGCAGAGCCCTCAGCACCAGCTTCCCCATCCAGGACCCCAGCTTTATGTCCCTGTCTTGGAAGCGGCCCTGGCTGGGCATCCAGAGGTGTTGTGCTGAGTGGAGGGGGTATGAAGAAATGATGTGGGGTCCCTGCCTGGAGACAGGGCCTGACTGGGAGGGGAGTGACTGCGGGTGTCTGGGCGGCTCACCCTGGCTGCCCCAGGTGGCTGATGTCATTGGCTTCCCGCTGGGGGCCAGCCTGTTTGTGGTTGCAGGTGCTGTGGGCTGGGGAAGTCGGGATGCACAGCTGTGCTCACAATGGATCCTAGTGCTGTCTTCAGGGGAAGGCTCCCCTCTTCTGTGTGTTGGAGCAGAAGTCATGGCCCCGCATACCCAGTGCAGGGTCATGGGCTAGCTTAGACTGCTGCCCTCTCTGTGGTCTGCAGTCTCCTAGTGGCATCTCCTTCGCCTGTGACACCTTGCTGTGGTGAGCACTCAGCGCACGGACAGGATCACCACTGGATGAAGGATTCCAGAAGGCACTCGACGGTCATTTGGAGGGTCAAGGGTCCTTACTCACCTCCCCACCAGCTCTTTCAAACCTCCTGGCCTCGTTGTGTAATGAAGAGTGACCCAGTGTTTGCCCTGGATCCTGGTGGGGGGCTTTGAAACCCTTGGAATTTCCTCAGCGCAGGGTCAGTGGTCTGGCGCTCGCGGGCCCCTCGCTGGCTGCACATGGGTTGGCTTCAGAAAGACAAGTCGGGGGGCTGGGGCCGCAGGGCATCAACTCTTCTCCTGCCCCTGGGTAGGGGGGACTAGAGATTGAGTTTGATCGCAAGACCACTGTCTCTCTCTGTCCCTGTCCCTCTTTCTGTCCTTGTCCCTCTCTCTATCTCTCTATTCCTGTTCCTTTCTCTGTCCCTGTCCTCTTCTGTCCTTGTCCTCTCTATCTCTATTCCTGTTCCTTTTCTCTGTCCCTGTCCCTCTTTCTGTCCTTGTCCCTCTCTCTATCTCTCTATTCCTGTTCCTTTCTCCGTCCCTGTCCGTCTTCTCCGTCCCGTCCCTCTCTCGTGTCTTCCTTTCACTCTCCACCAGCCCCCCTCACCAGACCCACTGGCCATGCTTGTCTAAGCCCAGGCCAGGAGGAGCACACCCCGTACCTACAGCTTTGTGTCCCTGGACAGACCGTCTTCACTGCCCCCACCCCTCAGCTCTCAAGGGTTGGCCCCTCCCACCACTGGATGAGGCACATTGCTCTCACCTTCTTTTTTAACCTGGACCTTTCTAGAGCATTCACACCGCTGACTGTTTGCTGTCTTCTCGATCTCCCACCCACTTCCGCCCAGTGTCTCCTGTGGTCTTCCGTCCACCCTTTGGCCATGCCAGACGGCACCTGTCACGCGCCCCTGCCCTCCTCT
>NW_024353908.1:10852323-10921271 GCF_902729225.1 Pteropus medius
CTCCCTTGTGTGACCCCAAACTTTCAGAAGAGCCGCACTGAGGGCAGGAGGTGGTCTCAGAGACACATGGGAGGGCAGCATCCTCTCTCCAAACTGATTTCCCAGGAGCAGTCAGGGACCTGTGCCCAGCAGAGCAGCCCCTCATGAGGGTCCCCAAGTGCGAGGCCTGGGCACCTTGGCTCACATAGGTCCCCAGACTCGAGAGCAGTGCTGGTAGGTGGCTGGAGCTGAGCCCAGTTTGACAGACTTGAATGAATGAATGAATGAATGAATGAACAAACGAAGGTCATCTGTGGCAGAGGCAGCTGTGGCAGCCTGAGGGCCGGTGCTGAGACACATGGAGGGCAGATCGTAATTTGGCCTCTGCTGCCAGTGGTTAATGAGTAGAAGGGAGCCAAGGGTGCCCCAACATGTGCCACTTCGCTGTGGATTTTGAGCTGAAGGCAGTCGAGACCCACAGACTCAGGGTCTCAGCTTGGCTTCTCAACTCCCAAATAATTTAGATAGGAGCTGTGCCAAGAGATGATGTCTGCCTGCACAGCAGCAGACAACTGACCTTACCCCTGCTCCTCTCCTTGCCCAAGAGTTGCCCTCGTCCCCTTGGAAGCCCCAGGCCCCTTCCCAGCCCGTAACTCAGATGGCGTGTGGGCCTCTGCTGCCTGACTGCTTTCGAATCTCATATTTTAATTTAATTTACTTGCAAAATTAAATTTCTTTTCTTCCTGTTAACTCGTCTTGTGTTGGTTTAATTGCTGGAGCAGTCAAAGAGCCTGGAAGGGGGAGGGGACATTTTCTGCCCCTGCAGAGCCCTCAGCACCAGCTTCCCCATCCAGGACCCCAGCTTTATGTCCCTGTCTTGGAAGCGGCCCTGGCTGGGCATCCAGAGGTGTTGTGCTGAGTGGAGGGGGTATGAAGAAATGATGTGGGGTCCCTGCCTGGAGACAGGGCCTGACTGGGAGGGGAGTGACTGTGGGTGTCTGGGCGGCTCACCCTGGCTGCCCCAGGTGGCTGATGTCATTGGCTTCCCGCTGGGGGCCTGCCTGTTTGTGGTTGCAGGTGCTGTGGGCTGGGGAAGTCGGGATGCACAGCTGTGCTCACGATGGATCCTAGTGCTGTCTTCAGGGGAAGGCTCCCCTCTTCTGTGTGTTGGAGCAGAAGTCATGGCCCCGCATACCCAGTGCAGGGTCGTGGGCTAGCTTAGACTGCTGCCCTCTCTGTGGCCCCGTCACTGGCTCTTCCCTGCTCCTGGCCTCTGCCTCTTATTCCCCTTGTCTGGCACACAGGCCTCCTCCTATATGATACGGGAGCAAGTCAGCCTCACCCCTACCGAGGGCCAGTTGGCTATCGTTGTCCAGTGGCCATGGGTCCAGTGAGCCCTCCCTCACAAGCTCCTACATCCTGACTCTTGCTGTCCCATCTGTGATTTCCTTGTTCCTCCCCAGGAACGCGGGCCCTGGGACGTCACGGCCATTCTCATGAGGTCCTGTCCTGGGTAGGCTGTCGGGAGCCTTAAGCCTGCACCCAAAGATAAGAATCACATCCTGAGTAAATTCTGCTATCTGTGACCATTTGGACAGCCAGGGCACTGGGAAGCGCCGGCCTTATCTCGTGTCTTTGATCCCCATTCCCCTGCCTGCAGAGCGAGAGCCTGCAACTTCTCACACAGCCCATCTGTTTCTGACCAGCCAGGCAGAAATCACCTTCTCTGGTGGTCGCCAATAAGCTTGTAACGAAATACTCTCTGATCAGTCCCGCCCCTGCCCTCTCCACCTGAGTGTATAAATATAACCACTTGAAAATAAAATTTTGAGGCTTGATCAGAACACTGTCTTGCCTCCACTCTTTTCTCCCGCCCATGTTCTCTTCAAGGTGCGGTCCTCCTCGGGTTCTACGCAATAACTAAGTCCTGCGGGTCGGGACAAGTGGCGCCCAACGTGGGGCTCGAGGCACGGACCTTCACCGGACAGCGCAACAAGTAAAAGGCGTGCACGCAACTAGGAGTGCCTTCCCGGCGACTGCGACCCCCAGACGTCGGAACGGCGGGTAAGTCATTGCTGTCCCATTTTTAAACATGGGCCATTCAATCTCCAGAGAGGAGACCTTTATCAAAGAGATAAAGAAGTCGTTAAGGGAGAGAGGAGTTAGGGTTAAGAAAAAGGATTTGGTTAGTTTTTTCTGTTTTGTTGATGAAAAATGTCCGTGGTTCATTCTTAGCGGCCCAGATATTCATCCCTTGAGTTGGCAAAAAGTAGGAAAAGATTTAAATGGATTACTAGAAAAAGAGGGACCAAATGCTGTCCCCGTTAGTTGTCTCAGTTATTGGGGACTCATTCGAGATATCATTGAAGGGGCCGAAACTGATAGTAATAAGAGACAGCTACTATCGGTAGCCACTGAAATGCTCAAACAGCTCTCTCGCCCCCCATCCGTTAAAGGTGGAGCTACCTCTTCCCCCTGTCCTTCTGTAGTCGTGGACATAGAGCCCTCGTCTCCGTCTGGAGGCCCTTATTCTCAAATATACCCCATAATCCCAAAACCCGGCCCTGAACCCCTTGATCCCGGAGATGCAACTGTTCTGGAGGACGAGGCCGCCAAAAATCATGAGCCTGTTTGGCCTTCATCTCATACCCTTTTTGCTGCAGGGAAGCCTGCCACGTGACCCCCTTCATATCCCTCAGGCGGTTCTTGACCCCTTTTTGGAGACAAAGAAACAACTGCAACAATAAATTCAAAGCCTCAAAGGCGTCTTTACTTTACAGAGTGAATTGGCTAATTTACAATTAGAAGTCTCCGCTCTACAAAATTCTATTTTTTCGGGGCCTCAATCTAAGCCCCCTAAGGGACCCCGAGCCAAACCCTTTGTTTTCCCCATCATGACTCGATCCGGTACCAAACCCTCACAGGACCCAGATACAACTCAGAAGGCGCCTACTGACGCCCAAGAGGCCTCTAGAGCCAGCACACCTGATGACCCAGCTTGTGAGGATGTGGCACAATCTGAGGAAGAAGGGAAAAGCCCACATAACGATTCTGAAAATGAGGGAGACTATCAGAACCTTTTGCCTACTGTAGAACGGATAAAATTTAAAACTGTCAAAGATTTACACAGTGCTATAAAGAGCTATGGCCTCACAGCTCCCTTTACCTTGTCCATACTTGAAAGTTTACCTGGCGATGGCTTTCTGTTGCCGGGAGAATGGACAAAAGTGGCCCAATCTGTGCTGAGTAGGGGAGAATTTTTAACTTGGAAAGCAGAATTTCTTGACAGGGGGGAAACTCAGGCAATGCGCAACCAGAAAAATCCCCGGTCTCCCATGGCCACCTGGACTGCTGATAAGATATGTGGGAGGCGAGACTTTGCCTCTGAGCGTAAACAACGCAGCTTGTCCGCTGGGATCCTTAGTCAAACAGCGGCCGCCACTATCGGGGCCTGGAGAGCTATTCCTCCAAAAGGTTCGGTCACCACGCCCTTGAGCAAAATAGTTCAGGGGACCCATGAACCTTTCTCCCAGTTCGTTGCACGTTTATAGGAAACTGCGGAGCGCGTCCTAGGGCCAGAAGACGGGGAAGGGAAACTTGTAAAACAGCTTGCTTATGAAAATGCTAATGCTGCCTGTAAAGCGGCTTTAAAGGGGCACATCCGAAATCTTGATATTCATGGGATGATCCGCTTGTGCAATGATGTCGATTCCACCGCCCACCAAATAAAGTTGACCATCGGGGCTGTAATGCAACATGCTAATAGTAACACTCTTGTTCCCCAAAATACCCCCATTGCCGCTCGGTGTTGCTTCCGCTGCGGACAACCTGGACATGTTGCCCGACAATGCTCACTTCCCTGTACCGGGCAGATCTTAGCTCCCCCTACAGCTCCTGTTCCCGTACTCCGCGCTCCGGGATTTTGCCCGCGCTGTAAGAGAGGGAAGCATTGGGCTAGTGAGTGCCGCTCTAAAACTGATGTCGCGGGCAACCCACTTCTTCCCTTGTCGGGAAACGGGAAGAGGGCCCAGCCCCGGGGCCCAATGCCCATCCAATTCCTCCCAGCTACGGGGCCCCGACAGCCGAACAACCAGGCACCCTCCAACGAGCCACCCCAGGCAGCGCAGGATTGGACCTCTGTGCCACCTCCGGTACAATATTAATACCTGAGGATGGGCCCCAAGTCATTAATACTGGGGTCTTCGGTCCTCCCCCTTCTGGAACATACTTCCTAATTCTGGGACGGGCCTCAGCCACTTTATCTGGTATTACCATCTTTCCCTCGGTAGTAGATGCTGACTATGAGGGGGAAATAAAGGTCCTGGCGGCGGCCACGAAAGGGCCTTTAAATATTTCTCCCGGCCAAAGAATTGCTCAAGCACTCCCTGTGCCTTTTACAAAGGGGCTCCCTCATAAGGGGGGTCACCGTGGTGCTTCAAATCCCGGGTCCTCGGATGCATACTGGGTCCAACCCCTTACCAAGGAGCGACCCCTTCTCATGCTGTCTATAGATGGAAAGTCTTTTGAGGGCTTACTCGATTCGGGTGCAGATTCCACTGTTCTTTCCCAAGAACATTGGCCCTCCTCTTGGCCGTTACAGCCCTCCTCCACCCACCTTCAAGGTATTGGCCAATCTCATAATACCCTACAGAGTAGTAAGATTCTTACGTGGTCAGATGGAGAAGGAAACTCTGGTCAAATCCAACCCTTTGTGGTCCCAGGTCTACCTGTTAACTTGTGGGGGAGAGATATTTTGGCACAAATGGGGGCAATATTATGCAGCCCTAACGAGGTGGTCACCAAACAAATGTTACAATCTGGGTTCATACCTGGTAAAGGACTTGGAAAATCTAATCAGGGAATTAACTCACCCATTGAGACCACCCCAAAAACAAACCGTCATGGTCTAGGGTATAAGGAGCATTTTTCATAAGGGTTACTGATCCTCCTGCACCCCAGGCGGATAAGATCCATTGGAAATCAGGGGATCCTGTCTGGGTTGATCAGTGGCCCCTCCCCTCTTATAAGATTTCGGCCGCCCTCCGTTTAGTGCAGGAACAATTAAAGGCTGGCCATTTAGAGCCCTCTACCTCTCCTTGGAATACCCCCATTTTCATTATTCAAAAAAAGAATGGTACCTGAAGGCTTTTACAGGACCTAAGAGAAGTTAATAAAACAATGCAAATCATGGGGCCCTTACAGCCTGGGCTGCCTTCCCCCCGTTGCTATTCCCAACATAATATAATATGAATATGAATGATGTAATAATATTATAAATGGTGATGGATAGTCTTGTAAATAATATAACAATATTATAGATGATAATAAATGATATTATGGATAAATAATATAATATTATAGATAATAATAAATAATATTATAAATAATATAATATTATAAATAATATTAAGTAATATTATAAATAATATAATATTATAAATAATATTAAATAATATTATAAACAATATAATATTATAAATAATATTAAATAATAATATAATATAAATATAAATAATATAAAAATAATGCTTCAGCTGCACAGAACGCGCGCTGGTTACCCGACAGGCTAATTAAGCCATTTAACCCTACCCAGGGTGACCCCTGAGAAGCTTTCTCTGCTTAATTTCAGAATGATGTTCCTTCTGCTCATGTTTCTGCTGCCCTCCTGCATCGCGCATAGAATATTCAACTTTACTTGGACTGTCGTCAATGAAGCGGGTGACATTGCTTATACTACCTCAGCTTTGGCAAGTACAACCCCATGGCCTACACTTACTCCAGACCTATGCGGCCTAGCTGCCGGAGCCGCACCAGCCTGGGGACTCCCGGATACTTTTCTCCCCCTTTCCAAGGCACCTAGTAGCCCCCACCAGAGAGATCAATTTTTTGCCCCTGCAGGGTGTAATACACCCCGTAGGAGGACCTTTCTTAGAGAATCTGATTTTTATGTCTGCCCAGGCGGGCACAGAAGTAGAAACCTTAATTATCGATGTGGATTCAGAGATTCCTCCTTTTGTGCCTCCTGGGGATGTGAAACTACTGGTGACGCCTACTGGCACCCTGTCTCTACATGGGATTATATAATCGTTAAAAAGGGTTGGAGTAACTCCCGGCGTAACAATACACCCACCCCTGAATGCCAGAGTGCACATACAACCCAAGGGTGGTGTACTCCCCTTCTTATTTCCTTTACCGATAAAGGAAAAAGAGCACCCCTTGTGGGATGGACAAGGGGATATGAATGGGGCCTGAGACTTGATGCAATTGGAATGGATCCAGGGTTCACATTCAAGGTGAAGCTAATTCGCTCCTCACCTAATACTGAACCAAAAATTGTTTTAGGCCCAAATAAAGCCCTGTCTCGGCCGCAAAGCCCCCAAACACCCCTCTGGGAGAATACTCCTCTCCCTCCCCAAAGCACTGCCTATCAAGCCCGTTTGCCCCCCGTTAGGCTTTCCACAGGTGAGGCCCTAAAGGCCCTAGCTAATGCCACTGCACAATCCCTTAACACCTCGACCTATGAGGATTGCTGGATGTGTTTTTCCCCTGTTCCCCCTCTTTATGAAGGCATTGCAACTGTCTCGCCAGACATGACCTATACCAATGATTCACGGCAGACACGCTGGGTGGACTCTCCTTTTTCTGAGTCCTCTCCCGGGCTTACATTGGCCCAATTGTCAGGAATTGGCCTCTGCATTCATAGTACCTCATTGCTTCTTCCCCCTGAATTGTTGCCTATTTGCAATACCTCCCATACGCCTCTAACACAACACCATTTCCTTGTTGCTCCCCAAGGAACGTATTTCGCTTGCTCTTTTGGAATAACCCCGTCTATTGTCCCCCAGTTATTGGTAGAAAATCATGAATATTGTGTCTTAGTTGTGCTGCTACCTAAGGTCTCAATACATCCTCCTGAAGATTTGATTCCCTTTTATCATAGTGCCCCGCGTGTCAAAAGGGAACCTGTAACTGCCATCACTCTGGCAGTCCTCTTGGGGTTGGGGGCCACCGGAGCAGGGACCGGCATTGCCTCTATAATTACTACAAATCAACAATTCCATACCCTTAGCTTGGCCATAGATAAAGACATTCAAAATCTGCAAGAAGGCCTTGATAACCTTAAAGAATCTGTTGTTTCACTTTCTGAGGTAGTGCTTCAAAATCGCCGCGGTCTTGACCTTCTATTTCTTAAAGAAGGCGGTCTGTGCGCTGCCCTTAAAGAAGAATGTTGCTTTTACAAAGATAAAACTGGGTTAGTCCAAGACAGTATTGAAAAAATAAAGAAAAATCTGGAGACCCGGCAAAAACAAAGAGAAAAGGACGAAGCCTGGTATAAAAGTTGGGTCTCTAACACCCCCTGGCTGTCCACCCTACTTCCTACTATTCTCGGACCTCTAGCAGGGCTCCTCCTTTTACTGTCGATTGGCCCCTGGGCAGTGCAAAAACTAACTGCTTTTATTAAAGCACAGGTTGATCAACTAGTTAAACCAGCTGTTGCCGTCCACTACCACCACTTGACAACTCAGGATGATGACGACGTGGAGCAAGATCCCCGGCACCCTAGAAATCTTAACCCCTCTAATACACCCCTGCGCCTGCATCGACTTCTTTAAGGCCTAGCTCCCCCCCGCACATGGGGCGGCATGAAACTAGAGACATGCCTACCTCACCCTTGGAGGAGGGTCTAGAGGTATGGGCACTGAGCAGAGTGACGGGCAAAGCACCGCAAGGAAGGGCCCTTCTGTGCCTTCTCTAGTCCTTCCTGAGAACATGCCTGACTTGCATAGAGGTTGGTATCATATTAATCTTACACAAACCGGCTCTGCCTCTCCTCCCCAAAAGATACCAAGAGCCATAGCTGGTGAGTTCATTAAAAGCTCACGGGAGGAGTCGGGCCTCTGTTCCCTCTCTCGGTCAAAGCCCACCTTTCTAAAAAAGAAAGGGAGGAGATGTCGGGAGCCTTAAGCCTGCACCCAAAGATAAGAATCACATCCTGAGTAAATTCTGCTATCTGTGACCATTTGGACAGCCAGGGCACTGGGAAGCGCCGGCCTTATCTCGTGTCTTTGATCCCCATTCCCCTGCCTGCAGAGCGAGAGCCTGCAACTTCTCACACAGCCCATCTGTTTCTGACCAGCCAGGCAGAAATCACCTTCTCTGGTGGTCGCCAATAAGCTTGTAACGAAATACTCTCTGATCAGTCCCGCCCCTGCCCTCTCCACCTGAGTGTATAAATATAACCACTTGAAAATAAAATTTTGAGGCTTGATCAGAACACTGTCTTGCCTCCACTCTTTTCTCCCGCCCATGTTCTCTTCAAGGTGCGGTCCTCCTCGGGTTCTACGCAATAACTAGGTCCTGCGGGTCGGGACAGTAGGCACCCAACCCTGCCAGTCATTTGTGCTGCTTTTAGGCTCCCTGCCCTCTGCCACTTCCAGGGGGCCCAGAATTGCTTGTTCGGCCCAGAGAGTGACCGTGTGCCACGGGGCTTAAGGCAGCCACGCCCTCTTGCTCCTGTCTCCTACTGAGCCCTGAGGTCAGGCTGTAGCTGTGGAATGAGACTTGCAGGGGACCTGGCAGGTCACAGGCCCTCACACCGTGCGCCCAGCTTCCAGCCGAGTCCTTGCCGCCATACTGGGTGTCAGATGGACAGAGGGCAGGGGGCCGTGCTGGGGTTCTAGGAACCCTGGGACCGAGATGGCCACACCAGAGGAGCCACGTGCACCAGGTGACCTCAGGCTGGCCTCATGCCAGCACAAGGGGCTTAGCTCTAGCCTCCTTCGGGCTTTAATCTAGAGAAAGCCATCTTGCGGATGACAGCAAATTTATCCCCTCAGTGCCTCAGCCTCAGAAGCTTTTGCCTTAACCTCACCCAGGCCACTTACCTCCTTGCAGGTCATAGAGAGCTGTCTGTCACTGTGGGGACATGTCTCCCCTCCCTAGTGGTCTGCAGTCTCCTAGTGGCATCTCCTTCGCCTGTGACACCTTGCTGTGGTGAGCACTCAGCGCACGGACAGGATCACCACTGGATGAAGGATTCCAGAAGGCACTCGACGGTCAGTTGGAAAGACAAAGGGGGACAACTGGAGCTGTCCTTTTGGCCCAGAAGGCTCCTGGCTCCCTGGCCCAACACCCTTACATTTAAAACGCAACAGCAGGCCTGTCCCTCAGGCTGTTCATAAACAAGATCCGTATATAGCACTGAACTCCGAGGGACCATGCTTGATGCCCGAAAATAACAGTTTGCATCTGTCTCTCTTCCTGTCCCCCTCTTAGTGGAGTGGCCTCACTTCCACTGCGCTTCCCTCCATCTGCTGGCTGGGAGGTGGCGTGTGTGGTGGGCACAGAAGCCCAGCGTCCTGGGGCTGCAGTGGGGATGGGAACCCTGTCCCCATGCAGCACTGGTCCTTTTTCTCATTGGTTCCCTGAGGCCTGTGTCCGCACAGAGACCCCAGAGGCTCTCTGCACAGGGGCGTCCTTGACAGTGAAGCACCGTGCATTCCCAATGGCGTGGTGCTTCCTGCAGTGTAAGTTCAGAAAGCCATGGGCTCAGAGGTGCAGCAGACACAAGAGCCCTGGCCAGGGACTTGCCTTGAGCATGAGGGACTCCCTCAGGGCTATCCCGGCTGGGGCCTTGGAAGGGCCCCGTTCCGCCATCTTGCACAGGCCTCCCCTTTTGACCACGGCCTTCCTGTGCCCCTCTGTCCTCGAGCGCCACTGTCCTCATCAGAATCTCCGGCCGACCGACCCCTTCCTCTCCATGGCCCTTCCGTTTTGGTTCCCTGTTCGCCCTGTGTCCACGCTCTGTGTCCACGCCCCATTCTCCAGCTGCTTCTTGCTGGTCTTCCCACTTTCTTTCCCTGGTCATTGTTCCAGGCCTCATGTTGCAGGTGGCCTGGTCACCTATTCTCTCTCTGTTGGGGACCCAGCCCCACCTGGACGCAGGGCCACCCTCTGGGCCCTCACACATCCCAGAGAGCTTTGCCAGCCACTGTCCACGGCAGTGATCTCCATCCCTGACCTCAAGTCCTGACCTTACTGTGCCTGTTCACATGAGATGGTCTCGTATTTTCCATTATGCTGCCAGCTGCCTCCCACCCACCGTGTCCAGCGCTCTCTCCCTGCTGGAGGGTCAAGGGTCCTCACTCACCTCCCCACCAGCTCTTTCAAACCTCCTGGCCTCGTTGTGTAATGAAGAGTGACCCAGTGTTTGCCCTGGATCCTGGTGGGGGGCTTTGAAACCCTTGGAATTTCCTCAGCGCAGGGTCAGTGGTCTGGCGCTCGCGGGCCCCTCGCTGGCTGCACATGGGTTGGCTTCAGAAAGACAAGTCGGGGGGCTGGGGCCGCAGGGCATCAACTCTTCTCCTGCCCCTGGGTAGGGGGGACTAGAGATTGAGTTTGATCGCAAGACCACTGTCTCTCTCTGTCCCTGTCCCTCTTTCTGTCCTTGTCCCTCTCTCTATCTCTCTATTCCTGTTCCTTTCTCCGTCCCTGTCCGTCTTCTCCGTCCCGTCCCTCTCTCGTGTCTTCCTTTCACTCTCCACCAGCCCCCCTCACCAGACCCACTGGCCATGCTTGTCTAAGCCCAGGCCAGGAGGAGCACACCCCGTACCTACAGCTTTGTGTCCCTGGACAGACCGTCTTCACTGCCCCCACCCCTCAGCTCTCAAGGGTTGGCCCCTCCCACCACTGGATGAGGCACATTGCTCTCACCTTCTTTTTTAACCTGGACCTTTCTAGAGCATTCACACCGCTGACTGTTTGCTGTCTTCTCGATCTCCCACCCACTTCCGCCCAGTGTCTCCTGTGGTCTTCCGTCCACCCTTTGGCCATGCCAGACGGCACCTGTCACGCGCCCCTGCCCTCCTCTTTGACTCCCAGCACATGAAAGCCTCGCCATCCCTCGCCAGGCCCCTCCTCACTCGCCACCCTGCCCCCACAGCCAATCAGCCACCCATGTGGTCCCCTCTCGCCAGTCCAGACAACAGCCCCAGTTCACCTCGTACCGCCCTGTCTACTCCGCAGCCACATGCAAGCACCTGTGGGGCCTAGGAGGGGCTTGGCCCACAGGCAAGTGCCCCTGACTTTCTGTTCAATGGATGGATGAATGAATGAATGCTATGTCCTTGCTTCAGACTTTCGATCATTTCCCATGGCCCTTGGGACCCAAGCTGCTGGACAGTTTTCAGCCCTTGGCCATTGGCCTTGACCATGTCATTCTCACCTCCCTCTGTCTGGACTACCATCTCTTCCTTGGGCCGGGCGACTGTTATCCATCCCTTACACCTGGATTTGTGGACCTTTACCTGCCCCACCTATTGCACACTTAACTATAGTTTATTGCAGTTGTTTGCAGCGCCAATCACACACCTACTACAATATCTCAGTGTCCCCTTCACGCCACACTCTTGGCGACACCTAATGTAGTTTTAAAGTTTTGACAATCTATTTGGTGTAGAAAGATATCTTATTAAGACTTAAATTCCATTTCTCCAATTTTTAATGAGATTGAGCATCTTTCCAAATGGTTCCTTACTCAGCTTTGAAATGCATGTTCATTGTCCTGCTGGATTTTTTTCTTCTTTGTAGTTCTTTTAATATCCTGAATATTAAAAGATACCTGTTGCAAACCTTATATCCCAGTCTGTAGCCTGTCTTTTCACTCTTTAATGGTGTCTTTTAATGAAAAAGCTTAATGCCTGAAATGAAGTACAATCAGTCAGTTTGCGGTTGGTCCTCTGATGCCTCCTTTGTGGTGTCTCTCTGCCCAGAGTCACAGAGATGTCCCCCAGCATTTCTTTTTGACATATCACCCTTCACGTGTGTGCCTTTACTGCCTCTGATGGCCTGCCTCCTCCGCTGCGGCAAGTGTGTGAGGTCAGGGCCAGCGGCTTGGAGTCGTGCCAGCCTGGGACCTTGAGGGGTGGCTGGCACCCAGCGAGGGGTCAGTGATGGGCTGAGCAACTGAGCAGTGGAAACAAAGAGGGATGGAGTCAGAGGGAGCAAGGGGCGGCTGTGGGAGGTCGAGCTGGTTCCTCGTTCTCAGTCGGGTCTGCCCTGGAACCCCGGGTGTTGTTAACATGCTGTGGGGGCTGCGGTATAGGAGGTTCTCTGTGACTAGTCTGAGGCGCTGTTTGGGCATCAGGCCACACAATGTGGGGTCAGGGGTGAGAGCCACTGGGCTTGGGTGTAAGGTGCAGCAGCCAAGGGCCAGCAGACGGGCTTGTCTGACCAGCTGTGTGCCCTCGTGCCTACACTCACCTGAGGAATAGGTGTGATGCCACTTGCTGTCACAGTGACAGAAAAATAAATGTGTTCCTGGAATGAAGGGTGTTCTTAGCACTTTGTAGGTTTCTGGTTCTTTTTTCCCTTTTCAAGGAGGAGGTGGCATCTGAGCCAGGCTTTATGGCTGGGTCAAATGTCAGTGTGTGATGATTGGGGCAGAAGTGCAGTTCAGGTGGAGGGAATGTCATGGCTACAGGGGCTGCAGAGGGAGGACATGCCGAGAGAGCAGGCCTGTTAGCCCTGCACAGAGAGTGAGAAAGAGGGTGGGGGGGACTGGTGACCGGCCAGCTACAAAGGGCTCAGCCCCTCAACTTCCCAAGGATACTCTATCCTCCCAAATGTCCAGCCCAGCCATAGTGAGTGGGGGTTCTGTCTTTCCCCCTTTAGAGGGACAGCCAAGGAAAAGGTAAGGGTCAGGGGAGCAGATGAAGGAAGGGGGCCTTTGCAGGATGGCACACAGAAGGTCCTTGGTCCCAGAGGACTCCTGGGCTGAGGAGGACGTGGGAGTGGTGAGGGTTCACCTTAGGTCAGACAGGAGGTATTTCTGTGAAACATGACATGTGCGTTGGCCACAGTCCATCAGCTTCCTGCAGTGCCAGGCCTTTCGGATGCTCTGGAAAAGGCTCATGGTGGGGTTTGGATCTGGCTTCCTAGCTCATAGGTCATTCATTTAGTAGCATTGGGAACTGTCTAGGAAAACTGGGTGAGTGGCTTGGACGTTCTCTTCTACTGGAGGTGGCTTAGGGTGAGCTCCAGGCTCATGTCTTTGCCTGCACACCTGACATGGTGGGTCACCTGGCCATCCCATAGGCATTTCTGACTTAACATGTCCTAAATAAGACCTTGGTTTTCCTGCCCAACCCCCTCCTTGCCACCCCCTCCCCCCGTGACTACTCAGTGACCCTCTAATTACACAGTTGCTTAAGTAAAAAGTCTTAGTGCTTGTCCTGATTCCTCCTTTCTCTGTCACTCCGTCTGTCAGTGTCTGCAGGCTCCACCTCTGACTTAGCTCTGCCTTGTGCCACCAATCCCCTCTGCCCCTCGTAGCAGTCCCCCTCCCGCTGGCTGAGCGCTGTCCAATTACCTTCTTTGGCTCCTAAATGTAACCCACACGACTGGGTGCAGTGGTCCTTGTACATCATTCCTCCCTAAACGGTTTGTCCTGATGTCTGAACACACCATCTTTGTTCACTTGATAACTCAGACCGTAGTAGCTGACAGCATCTGCTGGTGGCATCAGCGCTCAGTCAATCGTTTTGATCACTCAACTTTAATCATTCTCGCCATCGCAGGTGGGAGTTTTCCTGGTACATGGTGACTGAGTTTCCCCAAACAGACATTTGGGCGCGCACACAGAGCTTGACCCAAGGACTCATGTTTAGTGGGACCTTGGCCTTGCTGTTATAGAGCTCTGACCGCTGCCTTGGGTACTGTCTGCCCTTTGGGGGGGCAGTAAGGTACGAATGCTTGGCCTGGCTGTGGCGTCTTTGTTTCTATGAAACTGTCAAGGATCCAGTCTTCAGGGCAACTAATAGTAGTCTGGTTCACAATCTAGAATGTTAGTGCATCGTGTTTATGGTGGAGGCCACATTTATACGACTGTGGTTGTCAGGCTCAAATCAGGACCCAGGTTCCAACAGATGCACCCATGAGAACTGTCAGATGGGACATATCCAATGATTGGCACTGACAGAACTTTCTGGGGATAAGGGTTTTAAAGAAACTTTACCATGTTTTAGTTGTACTGTGGTTGGATAGACTGATTGACCTACAATTTGGAGAGGGCAGGTTGTTGTCATTCGTGGTTTGACTCATTTCGAAGCAGTATTCATTTTGTTGTGAAAAGCAAATACCTTATTCTTCAGGTAGAACATTTGCTGAGCACTGACTACTTACACAAGGCCAAGTACCCTTTAGTCAAAGGCAACCGTCCATGGAGCTTCGGTACAGAAATAGACTGTCTAGAACGACTCGAATCTAAAAGCGACTTCGATGCAAGGCAAATTCAATCTGAATGGAGCTGTCTAAGCAGACTCAGTACAAAGACATTCATCACAAGAATGAATTCAAATGCAGAGCGACTGTCTGGAAATGGGCTCAATCTGAAAGGCCAAATGCCAGTTTGAAAGTACTAGATACAAACGAGAGCTCGATGCAAGCGGCGGGGCTTCTAATGGTCAAAACCATTCCGATGCAAAGAACCGAGTAAAGGAATGTAGACTGAGTAAAACATTCAATGCAAAAGCAGACTCAATCCCCAAGAGCAGGCAAATGCAAAGAAGAACTAGTAAACGAGCTCGAATGCAAGGATGGATTTGAAATACAAGGAGCAGACTTGGTCTAGAGATGGACTAATCTAGTGATGGACTAGTCTAGAGATGGACTCAGTCTAGAGACGGACTCATCTAGAGATGGCCTTGTCTAGAAACAGACTCGGTCTGGAGTTGGACCAGTCTAGAGACAGACTTGGTCTAGAGACAGACTCTTCTAGAGATGGACTCAGTCTAGAGATGACCTCAGTCTAAAGACAGACTCATCTGGAGATGGACTCATCTGAAGACAGACTCATTTAGATGGACTCAATATAGAGACAGACTCAGTCTAGAGATGGACTAGTCTAGAATTGGACACGACTGACATCTCCCTCCATCCCGTCGGGCAGCTCACATACAGAGGAGTGTTGAAAATAGGTGCTGAGCTCTGTGTGAATGGTCCGCGTCATGGGGAGACTGGGCTGGTGACCCTCAAGGAGGGAGGGTGTGCTTTGTGCTTTCACTGGTCTTACTACCTGAAGGGCATTGAGATGTGGAAAATGAAGAGTGGGTAGCTGATCTCAAGAGTGCACAGGATTCGTGGGGAGACAGACAGGAATGTTGAGTACTAATGATGGGGTGTCACAGATGCTGTGATGGAGGTCTGTGCACGAGACCAGGAGGGCCAGGGGTTGAGTCTGGAGTCGGGAGGAGGAAGGCTGAGCCTCTGCTGAGGCTTAAAGGGAGAGCAGAGCACAGACTGGGCAGGGAGTGTAGGGCAGGGTCCCTGCAGGGAAGTGGGAAGAGCTGATGCTAGGACAGTGGTAGGCAGGAACCAGGTTCGGAAGGGCGTGTATACCAGAGTGATGCATTCACATGTGCATTTTAGCAAGTTCATTTTTGCCCTGTAGCAGAGAAAGGGCTGGAGTGGGGCCAGGCTCCCGGCTGGGAGTCAGAGTCTAGGAGGAAGCGAAGAGGCCCTGTGGTAAGGCAGCGAGGGGAGGGGCGGGGCTGAGCTGAGATGTTTCCAAAGCGGAAGCAGAGTGGACTTGGTGACCATAGGACTCGAGTGCAGGCTGGGGAAGAGAGTGGGAGATAACTCTGTGTTAGGCAAACCTCACGGGGAGCTGGAGTTACCCTGGAAATCCCTAGACAGCTGTCACACTGCCACTGTCGCCTGGCCTCCTTCAGTCCACAAACCAGTTTTTCCTGGGGGCAGTTTTGGATGGCTGGATGGGGAGGGCTTGCAAGTGTGTGCTGGACCCAATCTTTAGGAAGTTGCCACATCTTTCCTGCCACCAAGGCTTCCCTGCTCCCATCCCTGACTGGGGCCAATGGCCACTCATCAGCTGCTTCTCCTTGTAGAGGAGCAATGAGGAGACCGTCCCCATGCTGACACTGAGGCAGCGGTTGGAGAGGCCAGGTTCTGCCTTGGCTCTGTGTGACTAAGGAACAGGGTGTTGGCCCGCTTTGCCACAGTGTCTGCACTCAGGACCCTAAGTCGGAAACTCCTTCTACAGCGGGTTTGCTGGCAGGTTCTCTTCTGCAGCAAGTCCATTTGTCACCACATAGGCTTGTCCTGGATTCCATGGTCACCGGAGAGCTGCAGTTCTGAAAGGCCCAGCAGTGGCCCCACTCAGACAGAGACTCTCTCCCACTGCCCAGAGACTGTGTTTCTGTGGGCAGGGGGAGCACAGAGAAATAGAGGAACCCCTAAAGCATGTAAATGATATGAGACGTTGGCTTGCGTTTCAGCCCTATGTCGTAAGTGGTGCTCCCATGTGCCGGGCTCTGTGGTAAAGCTGAGGACACACGTCAGAGGTGCCAGCCTGCAAGCAGTGACAGATGATCAATCTGAAACCCACCGTGACTCTAGTTTGGGGAAGATGCAGGTGGTCAAGGCTGTAGCATTTGGGATGCTCAGAGCTCCATTTCTGATGGACAGGCGAGCATGGGCTCAGGTGGGTTTGCTTTGCTGAGACCAGTATGTGGGTCTGTGAGAGCTTTTCATGCCAAGGGGACAGTGGGAGTGAGGGAGCCGAGACACGGCCTTTCTATTCCCGAGTTGTTCATGGGAAGGGTAATGGTGGTATTCGCTGAAGGACTGACATCAGGAAGCACAGCTCTAAGTGCTCCTGCTAAGTGTGACGTGTTGGCCGCATGCCTCTGCTGCTCCCTGGACCAGCTGCTGAGTTCCGTCTCTTCTTCGCCCCCCAAGTTGCTGTTTTTTCCTCAAAATTCAAACAACGCAGAATTTGTATAAGAAAAGGTCCACGTCTGCTTTTGCATCCCTCACTTCCATGTGTACTCGCTGGTCCCACAGTGGCACTGCTGCCAGTCAGTTGACATCCTTCTAGATTGGAGCCTTCCCTGTGCATGTGCACAGAAATACAGGACATTGGTTTTCTAGACGAGGTCATACTTAGAGACATGATTTTCTTTAAAAATCAACTTAATCAAGGTATAATTTATATACAATAAAACACCCTTTTGGGGTAACATCGCTTAATGAGATTATGCAAGTTTCAAGGGTACAGTATTATGAGACAGCATCTGTCTATTGCATTGTGGGCTTACCACCCAAAGTCAGGTCTCCCTCTGTCACAATGCATTTGACCCTTTTTACCCTCTTTAACCTCTCTCTAGCCCCCTCCCCTCTGGCCACCACCCTTCTGTTGTCTGTGTCAATCAGTTTTTGTTTGCTTATTTTTTGCTTTCTGTCAAAAAACAGGGGTCTCCAACCCCTGGTCTGTGGTCTGGTACTGGTCCGTGGCTTGTTAGGAACCAGGCTGCACAGCAGGAAGTGAGTGGCTGGCAAGTGAGTGAAGCTTCATCTGTATTTGCAGCTGCTCCTCAGTGTTCGCATCACTGCCTCAGCTTCACCTCAGATCATCAGGCAATAGATTCTAATAGGGATACCGGATCCTGGTGCCAAAGAGATTGAGGACTGCTGTAATAAAATATCTATTTTTAAATGTACAGTTTTTAATGAGTTTTGAAAAACTTGTGAAAGTAATACCCCAACCGAGCCACAGAGTATTTCCATCACCTCCTAACCCCTGCCCCCAGGCACCCGGAACCTACTTCCTGTCACTGTAGCCGCAGTCGGCCCTTCAATCATTTCACGTAAATGGAACCCTGCTTGGCGTCCTCTTGTGCGTCTGGCTCCCTTTGCTCAGCGCACTGGTCCTGGCATCTGTCCCCATCTCTGCATCTGTTGGCGGTTCACTCGTTTCTGCCGCTGAGAAGTTTTTTATTGTGTGGATGTCCCATAACTCGTATGTCTTTTCGACTGCTGATGGACATGTGACTTGTGTCCCATTTCTGAGACGACAATTAGAGCTATCATGAATGGTCACTGATGGGTCCTTGTGTGGCCTTGTGTTTTTTTGTCCCCTGGTTGACAAGCTGGGCTGGAGCTGCTGGGCCAAACGGTGAGTTTATGTTTAACTTTGTAGGAACCCGCCCAGGAGTCCTTTGTGATGGTGACACCACCCGTGCTCCCTCCATTGACAACTGACGGTCCAGTTGCTCTGTCTTTGCCCTCCTTTCTGTCTTGCTTAGTGTTGGATGCCTGAGTAGCAGTCATTCGTGGAGGGTCTAGCTCCCTTCTCCCTGCTGCCTGGCGCTGTCGAGAGTCTTCTCGTGTGCCTATCAGCCATTCGCACTTCTTCTTCTGTGAAGTTTCTGCTCAAGTCCTTTGCCCATTTAAAGAATTTGGTGGTTTGTCTCATTATTGTTTTGGAAGATGTGAGATAATATTAAACACATTTGTTAATCTCTGCTCCTGGTCCCTGGCCTAGAACTCCTAAAACCCTTGTAATTTCCTGGGTGACAGCAGTATCCTTTGTTCTAATCAGGTGACTCTGGGTGGACCCTGGATGAGGACTGGTCACCCGAAAGACCATCCATGATTGGAAGCTTGGGAATTTCAGTCCCAGCCCTAACTTCCAGAGAACGGGGAGGGCCGGAGACGGAAGTGACAACACATCCTGCCTACGCAAGGAAGCCTCTATGAAACCCCAAATGTACGGAGTTCAAAGAGCTTCCAAGCTAGCAAACACCCCCGCACCGGAAGGATGACCCATCCCAGTTCCACGAGGACGGAGGCTCCTGCACTCAGGACCCTTGCAGACCTTGGCCTGAGTGTCTCTTCAGCTGGCTGTTCGTCTGAGTCCTTTTAATAAACTGGTGTTTCCAACTGATCAAACCTGAGGAGGGGGTCATGGGACTTTGCAGCCAAGTGGGACAGAAGCTGTGGGTAACCCGGGACCTGCTACTTGGGGTTGGTACCCGAAGTGGGAGCAGTCCGTTGGGAACTGAGCTCTCAAACTGTGGGGTCCGGCGCTATCTCCAGGCAGATGGTGTGAGAATAAAGTTGTAGGACACCCAACTGGTGTTGCAGAGAATTGCTTGGTGGGTATGTGAGACCCCCCACATTTGTAAATGTGTCATAGAATCATTATGTAAGAGCTCCATGTTTATCTTTTATTCCTTCTATTTTGTACAAGTCCATTGTCAGACATAACAACCTCTGTCTGGCCTCCTCATAGGACCAGTAAAATAACGAGTGGGAAATGTTTGCAGATGGGGCGCATAATTTAAACACTATTCTTTAAGGATGTGAGGTCCTTCCTTTTGTGGTCACAGGAGCAGTCCCTGCCTCCTGCCTTCGCAGACCAGCCTCTGCTGGCCGCCATCAACTAACCAGAGTTTCCTCTTTCTCTTTTCTTGCCACATCATTCAAATCTGTGACATACAATCAACCATAGTGTGTATTTTTGGTTGACACTGGCCTGGGAAGCCAAGGGTGATTCGAAATGGTTTTCCCTCATTTTGCAACAGTTGTATGTTTTACGGGTGTCACTACTGCATCTTCTGTGAATGCGAATTCATGGAAGCAGAGCGTGTGGCCAGATGCCTGGAAGGCCCTCTCCCCTTCTCTCTGAACTTCAGTTCTCATAAATGTGTGTCTGTTTGACCCCTTGTCCTAAAGCAATTTAGGGCTCACTGAAAGAATTTGAGAATGTGGTGTTCAGAGAAAAATTACCATCACTGCACACCTTCGTTGTCTTCTTGCATGAAGTATGGTTTCTGGGCTTTTGCGAAGTATTTTCTGCCCCAATTTGCACGTTTGTGAGTGCTGGTCTTTAAAGTGTTTGTATTTGGTCTGCGAACCCTCAGAGAGAAGACTGTAGAGGGAGGGTCCCCGAAGCCTTAGGGACATGCTAACCCCCAGGGCTCGACAACAGAGTCACCGAGACATTCATAAACCTGAGAAGGAGGGGGGTGGCCCAGTAGACCTGAGCATGTTATTTGGTTCTTAATTTGCACTTTAAGAATCTGATGGAAAAAATGGAATCTAGTGAACTAAGGATGCTGGCTAAGTATGCTTACCACGTAGGTAAGGCCCCTCGTAAGTGCCATGGGAATGCGGGTTTGCATTTTTCATGGTCACCCAGCCATGACAGGGAGTGGTCTACCAGAGTAAAGATGGGGTGGTGCCCTCCTGTCTGAGCTGCATGTGCCTCCTGCCGGGATGCTGTGTGTGGCTTCTGCCCATGAAGCTGTGTGTGGCTCCTGTGCCAGCTCCTCTGCCTCACCTCCCTCCTGACCCTGCGCTGAGGCTGTGACCAGCGCAGGCAGCATCCCCTTGCCCCTGGCCTGGTCTTTGCCACTTCGTCTACTGGGAATGCCCTCCTCTCCACGCCCCTGTTGGGTGCCCCCTGTACTGTGAGCACCAGGAGGGCACCGCCATGGTGCTGATTCTGGGTGTGGCCCCAGCGCCCAGCTTACACCCGGCGTGCGCTGTGTAGACACACTCTGATAACGACTGTGAGTGTCCATGGAGCTCCAGGTGGCCCTGTACCCCCTGTAACCATAGCGTTGTATCCTCCAGCAGGTGGGGTTCAGGGAGGGTTTCTGCAGGTCTTTGCCCAGCTGCCACACACACAGAGGCCACGCGCCCAGCACAGTTGTGGTGATAGTCCCCACCAGCTCTCTGGGCTGCTACCCTCAGAGGCCCCGGGGTTCTTCTCTTTTTTTTTGCCGCTCCCTCACCCAAGGAGGTCAGGCCTGGGCCCCAGGCTGTCAGCACAGCCTATGTCTGGCCTAGTTCCCACCAGCTAGAGCCTGGATCCCAGTCCCCATTCCTGTTCCCTCTCTGGGGTGACCTCCCGAGATAGTGGCCAGAGGCAGATTATCAGTCTATGACAGAAGTTCTGCTTATCAAGGTAACATAAGGCCTTTTCAGACACTCGGCAAGTGTGGGAAAACGGGAGAAAGCCGCGATCAGCCTCGTTTCCAGAGTGACCACTACGAACACATCTTTAACCTGCTGGGTCACAGCAGTCCCTGCATCGCAATTTCACTTTCCCCGGTTTCAGTTCCCATGGTCAGCTGTGGCACGAAATTATTAAATGGAAAATTCCAGAAATAAACAACTCATAAGTTTCAGATTGTACGCCATTCTGAGCAGCATGATGAAATCCTGCCATGTTCTGCTCTGCCCTGCCCAGGACGTGAGTCATCCCTTTGTCCAGCGTGTCCATGCTATGCATGCTCCTGCCTGTTAGTCACTCAGTGGCCGTGCTGGTGGTCAGATCCACCATCTCTGCACCGCCATGCCTGTGCTCAAGTCACCCTCATTTTACTTAATAAGGGCCCCAAAGCCATTCACATAACTTTTAAAAAATTATTTTTCAATTACAGCTGACATTCAGTATTATCTTATGTTAGTTTCAGGGGGCACAGTGTAGTGGTGAGACAGTTACGGAACTTACCAAGTGATTTCTCATGAGTCTCGTACCCACCTGGCACCACATATGGTTGTTAAACATTACTGACTGTTCTAAAGTCATCCACATAACTTGTATTACAGTGTTTTATTATAATGTATTATTAGTTATTCTTGTTAGTCCTTTACTGTGCCTAATTTATAAATTAAACTGATTGTAGATGTTAATGTATAGGAAAAAACAGTATACATGGGGTTCAGTACCATCTATGGTCTCAGGCGTCCACCAGAGGTCTGGGAACATGTCCCCCGCGGACGAGGGGGACGACTATGGTCATCCCTTTTGGCTATTTTAAGAGAACTCTCCAGAGCATGGTCGTGTCTTTGAGCTTTAATATTTCATAGATGAAAATAATCTCCATTTAGTTGTGGAAACATGGACAAATGTATTTACACAGCCAGGGAAGCTCCTGGTGCCTCGGTGATTCACTGGTTTATTAGGTGTTGCTGGGCCTCCACTGTGTGCCCCAAGTAACAAGATAACCAAGGTGCCCATTCACAAGCCCACATCCTCATAGTAGAGAAAGGCAGGGACCAGCTCAGCACTGAATAACAAGCTACAAAAACATTCAGATAGTGACACACTCTTTGAAGGAAAAGCAGCAGGCGGTGTGGGGCGGGCAGCAGGTCTGTAACACAAGAGGGTGGTCAGGGATGGTGAACGGGGTGCCCATGGGAAGGGGCCAGGCCTGAGAAGGTCTGGACGACTCTCCTCTTTGGCAGAGGCCTCACCATGCCAGCAGGACCCAAGGAGGCCCCGCATAGCAGGGCATGAGCTGGGAGGGGTGTAAGCCAGATGAGGAATTGAGTTTAGTTTAAGAGAGACAGGAAGGCATTAGAAGGTTTTAAGTGGGAAGTGACAGACTCTAATTGACACCCAGAAGGATCATCTCATTGGGGGCGCCCAGAGAAGGAAGATGCTGTGGGGCTGGGTGGTAGTCATGGGGGCGTGCAGGAACTTGGCTTACGTCTCAGAGGTGGAGTCACTGGGGACTTGGCCGTAGGTGGGGAGGGATGGCGGGTTGGGGGTGCAGGCCCTGACCCTGAGGGAGGATCAGGGAGGAAGCACATCTGGGTGACAGAGAGTTGAGAGCTTGGTTTAGGCCATTTGCAACTTATATTTGGTCTGTACCAAAAAAATAAACAAACAAACAAACAAAAAGGTGTCTGTGTCCACGTGGTAGTTATACAGCCTGGTCTGCATCCCCCGGGCCAGGTGAGGGATAAAGTGTAAGAATGGAGAGCACTGTCTGGCAGAAGCGAGACGTGATGCCCCAGTATGCTGGCACCTGGGCACCAGCCTCGAATGTGAGAGCAGGACCAGTCCCGGCAGTGGTGGGGGCCAGAGGGCAGGGTAGGGTTTGGCTGCAGGCTGAGCCTTCCTGCCCACCCGTGGTGGGTGTGGCACTGCTCCACGTCTTCTTCATCCTTAGCGCACGAGTCTTTCAGAGGCCCCTATTTTCTCATACTCTACCAGCTGCCACGCCAGCCGGGCTGCAGGGCCCAGGTCATGTATTGGACGGTCCTCATTTCCGTGCTGCCCCCAGGGCCGCGGTGTTCTGGGGATGGCCTGAGTAAAAACCTTCATTTATGTTACACCGCACCCTCCCCATCCCTTTGATACCCTTCATCTCAAGAATCATAGGAGTTTTTAATGGTGGGAGGCGTGGGCAGAGAAGGGAAGTGACTTGGGGCTGTCCATGCTGTGTCTTGATTGTATGGACCAGGTGTGAGCTACAACAAAAAAAGAGGCTTCTAAAATTAAAGTGATACAGGTTTTGAAACCTTTTATTCTGAAATAGACACAGACTTAGGGGAAAGTTTAGAGGAATGCACAGGGAGGCCCCGAGCACTGTGGCGACACCTTTGTAATCATACAATGTCATCGCATGAGGACCTGGCGGTGGGACAGTCCACAGAGCTCACTCAGAATCCACACCACACCTGCACTTCTGTGTGTGTGTGTGTGTGTGTGTGCGCGCGCGCGTGTGTGTGTGCATGTGTGCAGTTGTGATTGATTTTATCACGTGCAGCTTTGTGTCACCACCACGATCCAGGCACTTACCTGTACCATCCCCACACGGCCTCCTCCCCCTTTGCAGACCCCCACCGTGTCCCTTATCCCTAACACCTGGCAACCATGAATCTGTTTTCCATCCCTAGACTATGTCACTTAATGAACATTATGTAAATGGAATTGGGAAGTAGGTACCCTTTTAAAATTGGCTTTCTTCACTCCGTATAAGTCCCTTGTGCTTCCTCTAAGTTGCCGGAAGTCCATCCTTTCCATGGCTGACGGCACTCCATGGTGTGGCTGCGCCTCGGTTTAACTGAGGGTGGTTCTGATAGCTTCTAGTTTGGAGCTGTTATGAGTAAGTGACCACAAAACCCTCATGTATGGGTGTTTGTGTGAACTTATCTTCGTTTCTCTGGAATATATGCCTAAAAATGCAATTGCTGCATCATATGATAGGTTATTTTTTAGTTTTAAAAGGAACTGCCAAACTATTTTTGGGGAGGACTGTGCCATTTGACATTTCCACCACCATGTATGAGTGACCCAGTTTCTCCACATCTTCACCAGTATTTGGTGTTATCACTATTTTTTCATGTTAGCCATTCTGATAGGTATGTAGTGATATCTCACTGTGGTTTTAATTTGTGGTTTTCCAATAGCTAGGAATGTTGAACACTTTTTTCATTTATTTATTTGTCATCAGCATATCACCTTTAATGAAATGCCTGTGCATGTGTATTGCCCGTTTTAAAATTTCATTGTTTTTTTAAATGTTGAATTTGATGGTTCTTTGTATTTTTCGGTCAGATGTGTGATTTGCCAATATTTTCTCCCAGCCTGTAATTTGTTTTCTCATCCTTCTAACAGAGTATTTTGCAGAATGACTTTTAATTTTGATGAGGTCCAAATCATCAATTTTTTCTTTTATTGCTCACACTTTTGATGTCAAGTCTAAGAACCCTTTTTGTAGTCCTAGGTATCAAAAATTTTATCCATTTTTTCCCTATAAGTTTTATAATTTTATGTTTTACATTTTTGTCCATAATCCATGTTTTTATACATGGTTTGAGGTTTAGGTTGAGGTTAATTTTTTGCCCATGGATGTCCCAGTGTCCAGCACACTTATTGGAACGTGCACCATTCTCCCAGGGATTTGCTTTTGCTCCTTTGACAAAAACCAGTTGGGCACATCTGTGTGGATCTGCCTTCCATTTGTCGATCTGTGTGTCTGTCCCTTTGTCAGCTGTCTTGTCGTAGCTGCACAGTAAGCCCTGGCATTGAGAAGTGCTTCTTCCCACTTCCACCATTAATCTTGATTTTAAATTCCCTGGACTGTTTATAGGGGTGGGGGTGGGGGATCCTTCCTATGTTCATGAGCTGGGAGATTTTTTCTGCTTCTAATTATTTTTCTTTTTGGAAAATCTGATTTAAAAAACTCCTTTAGAATTGCATGTGAAATAGAAGTAAATTAGCTAAGCATGCTGTCTTTACTCAAGTGGGATTTATGCCACTCTCCTGGCTTCTTGGTGGCCCTCTTCACGCCCATCAGGTCCCATGGGAGCTTCAGGAAATAAGAGGCTCGCTGAACCCAAGGGCTTGCTAGACAAAGACCACGGCATTTGCGCCAACGAACAACAGTTACAGAACCTGTGGGTGTGGCAGGTGTGCAATGGAGAGAAGTGCACTGGGGTAAGCAAGGGGACACAACCCCATGTGACAGGGCACCTAGACTGTGCTCTCACCCACTGTGGGGACACAGCCCGAGCATTGCCACATTCTCATTAAAAAAAAACCCCAGAAATCCAGATTTTTATGTGAAATGTCCTGGCTTTTAATGTTGGGAACCAATTAGGATTTAAAAACAGCACCGTGTGGGCCTTGTGAACTGCTCTGTGGCACTATCCTTTCCCAAGGATGGCAACCTCAGATACTTGACCGGGCCAAGCGAGGGTGCTGTGTGACCCCCTGTCAGGGAGGATGGTGGAGCCACAGGTCTAGGAAGCACCCCAACACACCCAGATGGTGGACTTCCTGTCCTCTGGCCCAGAGAGGAAGCGGAGAGGCAGGACAGTTCTTCCCACCTTGCATTTTGCTGAGTCTCTGGGTTGGTGTGTAGGGGAGGACAGTGGGCTTGGACATGGGAAACCTATGTTTCCTGAATTAGTGCCTTCAGCTCCAGTGTCAGGTGTGTCCCTTGTCCCTGACACAGCGTGGCTAGGGCTCCTGCTTGGAGACCACAGACTTCCTTCTTTCGCACAGACAGAGCCCAGGTGCAGGACTGAATACAGAGTTGTCTCTCGACGCGGTCAGTAGAAGGCCAGTCCCAGAGTGTTAGCACTGCCTTGTCGGCGGGGCTGTAGTGGGCCTATGCTGCTCCCTGTCACGCCCTCTGAGCCTACTGTCGCTCCCTTACTGTCTCCTGCTGAAGGCTGGCCCTTCTTGGAGGGTGCCCCTCAGACCCCGCCATCTTCCCAGCCCTCCCTCCAGCTCCTGATCCTCCGCCGGGTCATCATATTCCAGGCACCGGCGCGTTCCGGAGGCCAAAGAAGGCGCTCGCTGACCCACAGGGAGGAGCGGGAGACGGGCCCCACTGAGGGACAAGACCTCCCAGAACAGGGTGGGCGCATAGTTACCCGGCTTCTCTCGGGTAACTATTTGCAGCCTGGCTTTGAAAGGTCCCACTGCCCAGGACCAGAGCTTCTGGGATTTGACCTGAACACTGAATTCACAGGCCTTTGGCTGTCATAGACCTGGGGTCAGTGTGGCTGGAATGTTGAGTCTTGCCTCAAATGTGGAGGCTTGAGCCTCTCCTGCCACAACTCCAGTGGGCCCTCACCACTCCGTCGTCCCCAAAGCTGAATGAAGGACAAATGACCTGTCTTCCCACAGCTAGGTGCTGGGCTGAGGCAGACCTGGGTCCCACTCTGAGCTCTCTCACATTTCAGTTGTGAGACCTGGAGCAGCTTTCTAAATTCTCCCAGACACAGCTTTCTCATCCACGAAATAATGTTTGTTAACAGGACCAACTAAACAGGGGGGTCTGGGAATTTAAAGGGTCATTCGGTGAACAGCATTTAGCAAGGTGCCTACACTGTGGAGAAAACATCATTAAATGGTTTATTATTATTGTAGTTATTCTTCTAACCCCTCTGTCCTACACCCTCCTCCAGCCACCGTACTCCCATCCATGTCTGGGCAGGACACATCCTTGAACAGCTGGGTCTCTATAGGAATAGCTCAAGATAGGTGAAGGATGCAGGCAGGGGGCATCGGAGCTGGCACCAAGTAGACCAGCTGGCACAGGGCTCCATCAGCAGGGACAGAACTGTGCTTGGCCCTGCAGGACCTTCTCTGAATGGCCAGGACCAGCCAGGGCAGTGGCAGGGGCATTGCTCCTGGTAGCGCATCCCAGCCAGTCCTGCTCAGCACTGGGGCCCTGCCCAAAAGCGTCCCTGCCTGGATCTGCCTGGGCAGGCGGCCTGCCTCTTGGCTTATGGAGACCAGGGCCCGCATGTGGGCGAATGACAGGTATGTACAGCAATGGTGAAATGTCAGCCGTGAGAATGCAGTAACCACTGCACCAGGTAGCTGCTACGTAACTATCCGTGATGGGTGGTGACAGCAAGGCATGACATCGGAGGCTTTGTCTCCACCCGGCAGTGAGCACAGGCCCCCGCTGGTCTCCTGTTGCCCTGGGCTCAGAGAGGCTCTGCCTGGAGTGCTGGCTCTCTGCGCCCCTTCCTCTGGACACGAGGCCTTCCCCCTGGGCTGCCGCCCCTCTGCACGCACACCTGCAACACAGCCTCGTGTCCCTGCCTCATCTCCCGCCAGCACTGGGAGTTCCTGAGCGCTGGCCCTCATCTACCTTGGCGCGGCCCTCCCTGGCCCCAGACTAGTGCCCCATGCATCATGGACATGTACGTTTATAGATGGGATGAATGGCCCTGCTGGGTCCTAAGTAACTACAGTGACAGCCTTTTAAAAATGCAACCGTAGCTGGGGCTGGGGTGCCCTCGCAAGTCCTTGGAAGGAGTCCCTCAGTGGGGTCTGATGGGTTCAGATGTCACAGAGGAGCAGTGGGCATGCTGGGCCGCCCCTGGGCAGCAGCTGTGCGGTGCGGATACTTCACAGTCCCCATGAGACGATGCGGTGTCTCAGCACCTCAGATGCCTGACTGTGGAGGCTGGTTCCACAGGGAGCCTGTAACCCTGCCACACTTTGCACTGTGGCCTGAAGCAGGGAGTCACACTGAGCCCAGTCTGTGCTGTGCAGACACCAAGGACAAGAAGGATGAAACACACATATGAAAAACATTCACATGCCAAGAAAACATAAACACACACAATACACACAGCAAACCACACAAAAATACTTTTCCCACAGCGCATACATTACATACATGACAGATACACAAAGCACACATACACAATAATAGATACGCACAAAATACAACACGCATACACATAAAAACATACACTCTAAGAAAAGATACATGCACACACAAATATATACACATAAAGCATATACACACCCCCACACACAGAAAACAAATGCACCACACACACAAACACACACACACACACACACAGAGTAAAATACAATCTGTCAGGATGTCTGAATGATGATTACTTCTGTAATGAATGGTTAGATTGAAGAGGAAATTTGAGGACTTATCATTAAAAACTAATCAACCATTTCTGCTTCTGTAAATATGCTTGCTGCATGCAAGAGCTCACTTGCAGAACTCACTTGTACTTTGTTCAACCGAAGCCACGAATGTAACAGTTTGTACCCCTAGCAGCTCCCACCCCTTGTAGCACTTTGTACCTTAGCAGCTCCCGCTTCCTGTAACAATTTATAACCATTGGCAATCTATAACAACTCCTGCCTTTCCACCAATGTTACTTCTTGCAACCATAGCAACTCCCACTGTTTGTAATGGTCTGAGTTCAAATCAACCAATCAGCTTGCGTAAAAAGCCTGTATATAAGGAATGTTGCAAGTGTGCTTTTGGCCCAGATCTTCAGAGAGTTAGCTCCTCTGGGGCTGTATGATAAACCTGAGTTCTCCTCTCTGAGTTACTGCTTGGTTCTTCACTGGACTGGTTTTGGGATTTTTCCACAACAAGTGAAAAAAAAATCTAAAGAATTAGATTCCTCAAAAATCAGTATAAGATGCAAAAATTTTAAAAGTATAAAAATACAATGTGTATATGTGTTGACTCAGCCACTACACGTCTGGGAATTTACCCCAGGAGCGTAATCAGTGAAGTGAGAAGGTTAAGTACAGGCACATTTAGCAGACACGACATCGTGGATAACAGTGGAAATGAAAACCCGGGTGTCTGGCATGGGGGGCCACCTTAGTAAGGTCCGACCGTGTGTGACACACAGATTAGCTGACTCTTGTCCTCAACCTCACACAAATGGAAACGCAAACGAGAGAACAGATGGCATCCTCTCGTGCGATGGCATTGGCAAGGACTGGCATCTTCGGTGAGGTTGTGTGGGAACGTCGGGGAGTTTGCAGTGGTGACACCACAGACACTCTGTCACCCCCTTGCAGAGATGACTTCTCTCGGTTGCCCACCCATCAGGATCCCTGGGTGGGGTCTCTACAAGGCTATTTCATACTCATTCCGGCTGGTCACCCTCCATGCTGACCAGTGAGAGCAAGCGACTGGGAGGGACCCAGCTGTCTGCCTGGGAGGCAGGTCAGTGACAGTTTGCTTTCCCATCATCTTTTCCTTTGCCACTTCACTTCATCCCAAAGGGTCACTGAGAGATTCTACAAAGACCCATGTTTAGCAGGAATTTAACAAATTCAGAGTTTTTATTTCAGTTGTCAAGAGAATAGCACTTTTGCAAGTCTTTGGGCAAATAAAGAAATACCTTGCAGTGACAAAAAATAACGTGCAAAAGTACTGATGAAGTGAGCCGAGATATGACATCGATGGGAAAGGCGTGTCCCCAAATAATCCGTTGAACACATTCCTGTGTCTGTGTTGTGTGGACGTGTGCGTGGAAAACGACTACAGGGTGAGACCAGAGGGTGCGGGGCCGCCAAGCGCTCCGGAGGCCTGTGCGACAGTCCTGTGCTGCCTGGAACTGGATCCGTGACCAGGGTGTGATTGCTGAACACCCAAACCTTCTCTGTCTTTTGTTGGGAAAGCAGTAGGACAGGGCCTCCCAGCCTGGTGTCAGAGGATTAGAGAGGTAAAGATAGGCCTGGTGGGTGGGTGGCAGCATGTGGCCAGGGATCGTGTGCTGCCGTTGCCCCTGTGTTGTGCTGCTGCTGCTGCCAGTGGCCCCAAGCTACGCTCTTACTTGGTCGTGTGGATTTTTCTCCAACCGACTGGCTGCTTCTGGCGTTGTAGGGTACAGCCACACTCAGGAACGGACAAGAGCAAATGCAAAGCAAGGTGCAAGGAGACGCAAGCATCACCAACGGGCTGTGGGCAGAAGCCGGTCCTCAGTGGGCCTGATCAGGGAAGGTCCCATGCGGGTGCTCTGTGTGTCCCATTGAAGAAGTGGAAGGAACATGGAGACTGCACCTGCTTGAACTCTGGACTGGGACCAAGAATCTCCAGGAGGACAGAGACCCATCCCCCCACCCTGTTGGAGTGGACAGGCTGCCACACTGTCTCCCTCGAGCACCTTGAATCGGGTCAAGTGGATGTGGCATAGAGCTGGGCAGAGTGACACTGCCCTGTAGGAATTGTTTATGCTCACAGTGGAAATTGGCAGGCCGTAAGTGATGTCTGACGCCTGAGATGCCATTATTATTGGCCAGAGGTATGCTGCTGAGGTGTGTGTGCACGTACTCTCAAGCAGGCTGCCTTTCAGAGCAAGGTGACACTGACTGCTCCAGATTAGAGCTCCTGAGGACGGAAGGCTGACTGGTCTTCAGGCTCCAAGACAGAGCCACAGACTACGGGGATCCCGGCCCAGGTAGGTGGTCCTCACCCCCAGCTCAAGAAGCCCACAGACACAATGGGGTAGTGAGCAGCACTGGCCCCTGCCTTCTGTGTCCCCACCGGAAGCCCCTACAGACTTCCTGGGGGTCTGAGTATTGTTTGTTTGCGACACCCACCCAGCCCAGCAGGCCTGCTGTCCCACAGGATGGCGTGGCCGCGGGGCCAGGCACACGGTGAGCCTGGGAGACCTACAAAGCCTGGGACATAAGTGCCTTCTCCAAAGGCCAAGAACACTGACCTCAGGGTCTAGAAAGGATGGGTCTTTGGGCAGGAGTTTGGGGACCCCATTGTTTGAGCTTCTTAGGTAGGAAGGGATGGATCTCAGATGGCGTAAAATCAAACAGCGGCTGTGTGTCCGTTAAAGGCCATCGGGTCCCCCCACCTCAGGACCGCCAGTTGCCATCCTCGCCGTCCTTGCTGCCGGGCCCTGGGGCCTTTCCTTGTCGTTTTCATTCTCTGCCAAACCATTTCCTCGTCCCCTAGGCCTCTCTCCCGGGAGACTTGAAGGATGGGTTTGCCACACAGATTGCACATCTGCAACCTTAAAAGGGGCATGGGCCTTGCCAAGTCACTCACCTTCGGATTCCACCCTTAGAATGGGAACAAGGGTGCTCACCTGGCCCTCGCCGTTGTCCTGAATGGACAGTGGGGAAGTGTCCAGTGACCTGAGCGCAGTGTGGCCGCAGAGTTGGGGTTCTGTGTCAGCTCTGCCCCAGGACAGGAGCTGTTGAGACTCCGGGTCTGTGACAGGAGGCTGCAGAGAAACTGCCATTCTTTGCAAAGATTAGACTGCTGCAGACGGGGCAGGGCAGCAGCTAGTGTATAGGTGGGGACGGTGGGCACAGACAACTTCCCCACACTCGCCTCTGCCCTGCAGACAGAATGGCTGCAGCCAGGGAGGCTTCACTGAGAACAGGCAGTGGAGGGTTTGCAGCCCCTGGACCAGAGCAATACGCTCTCTTTCCCACTGTCATAAAGCCTTGTCGAGGTTTGTGAAAGTGGCACTGTGAGCCACGGTTGGAAAGCATGGCTTTGGAGGCAAAACTCGAAGGAGTGGTGGAAGGGAGGGCAGGGTTGTCCGCGAAGCCCTCTGGGCACAGCAAACGTCTCCGAGCAGAGGCGTCCTGGGATCAGAGGGCCCACGACCAGTGTCCTTCCTGTCCATTCAGGTCCTGCCCTTTGTCCCAGGTTCCTCCCGAGTCATCCATCACGGTGATAATGTCCTTCCTGGAGGAGAGCCCAGCTGTGAGGACAGGCTCTGAAGGCTGGGAAGGAGCCGAGCTCCAGGGCAGCTCAGGAGGTGAGGTTCTTGTGGAAATGCTCCCGGGTCCCCTGGCGTGCAGGTGAGGGCTTGCGGAGGGGCCCTGCGAGGCCTCTTGGGACCTATCAGACTGAGCCTCTGGAGCCCCTGGGGGAGAGTTAGATGAGAACCTCGATCGTAGGAGCCCTGGGCAGCGGGCAGTGGAGAGATGGATAGGGGTCACCCTGAGACTCAGGTGTGAGGTCCTGCCTCACTGAGGATGGCTTGAACCCTGCAGATGCATGTGTGTCCTCAGCCTGCAGGTGGGGGTGTCTGAGCCTCGACTCTCTGGGTACTGGCTTGTGGGGGACAGTAGGAGGGGGATGTGATGCACACAGCTCTGTGATGCACAGGCGTGGAGGGTGGGCATGACGTGGGCACACAGAGGCCACGTCCCCAAGCTCCCAACTACAGGTGGTGATCAGAGCCAGGGACTAAAAGCAGGATGCTGATTAGACAACAGAAGAGATGCCTGGAACAGGGCTCCGTGGTGGCCGCCATGCTCACTCTGTCTCCGGGCAATGGGGGGTGGACTCTGGGTGGGCACAGGAACAAGATGCTGTAGTGTCCCCGCCCTGGGGAACTTGGACTGGTGACACCGAGACCATGACTGATGCTGCCTCTGTCATCTTACGTGGGAGGGGAGGTGCTCATCCTGCTGCCACAGAGTCCTCGAGAGTCTGCTGTCTGGGCAGCCCCTCCCCAACCCTCCCTTGCTGGGTCCTTGGGCTGGAGACAGGAGGAGAACCAAGGCCGTGCGGTGCAGGCGGGTGGTCTGACAGCCCCGCGGGAGCTGAGCACACTGCTGCAACCTCCACAAGCAGCCGAGGTTGGCTTCCTCCTGCGCAGAAGCCGTGTGTAGTCTGTTTTCATCTCGGTGTCCCTTGGGCACCTCATGCTGGTGCCCAAGAAGGGAGAGGGGAGAAGAAGGGCACTAAGTGACCCCTGGGGCCTGGATAGACCTCCCTGTCTCTAACTCCAGACCTGGCCAGAGCCAGCGACCCCCGCCCCTCACCGGGAGCCAGGCCACAGTGTCACCTCCCTGAGCTCTGCATGCACAGGCGTGGCCCCGGGTGGTACCCTGGGCTCTCTGGGGGCGGGGGGCAGGAGAGTCAGAGATGAAGGTTCTCGGGTTTTGGAGTGGGCTGAGGCATTCCCTTTGTGGAAGCAGATCTGGAGAGGGTTGATGGGAAAGATGGACCTTGGCCTCCGCAGAGACCTGGTGAGTGCCAGGGGAGGAGAGGGTTTGAGCCTGGGAACATTCCTGGTGCTGCTTCTGACCATTGCTGGCAACCTGGCTGCCTCGCAGTGCTTATAAAAACTAGGAGTTGGCAGCAGAGTCTCAGAGGACCCACACCACTGAGTGCCTTGGCACTCACAGTGACCCCGGGGGAGTGCGAGGTCACCACCTTCCTGGTGCAGAAACTGAGGAAGAGAGGGAGGCCACCTGCCCCAGGTGCACAGGTAGAAAGTAACAGATGCTGGGCTGGAAGGCACTGTGATATCTGTCTGCCCAGGTCAGGTTTAAGGCCCCTGTCACCACGCTGTGCACAGGGCAGTCGGGGGACCTTGGTCCAAGTGCTGGCTGCACCGCAGGCCACGTGGTAGCCAGGGCCTCACGCAGCCCCCAGACAACGCATGGTCCCAGGCAGGCTCTCATCCCTGGAGCGCGTCTGCACCTGCTGCTGGGCCTGCTCTACCTTCGACTCCACCAGACCGGGAGCAGAGATTCTCTGTGTGCTCCTTGGACCAGAAGCGGCAGCAGCAGTTCCGGATAATTTGTCAAGAATGAAAATCCTGCAGCATAGGGTCTTGTGCTGAAAAGTCCAGGCTGGCAGCCTGTGCACAGATATCAGGGTTACTGCGATGTCCTCCGGAAAGGACATTGATGCCCACACCTGGCGGCCACTGACATGCCTCTGAGGAGAGAAGACGTCTGAGGAACGGATTTGGGGTCTGGAATAGGGCGAGAGAGAGCCCTGTCAGGAGGATGTTCACATGCCAGGTGGAGGTGGTGGGGCCGAGTCGGGTGTGGTGAGCGGGGGCAGACGTGGACGGGCAGGCTCAGGAAACATCCGAGAGTTCAAAAGCACAATCCTCGTGCTGTAGATGCTCCTGGTATGGACAGCATGGCTGGTCTCAGCCTGGACCAGCTCTGTCAGAACTGCAGGCCTGTGGGGCCCAGGCATTCGTGGTCTTAGAAGTCACTCGAGTGGTCTGCTGTGCAGCCAAGGCTGGAAGCCCTGGCCTCAGGCCTGCCACTCAGAAAGTGGCCCCCCACCAGCAGCACTGCCAGCACTGCCAGCACTGGTGGGTAAGGACGGGAGAGTCACGGCATGGTTAACGTTTCAGAAGCTAGAAGCATTGATCTCGTTTCCTGACTCTGAGTTGACCTGCCTTGGTGCTGTGAACTGGGGTGGTGCCCAGAAATGCCCCCGAGGAGGTTCCAGTGTCAGCTGGGGCAGATGTTGTGGACCACACTGTTACTGTAGTCACTTAGGACACGGCCAGGGCCATTTGTCCCGTCCATAAACATAAACAGGGCTCAGTGTGACTCCCTGCTTCAGGCCACAGTGCAAAGTGTGGCAGGGTTACAGGCTCCCTGTGGAACCAGCCTCCACAGTCAGGCATCTGAGGTGCTGAGACACCGCATCGTCTCATGGGGACTGTGAAGTATCCGCACCGCACAGCTGCTGCCCAGGGGCGGCCCAGCATGCCCACTGCTCCTCTGTGACATCTGAACCCATCAGACCCCACTGAGGGACTCCTTCCAAGGACTTCCGAGGGCACCCCAGCCCCAGCTACGGTTGCATTTTTAAAAGGCTGTCACTGTAGTTACTTAGGACCCAGCAGGGCCATTCATCCCATCTATAAACGTACATGTCCATGATGCATGGGGCACTAGTCTGGGGCCAGGGAGGGCCGCGCCAAGGTAGATGAGGGCCAGCGCTCAGGAACTCCCAGTGCTGGTGGGAGACGAGGCAGGGACACGAGGCTGTGTTGCAAGTGTGCGTGCAGAGGGGCGGCAGCCCAGGGGGAAGGCCTCGTGTCCAGAGGAAGGGGCGCAGAGAGCCAGCGCTCCAGGCAGAGCCTCTCTGAGCCCAGGGCAACAGGAGACCAGCAGGGGCCTGTGCTCACTGCCGGGTGGAGACAAAGCCTTCGATGTCATGCCTTGCTGTCACCACCCATCACGGATAGTTACGTGGCAGCTACCTGGTGCAGTGGTTACTGCATTCTCACGGCTGACATTTCATCATCGCCATCCACACCTGTCATTGGCCCACATGCGGGCTCCAGCCTCTATAAACCGAGGGGCAGGCCGCCTGCCCGGGCAGGTCCAGGAGGGGAGGCTTTTGGGCAGGGCCCCAGTGCTGAGCAGGACTGGCTGGGATGCGCTACCAGGAGCTGTGCCCAAGGAAAGCCCCTGCCACTGCCCTGGCTGGTCTTGGCCATTCAGAGAGGCTCCTGCAGGGCTGGGCACAGTTCTGTCCCTTCTGATGGAGCCCCGTGCCAGCTGACCTACCCGGTGCTAGCCCCAGTGCCTCCTGTCTGCATTCCTCACCCCTCGTGCGCTGTCCCTGCAGAGGCCCAGCTGTGCAAAGATGTGTCCCATCCATGCCTGGATGGGAGCATGGTGGGTGGGGGAGGGTACAGGACAGAGGAGAAGAAGAATATGATCGACGTACAGAGCTCTTTCTTTCCAAGCTCAGACATCTGGCTAAGTGTCACTTATTTGAGTGAGCGTTCTAATGGACGCTGCTATTGCCCTATTTTACAGATGAGGACGTGGAGCTTTGGAGAGATTTCGTGACTTCTCCTGTGTCTTAAAGCTCTGGGTAGCAGAGCTTGGACTTGAACCCATGAGTCAAAGTCAGGCAAGACACCTGGGCAGGAGGTGTCAGTGGCTGACGCTGAAGCCCAAGGCAGGTGGAGGGCTGGGAATGACCATCTGTTCTCGGTGTGAAGCGTTGGTGTCTTGTTACGTTGATCTAGGTCTAAAAGTGGTGACCAAAGACCCAGAGAAATTCAGCCTTCATGACCAGAACCACAAAGTGTTGGTGCTGGATTCTGGGACCCTCATGGCAGTTCTAAACAAAAGCATTCTCCCAGGTGACTCTCTTGGCTGCCTTCCTTCCGGGGCTTGGCTCTGGCTGTGGGACACCTCTGGCCTCGGCAGAGCCCAGGGACCACTAGGAATGGAATGGCGGTTGGGCGACTGGACTGGGGGACCAGATTCAGAGGAGGTCTCTCTGGGCCTTGGGTGAGGAGGAGGCTTGAGCTGGGGGCATGGAGCCTGGAGTCCCTACACACGGGGGCCTCTCCCTGCTCTGAGTCCCCCTTCTGTCTTTTCCCAGAGACCTTCTTTGTCTTGGCCTCTCACTTGAGCTCAGCCTGTGAAAATGGAAGCCCCATTCTCTTGGCGGTGGCTGACGGAGAGCTTTGTCTCTGCTGTGAGCAGGACAAGAGTGCAGACCAGCCATCCCTTCAGCTGAAGGTGAGAGTTCCAGCCAATTTCCTGTCCCCTCGGCCACCCCACAGGGGAAGGCCGAGACCTGCCATGCCTCTCGGTCTGCACAAGTTCCCACCTGGGCCCCGTCCTCCTACCTGGCTCTCCAAACACAGCTGACCTGCTCTGCTCCCTTGCTGGCGGCGCTGGCCAGTTAACTCCTTACCTCCTAGAAGAGGAAGCTGAGGCATCTGGCCATCCAGCACGAAGCAGACCAGCAGCCCTTCACCTTCTACCGGGCAGTGGTGGGCTCCTGGAACACACTGGAGTCGGCCATGCATCCCGGCTGGTTCATCAGCACCTCCTGCAATCCTGGCGAGCCTGTCAGAATGACAAATCAACCTGGGATAAAGAACACCATCGAGTTTTCATTCGAGCAAGTTTGTGAAGCTAAAACAGGCCCTGCAAAGTCAGCGGGTGGGGAAGCCTCCCCTCCTGTGATGGAATAAAGTTCTAGCTGCAGTGTGCCAGTGTCTGCCCGTGGGCCTCTGAGTGTCACTGTGGCTGTGTCATCCACAAGTCCACGGTCTGGCCAGGCAGAGTCTGCCCTCGCCGTGGGGAGGGCTGGCGGGCTCTGAATGAGCTAGTCCTGCAGGGTTGGTGGGTGCCGGGGGATCAACCCTGGGAATTGACCCAGAAGCGTATGGAAGCAGCTTAGCAGTCTGTGTCCAGGCCCCACGTGACAGGAAGAAAGACAACAGCAATTTGCCATCAGCCACGTGTAAGTGGAAAAGGGTGGGTGGGTCCCTGCCAAGAGCAGGGTGACCCAAAACATGGGACAGGCAGAGACAAGTGACAGCCAGAGCATCAGGTGAGCAGCCAGTCACAAGGGCCTGGTCCTCTTACCAAGCTAGTTCCAGACGCTGGTGAAGGGCGATGGGCGGACATAGGAGCAGAGCGGAGGGGACGGGGAGTGTCTGCCCATTCTGGCTTTTCAGGTATGAGCAATATGACTGATGCACGCAACATGTGTGCTAAAGCCTCAGCTGGATGGACATAGGGTGCATGTGGGTCTTCCTGCCGCTGTGACAAATGGCCAACGTCTTCTCGTTCTGGAGGTCGGTCCCGATGGGTCTTGTGGGGCTCAGATCAAGGTACAGGCAGCACCAGTACCTTCTGGAGGCTCCAGGGGAGAAGCAGCTTCCTGCCTTTTCCTTGGCTCGCCGCCCCCTCCTTGTCTTCAGAGCCTGGTCATCAGGCAGCCATGAAAAGCAATGCTGCGACAGAGTGTCATGCGGATTGCATTGCACCCTGTGATCATGTCCACACATAGACACAGGCACACGCAGCCTTGCTCCTACCCCCTCTGCAGGCGTGCTGCCTGTGGCTCGTACCCTCCTCCCTGTCATCTACCACCGCCTCCCCATCCTGTAATCCCTGAAGCATGCCCTCGATTCCTTACTGGGGGCGACATTTTCTTGAATACCTCATTTATTCTAAAGCATGTATTTACTCACGAAGCGTTTTGCCAGCAGCTCGCTTGGCAGCATTTCTTTTTGGGGCCCTACTTTTGTCGTAGCGATGCCCAGTTACTCACACGCTCTATCAGCCTGCAGTGGAATCAGTAACCTGTCAGCAGTGCCTATTTAAAAGTGAAAGCATTCCCTTTTGCTCCCGTGGCCTCAAACAGTGCAAATAGCTTTCCCACAGGCCTCTGAAGGAGCTGCATGTGAGGCCTTCTGCCCTGATGGTCAGCTGCATTGCTTTGTGACTAGCTGCCATGCCGCTCCCTCCGACGCAGTCCTGGCCGGACCCGTGAAGTGCAGCGTTTCTTGTTTTGCACCTGCAGACACTCGAGGGAGTGCCACTCACCTCATCAGGCGTCCCTGCGTGTTCTCTGCTCCTGCGCCCTGTGATGACTTTTCCTTGAAAACAAGACATTCAAACCAAGGACGGGAATTATTTGGAGCGTGGATCTAAATATGAGATCATTTTGTTATGTTCGTTAGGAAACAAGACAGCAGACCGTCACCGAGCCCCACGTCACCGAGCCGAGACTTAACTCAATCTATTTAAAAACTAATTTGTTGAACGTGTGAAAACCAAAAGTCCACTTTAATTAATGAACTAAACTTAATTTTATAAAACTATTTCTTTTTGGAATATATTTCACTTTGAAATGCCCTTAGCAATTCGATTTTGGATATGAACATGAACTAGACCGTGAGGTCAGAAGTGTGTCAGCCAGTAGGTCACAGTGGGTCACAGAAACAGCTGGACGAGCACAGTTCAGTGGGTATGACAGGTCTTGGCTGCAGGCCCAGGTGCGGCCTCCAGAGACCACTTGCTGTCACTCAGGGTCACTCACTGTCATGGCGCCCTCTGCTGGTGGCGGGAGGCACGGCGCTGACGGCAGCGTGGCTGGACCAGGGCAGGTCCTGAAGGGGGCACCCTGGCAGCAGTCCCTCTCCACAGAGGCACCCAGCAAGGGAGGGGGCGAGGCGACCTTTCCCAAGCTGCGAGGAGCCAAATGTGGCCTTTGCCAAGCTGAGGTGTGCGCAGTGAGCAGCATCCACTTGTGAGGGTCTTGGGCTTGCAGGTGGCTGGTGTGGAGGGCCGTACTCAGAGTAGGGTGTTGGCCTGCAGTTTAGAGGGGCTCTTGGCCAGAGCGGGTGGGCAGTTATAGGCCAGCCAGGGACCCAGGCGAGGTATACCCCTGAGCCTCAGGTGGGGCTCCCGTCTCCGCCTGCCCCATGCCTACGAGGCTGACTGTGAGCAGCTGCCGCAGCTTCTGGTTTTGTACCCTGGTTCTGCTCAGGCTGTGGGCAGTTGGCAGGGGGATGCGGTTGGAGGACCCCTAGGCGGCATTGGCTAGATTCTACGTAGAAGGCCACAGCCCTGCCCTCTTCTACTTGGTCACCGGTCACCACCTGTCCCCTGCCCTGTGCCTCTGGGGAGGTCTGAAGCTTGCCCTCCTCCCACATGCTCTGGACCCACCTGCACTTTGTGAACACCCCCTGGACCCACCTGCACTTCCTCCTCCCCTGTGTGCATCCTATGAGAGCACCCCCGTCCTGGCCACATGGTGTCATCGAAGGCTTTAGAGGACAGTGGCGAGAGTAGATGTGTATTCTGGAATAACTAATGGATGCCTCGAGGTCCAGCTGACAGGCAGTGGCCTGAGCCCTGAGCACTGGGTCAGGACAGGGAGGGAAGCCGAGCCATCAGCGAGCATGCCAGCTGCACGCCGTACTCGGATATGAGTTTTAACAAGCTGGTAATTTAAAGTGTTGGTTATGGAGGTTGCAAAAATAAGTGTGTCAGTGGTGTCACATCCAATACTGTGCGTTGCGCTGTCTCTCAGCCCCTGTCCTTCCTCGTGGCCAGGTGAGCAGCTGGTTCCACCACCACACGCTGCACTGCAGCTCATCCCAAGTTGAATATCCCAGGGAAACAGATGCGAAGCCCAGGTGTGCTCTGTGTAGGGAATTTAAAATTCTCTAGTAGTTGTAATAACAAAGGGAAAAGAAATGGATGGAACTCAAAATGTACAAACATCTCATAGCACTCAAAAATATGAGAACAAACAACCCAGATAAAAATGGGCAAAAAAGTCTGAACAGATCCCTCACCAAAGAAGACGCACAGATGGCAAATGGGCACGTGAAAAGACACTCCACACCACATGTCAGCAGGAAGATGCAAATTAAACAGCAAGGAGGTACCACTCTGTCCCCAGTAGCGTGGCCACAGCCCGGACACTGATGACGCTGGGGCTGCGGGACATGGAGCCACAACAACACTCACCCATTGCTGGTGGGGATGTGGAGTAGAGCAGCCGCCCAGGCAAATGGTCCAATGGCTTTTGTTTTTGTTTCTCTGGTCAAAGTTAAACATGGTCTCATCTTATGATGAGGTGAGCATGCCACACGAATGTTCACAGTGGCCTCATTCATCAGTACCCAAACCTGGAAGCCATCCAGCTGTCCCTCAGTAGGTGGAAGGACACACACACTGATGTCCTTTTGTGTCTGCTTGGGGTGGGGGCACAGACATTTTGCCCATGGAGGGAAGGCGTGGGCCTGTGGGGCCCAGAATCAGACTGTGCTGGATGAGCCCTGGTGGCCCTCAGCATCTCCAGGAAGTACACGGAAGGTGGGGAGGAGAGGATCAAGGCATTTGTCCCCGTACCCGCCTGCAGGGCGGCCCCAGGCTGACTGCTGTTCCTGAAGAGGCTCACAGGTCCTGGCCCTCTGCGCAAGGCTCTGGTTGTGGTAGCCATTTCATCCTCCTGTCCCCTCAGACCTGAGGTGGGAAGGGGTATGTCCTGTTGCCTCTGGCGCTGAGGTTTGCATGGTGCCTTGGGATCCCGTGTGCTTTGCCCACATTTTATAAAGTGCACCTTTATGATATGTACCTTGAACCACCAAGTCTGAGTGTCGTTTCTTGCTAGGACTTGACTGACAGCACGGCTCCTGAGTGGGCCCGGGGACACTTGGAAGACGGTGCTGTGGGACACGAGCTCTCCCTGGCAAGATGCAGGTGACGAGCTCTCAGTTCTTGTTGCCAGAGGTGGTTTGTTATGCTGGGGACTTGAGTGGACAGGCCTGACGCGAGGCCCTCCATTCAGGGCTGAAACAGTGCCCGCCCTTGGACCCTGCAGCGCTGTTGGACCAGTGGCCCGACCAGCGGCCCGACCCTCTTCTGCTTCTGAACTTCCCATGATGTCCCCTGTGAGTGCTCTCGCTGTGCCAGCCACTCTAAGCAGGGTCCCCAGCTTGTGAAGTGGGAAGTGCTTGGCTGACAGGTTCCTGTGGGTAGAATCAATGGGTCAAAGGTACATACACTGAGACTTTTAGCAGCTCCTAGGAAATCACTTTCCACGAAGCCCAAGCAATTCACATGTCCATCCACGTGAGTGTTTTCTCATACCATCTTTTTAATCTGGGCCTTCCTGAAGGTTAGAAACTCAACCCCATGATGGTTTTGATTTGCATTTTGCTAATGACTAGTGTGGCTAACTGCCAGTTCTGCAAACTCAGGACTCCCTAGGTGGGACTGTGGAGGGCAGTTCCCAGACCCAGGAGACAAACTCTCTTCATCAGGGGCCTGGCACCTCCAGTGCTAGCCCCAGGGTAATATGACAGGAAAACTGGGCTTGGGGAAGTCCCCCAGTGTCCCCTCTGAGAAGCTAGGCTTTGTCGCCAGCCCTGTTTCATGTGGGCTTGATGCTGACTACCTGGGAAGCTCAGGTGTGGTTTTTGCACCTGAGCCTCACGGGATCTCCCTGCAGGAGGAACTGGCTTTCTTTCCCGTCATCCGGTGTCACACCCGCCAAGGCAGCTGGGGCCTCCCAGTGCATGTTGCATAAATGACCCAGCCCATCAGGCCCATTGCCACTCTCAGGGCTGCTGGAGCTGTGATCTAGCCCCTGGCCTTTTGGTAAAGGCATTTGCCCTTTGTCAGCAGGCAGCTGGGGGTCCTCTGGCCAGGGCAGTGGTGGCCATGCCAGGCTGGCTCCGCATCTGTCCTGTGGAAGACTGGCGCTCCCACTGGGAGCAGCTGGGTGCCTGGTGTGGGGCCCTCTCTGCTCCCCGGCAGAGGCAGGTGCCAGTGGGGGCTGTGGGAGGAGATGCAGATCCCAGGGCTGTGGGGTATTTAGGGCCCACAGTCATGCCCGCCCTTGGGCTTCCAGGGGCCGCTGTCACTGGCCTACTTGCCCTACTCTCCCCACCGCAGCCACCTTGGTGTCCTAGAGGTGGCTCAGGTTTTCTGTAGGGCCAGGCTCCCCAGCCCCCTGTAGGTGGAAGGGCACACACACTGGCATGAGGACCTCAGGGGCCAGTGTCCCAGCGGGTCCTGGGAGCCCCTAGCCTATCTCTCCTTTCGCGGCCCCACAGGTGCTGGGACAAACCCACCATGATGGGAGTCTTTAGATTACCCTCTGGAGAGGGTGATGTTGAGATGGGCTCTGGGGGCTGGGACACCTGCACTCACACCTGGCTCTGGACACCCACATCGTTTTCCTTCCACATGTGTGACCTTCACCACTTAGCACTGTCCACCTCCCACTGGACAGTGCTATCCTCTGTCGCAGCTCCAGCCTAGTGTCAGGCCAAGGCCAGAGCTGGTGTCAGGGAGTGGCTGGGGACTGATGGGTCACCCCTTCAGGCCACTTGCTCCCAGCAGAGCGCAGGGCTTTGCTGGAGAGAAGGCTGGTCATGGGGTCTAGTGAGCGCTGCAGGTTTGGGTGCAAGGCGACCTGCCCTCCCGAAGGACCTGGGCGACGTGATTCTTCTTTCAGCATCTTGTGAAGAAGCCTAACCATAACCCTCCTTCCTCTTTTCCATTTAAACCACAGTGAGCGGGCCTCGGTTCAGGGAGGTCTCTGGCGCGAGTCAGCAGGTGTGGGTCCCTCAGGGTCAGACCTGCATGACAGTTCCGCGGAGCGGCAGTGTGGCTCCTGGTGAGTGGTCACTGTGGCTCCTCCTTCAAAATGTGGCTTAATAAGCGGCCCTGGGGGGAAGAGAACGTCACACGGCCCAGAAGGTTGTCAGGGCGGGATTTGTCTTGGGGTTTGTCCTGGTCCTGAGTGAAGAAAATAGAGGGGGTAGAGGCCTGTCCTGGGGTGGGGGAGGGGCCTGGTCGCCTGGCCTTATAGTGTCCCGACAGGACTAGTGGGTGGATGGCAGAAGAAGGCAGACGTCAATATATCCGGCCAAACCTGCTGGGGGACAAAGCCCCGCAAGGGTCGGCGAGACAGCTTGGGGTGGAGCGTCTCACCTCCAGCTGTTTGAGCAGTGTGTATAGAACTCAGGGGCAAGGCCTGCCCTCTGCTTAGTCCTTGTGTCTGCTCCATTTCCCTGGGCAGTGATTGGCATGTGCTTGGATGATGAAAGAATGAATGAATATGGCATTTGCCATGTGGTGGGTCTGGGGCAGCAGGGATTACACTAGGCCCATCTGGAAGACACTGGTCTTTTCCTGACTTTTCAGAAGGACACTGCCACCATCTCCCTTCTCATCTTTTCAGCCATGGTCGCTATCCTCCTGTGAGTTTCTAGAGTCTCTGGCGAAGGGACCCCCATTTATTTGGTAATCCAGAATCCAGAAATGTGTCTGTCTTGTTAGGACGTTGGAGGGTAGCCTGCCTTGCAACTGAAGGTCAGCGACTAATAAAAAAACGTGGAAAAAAAGCCAAAATTGTTTTGCAACACGTTTATTTGATAGAAAATCTGATTTTCGAGTGAAAAAGAGAACGTCCCACCTGTCGTCAAGCATGGCGGTTCCTCGCACGTCTGCGGTATCTGCATGCTGTGAGTGCCGCCCTGACGTGTCCTGTCTCACGAGAGCGGGCTCTTTCTCCTGCGAGCACTGGGAGGTGCCCGCCATGCTTCCTTGGGCGCCTTCTCGCCTTCACTCTGCCTTTCTCTGCTCTTGGAATTCCCGCTCATCGCTGGAACTTCCTGCTCCAGGGTCTCACTGGGGATGAGAGTGGGTACTCCATGGGAGACTTTGAGATCATCTGTGCACTCTAATGACGAGGGAGCAGCAGAGAGGGTGGACGGCAGCATTTAGGTTCTGGAATCATTTTAGACTGAGGAGACAGGGTTTCCTGGTGGAGTGAGTGTGGAGCATGGTGATGACTGTTAGCCCTGTTCATCTGCTGAGGCTCTTGCAGTTCTAGTGGGACATCAAAACTGTCACTTGCCACAACAAGAGGATGGGAAGAAATGCAAGAGAGAGAGCGAGGCTGTGGAGCCTGCAAAGGAGAGGTGGGGACACTGGGTCAGCAGGTCACCTCTGCAGGTCCCTCCCAGGCCGGAAGTGAGGTGAGGTGGAAGGGGCGTTGCGGCTGGAGTGGAGATGTGTTCTTTCACTTGTCAAACCGTTTCTGGTGTTGAGGGTCCGGTGATAATCACGTCGTGGTGATTATGTGACTAATGGGTGAATGTGCTGGGTTCAGATGGGATCAGAGCTGGTGAGGAAGGTCACTGGCCATGAGACGATGACGGATAGAGGGAGGAGTCCAGACTGGCTTTGGAGGCAGTGCCCATTGGGGTCCTCCTGAAGGAGAGATGTCTGAGCTGAGACTTGAGTAATGGGGACACGTAGGGCAGTGTGTCCAGGAGGAGTGAGGGTATGCGCCAGGCCCTGGGGCAGAAATGCCTGATGTTGAGGGGCAGGGAGAGAACAGGTATGGCTGCAGCAGAGTGACAGGCGGGGTCGGTGGGGTCAGGGCGCCAGGTGGGCAAGAGTAGTGGTGCAGGCTCCGTGGGCTCTGAGATGGAGTTTGGGTTGACAGTAATTACAATAGCATCATGCGAGACATTCAGCCAGAGGGTGACAGTCCCATTCATTCACTTATTGTGGTTTAAGACCTACTCTCGTGGAGGTGATAGACGGGATGGAGGGTGGGGATGAGAAGGAAATGTTTTGGAAATGGAGTTTGCAGGCCCTGTGTTGGGTTGAATGTCGAAGGGTAAAATGCGGCATCAGAGACACCTAGGTTTTGGCCATGCAGGGAGGTGGGTAGAATAACTGGACGTCATTAACTGAGTAGAGGGATGCTGGGGATAACGCCCCACTTGAGGGGTTGTGTTACGGATGGTTCCCATGTCTCTGGAGGTCTCATGTGGAATTTACTGACAAGTACTCTTTTTCTCTTAAACGCACGATATACACATGTGCAAATGTGCACACGTTGACACACCTCTGCCCACGATCCAGACGCTTTCTCTCATGGCTCATTCATGTGATCCTCTGGATGCAAGTCCTTTGGGTTGTTAGACCCTTGGTGGCTTTTGGTGGCATCAACCTGTTGCATATGTTGACAGTTGATCACAGACCCCAACTCCCAACCTGCCCACCTTCGTCAAGCTGGGGCCCTTGCAGGGGTGGCTGTCACCGTCAGCTTTGCTCAGGGGTCCTTGGCTTCCTGCTGAAAGTCTGCATTTCTGTCCTTTTCCGGGGGTCCCCTCAGTCTCATGTGTGAGGGGAGTTCCAATTTGTTGTTTGAGTGTGGCCACTAGTGGCTGCCCTGTCCCCATGTCCTTTCTTTGCCGTCTCCAGACTGGGAGGTGGGACCTCATGCCTGCTCACCGCTGCCTTCTGAATGTGTGCTGGGCCGCCCTGCAAAGTGCGTGGCCCTCTTCGAGCTTCGAGACATTTGTTGGGGTGCATGAGCAACTCTGGACGATGCTGAGCCCCTGCCCCTCCCTTGGACATTCTCTCCTGTTTCAGGAGAAGAAGATCCTGGATCTGTACAACCAGAGTGAGCCCATGGAGCCCTTCCTTTTCTACCACGTGCAGACCAGCACTGCCTCTGTCTTCGAGTCCCTGGCTGGTCCCTTGCCTGTGCCGGCAGAGGCCAGCCCACTTCTGTCCCTTGAGACCTGGGGACCAAACACAATACCTCCTTTAACTTACACGTCAAGTCTGGAGCTTCGCCTGGAGGTGGCTGCTTGGCCAGGGGCCTTTGTCTCACATTTTCTAATTCCCAAAGTATTGTCATTTATGTTATCTCAGTGTCATCGCAGTCAGTGCAAGGCCCTGCTGTCACCTTGCTTTGTCACTGGAGAAGAGGCGAGGTCTACACAGCAGCCAGGGAATAAAATGTGGTCTTGGAAGCAAGAGGGGTGATGCTAGGCCTCCCTCCCAAGCTGTCCATCTTGCGGACCACCCGTGCGAGGACGTTAGAGCCCCAAGACCATGGCTTTCTCCTGGGGGCAGATGGAAGGAACCCGGGGCTGTGCCTCACTTGGGGTCCGTGTCGCACAGCTGGCATGCGGCTTACCTTTGCTCCTGTTCTGCTTTGTTTTCTCTCCCATTTGGATTCCGTCTCCCATCCTCTTTATGCTGCCGGCACACCTTGGGGAGTGTCTATCTTCCCAAAGGTTAGAAGCTTTTAAAGAAGAATAATTCTTAATAATCATTAAACTTGTTTTGGGTCCTAATTCTAATGTGCAGACATAAAGCTTTTGCAGCACCGAAGCTGAAACAGACGTAAGATGAAATAGAAAACAAACCAGAGAACAAGGTCAGCGAGACTGGCGGCGGGAGCACTCGCTGTGGGTGCCTTGGGACTGGGGCTTAGTGGGGAGGGGGCTGCCAGCGGTGACGACAGGTAGGACAGCGGAAGACACTGCGGTAGGACCACCCCCTGTGCCATTCCCTGGCCTTGCTTCTCTCACGCGCTCTGGTCTTCTCTCTGAGGCATGCTCGTGCCCACGCTGCCTGTAAAGCTGCAGGCCAGGGCCTTCTCCTGGGAGCAGAGCCTGGCTCTCACCTGCTGCCCACCCCAGGTGATGGGTGCCTGCAAGTGAAACCAAGTGGCCAGCTGCAGGTGTGAACGCACAGAGACACCACTCAGGTCTGGTTCTGTGTGGGAGCTTTCTTATTCTGACTGCCACCGCATGTGCAGAAAATTCTGTTTGTTCAAATAAAGTCTCCGAGACAGCACATTTCAAGTTAATTTTTGTGACATGTGGTATGATTTCCATCAGCTTGTGTTTGCTGAGGCTTGTCGTGTGACGTGACAGGTAATCTGTCCTGGAGATAGATGTCCTGTGTGCATGAGAAGAGTGTGTTCCTGCAGTGAGATTGGCAGAGAATATGGTGACTCTGGACCAGGAGTGGCAGAAGCCACAGGTCTCAGGAAGCCTGCCCTCCCTCAGCCCACCTCGTACCCGCTGAGAGCTTCTATCCTCGGGAACAGCACTGCCGGGTCATTTTGCAGCATAGAATCCAGTCATCGGCCCTGGGCAGTCTCTCCGTGTCTCTTTCTTAAACTCGGTGCTGATGACTAATTTCCTGCTAGTTGTTCCAAAGGCTGTGTGTGCACTCCTTTCCCAGGTGCTCAGACAAGTCACGGCCGTGCTGCCCTGGCCTCACCGATGCCCTGGCACTGGGACCAGCCCCGGCCCCCGCGAAGTGGAACCCCTTCCTTCGCCATGGGCACAAAACAACATTCTGATAATGTCTCTGTTCCAAGTGACAATGAGGCACAAAACCATGGCTTTCAACTGGGGGCCATTCTGCCCCCACCGGGCCCCTGCCAGCATCTGGAGATACTTTTGGTTGTCATGACCAGAGGCCAGGGCTGTGCTCCTGGAGTCTCATGGTTGGAGGCCAGGAATGCTGCTCAAATCCCAATGTGCAGGACGGCCCCGATGACAAAGGGTCAGTGTGCTCCCATGTCGGCAGCGCTGAGGCTGGAGAGAGTTGACGTGAAACATCTGTGTTTTAACTCAGAACTCACAGCAAACATGTGGATGGTATTGGGCTTCTCCATTTCTAGGCCACAGGCTGTGATGAAACCAGTGTCCTCAAAGACCATACATCAGCAGGGCCTTCTTTTGAAGTTCACATTAGGAACCACTGAAGTTTGTGGCCCAAGGTCTCACCCTCATCTTCACATTCGAAGTATTTGGGGCCTGTAATTTTTGTTCCACAGGGTGAAATAGAGGTCACCAGGCTGTAGCAACGGGGACAGTCAGGGTGTCAAGAATGTGGAACATTAAACAGCTGTGTGTCCCCTGGGCTCTTTCTTGTCCTTCAGGATGGACATCCAGGTCTCAGCCACCCAACAGGCCCAGGAAGCCCTTTCTGCTCCTTCACCACCAGGCGGCAGAGCTGGCCTGCCCAGGCTGCTCAGAGGGGGACTGTGCTCTCGCTCTCCCGGTTACCTGACACCACTGGCTTTGCACTCATGTGACATTTGTCCTTCAGGAGTAGGTTTCACACCCATGGAGTCAATCAACTGTGGATTGAAAAGATTCAGGAAAAAAATCCCAGAAAGTTCCAAAGAATGGAACTTTGCTGCATGCTGAGTGCAGGGCTGAACCTGCATGCAAAAAGCAATGCGTGGCTTACCCTGGGGTCACCTGTGCAGACACAGGTTGTGCTCCACCTTCTGTACACGCTGTCTACATTGGGGACTTGGGCACCCATGGGTTTCAGTGTCCATGGGGGTCCTAAAGCTGACCCTGAGGATAGCAAGTGACCCTGTGGTGGCTTCAAGTCGGTGTGGAGTAGGATTCTCTTGTGTGAGTTTCCTGTAGTCGGGTTCTCGAAGTGCTTTAGAGGTGACTGTGGAAGGCGGGGAGCCTGTGCCACTTGCAGGTGAGGCCCCCTGGGGCCCTGACAGGTGCGGGTGCATCCTGGGCTCAGCATAGTCAGCGTCTTCCTCTCAAAGCAGCTGTGCCCTCTGCCCAGGTTCCCTCTATTCGTGAAACGTCACTCATTCCTCTGTGTGACCACCGACACCTGCGGGTGCCCAGGGAACCAGACTGAGTCCCACCTGGGGGCTTGGTCAATAAGACAGACAGGTGCCAGGCCTGTGGATGGTAAGGATCACACATTCATGCATGTGCGGCCCCACATGCAGATACCTATTTTATGAGGGGACGGTGGAGAGTGAGAGATTAAGCATGAATAGGCTCACTGAGAGGCTGGACTTCTTGCAAGTGCCTGGACGATGGGGATGCCTACACGGTCCGGGGAGCCCATCGCTGCAGAGCATCAGGCTCCTGTGAGGCCGGGCTGTGTGTGTGTGTGTGTGTGTGTGTGTGGCGTCAGATGACCTGGTGCAGCCAGAGCAGTGGTCGGGGCAGCACGGGGGCCATGGGACGTCAGCAGGCCCACTCACGGGGGCTGGTGTGGGCCACGGGCAGGCGGACGCGAAGCCACTGTAGAGTGACGGGGAGGTTGGGCTACATTTGCACCTCGACCGTGTGGCTGGTGGGCTTTTGGCTCTTGGGGCAGGAGTGGAGGCTGAGAGAACAGGGGCCATTGCAGAGCCCCCAGAGACAGAGTTGACGGTGGACTCCAGAGGGCAGAGCCGGACATGTGGCTGGCTGTGCATGCAGAGGCAGATGGGACTGGCAGGCACATTTAACTTTAGGGCTGGCCGACAGCACTGGGCGTTGAGGGTGAGGGCTCCCTGTGTGATGCTGAGGCTCTGCCTGAAGTGGGCTTTGAGACCCCTCTCAGCCCACGAACCTCCCTCCTCTGGCGACACTCATACTGCGGGCTCCAGGCCTGCCACCGGGCACAGGCCTTTAGAGCTCAGCAGGAGCAGATGGGGTGCCAGGCCCTGAGTACACACCAATGGTGGCGAAGGAGGAACAGACCCGGCCTCCAACCCTGGACGTGACCCCGGGTGAGTCTCGTCGTCTCTCGGGGCCTCTGCTCTGCAAGGGGTGGTGAGAGTTCCAAGGCCCACCCGGTCTGCCTCGGACACCTGTGTCGACACAGAACAAGCTCTCTGTGTAGGTTGTGTAAAGGCGTGGGGATTGTCCCATATCATATCTGAGTGGGGTGTGGCTCATGCCCCCAGTGAGTCAAGGAAGTCACACCTCTATCCCCAGGGTGCCCAGAAGGGAGGTCTCCTCCCTACGCATCTGGCCTTGTCTGTATTTCTTCACTGTTTCCTGCCACTTGACCCACCCTGGTTTCTCCAGGACCCTACACGACCATGCCCGTGTTGCCTCCCAGTCACCCATTGACACCTCATGGGACTTCTGTGCTGATCAGCTTTCTTGACACCGTGGACACACCCCGAACCAGAACCAGGAAACAATTCTCTTCCCCAGCTCCTTAAAAGGCCGGGAGCCCTGGCTGGCTTTATGGAGCTCTGCACGCCAGTGGAGCCTGACGCTGACCTGGAGACGGAAGCATCTCGGGACAAAGGTAGCCTCCGCGGCTTCTCTGTGCAGCGTGGCCTCTGGGCCAGGGGCCTGGGACCTGAGGCACAGGGCACCAGAGGGCCCTGAGGCAGGGAGAAAGGCTTACACCAGTTCTCAAGGGCACTGTGGTCTTCTTGGGGACTGTCCTGAGCCTCCCAGAGACTCAGAGCTAGACATCCCCAACAGTCGGATACTCAATGGGGCTTGTGGTTGTCCATGGGTTATCCATGAGAAGCCTGTTTGGGTGACAGGGAGTGTGTGTGGGGGGTCAGGGAGACGGGTTATTTAGGGTGCTGGAGCTTGAAATTGATGTAACTTGTGACTTACCAACTATGTGGACATAACACACTGTCCTTCTTGATCTAAACCCAGAGGCTCGCTGCCTGAAGGTGCCTGGGTTGGGGGCCTCTGGGACCTCCTGCAACCCCTGAAGTGATGGTGAGGGGGCGCCCCAAGGGCATCACAGCCCGGACAGCCAGGATGCCCAGCCAGGGCGAGTGGTAGCTTCTGTCTGGGGCCGTCTGGCGTGGAGCATTCTGGCCCATCCTTAGCCGAGCACAGGGCCGCAGGCAGCTTCCTCAGGAGAACCCTCACACAATTCTGGGGCGAGGGACAACAAGTAACATGTTTTCTCCTTTCTTTACAAAATCGGCTGCTGATGGTCCTTGCCACCGCCTGCTCTGCTTGTCCTCTTCATGGAAAGACCCGGAGCTGGCATGGCCACCACACAAAGTAAGTGGCGAGTGACAAACCAGCCTGGAATGTGTCCGTCTGGCCTCACCAAGGACCAGAGGCAACACGGACCTGTCTTTTGCTCAATTACAGGCACATTTGCTAAAGTACTTGGACTATGAAACCTATGCTTGAAAATTTCAGCGCCTTTAGCTCTTGTCTTATTGTGTGTATTTAGGATTGTTTATTTATTTTCATAGAGAGGGTAAAGAAAAAGACAGACGGCACACTGGTGACCCATTTAAGTATTTTTGGTTTTGTCAGTACTCTGAGACTATTAATCAGAAAAAGACAAGTGGCCATTGCTGCAGAAAGTCCCTGGGGGCCACTCAAGCCTCTCAGGTGCTTGGTTCCCCAGACCAATCCCTGCCTTTCCCATCAGAGCCTCTCTCAGACCAGTAAGCCTACCCTGGAACTTCAAACCAGGACTGCTGCCACCCTTATCCGCGGGGGACACGTGCCCAGATTCTGGGCCAACGCCTAGATGTGGACAGCACTGAACGCTCCCCTGTTCTCTCCTGCACTGTGGCCATTACTAAGTAGAATAAGGTGACTCGAACATAGGCACTGCGATACCATGACAGTTGATCTGATCACCCAGGTGGCTACCAACTGACTGGCAGGCAGGGTGTGTCTACATGTGGAAAAGGGATGAGTCACATTCCGGGCAGGACAGAGCTGGACGGTGTGAGATCTCACTACCTGTTCAGGATGCCGTGCAGCTTAGAGCTGTTCATTTCTGCTAGGCCACAGTTAATCGCGGGTGACAGACTGTGTGACTAGGGGTGGCGAGCCCTGGGCTCACCTGCACGCGGTGCTTGTCTGTCTCCCGGCAGGCATGAGCAAGCCAGGACTGTACCGCATTCGTGACCCCCTACAGATGGTGTGGGTCCTTCAGGGAAACGCTTTAGTCGCAGTTCCTGCCAACAGCAACGTCAAGCCTGGTGAGTGACAACTGCAGCCACTGTTGCCTCTTAAAGGGATGCTGGCCTCACTGGGATAGGGCTCGGCCTGCATGGGCCTGGCTATGGTCCCTCTGGCTTCTGGGCACCAGCTCAGTGTCCACAGGAAGGTGAGAAGGGTTGGGGTGGTTCTCTCCCGCCAAGGGAGCCATGCAGCTGGAGGGTGAGGATGGCAGAGGGCCACACCCAGAAGGACTGTCTGTCTAGCCAGCAGCCGACTGCCTCCTCGGAGCTTGCCTCTCCCTTTTATACTCCAGCCCCCACCTTCAGAGCCCAGCCCCTTCACTTCCCTCCCCCAGACCCACAGCCTGCAGTCTGGTGTCCTCACTGCCAGTCCTGGCAGAGTGTCCTTCCGCTTTCTCTGCAGAACACCCAGTGCGGGAAACCTGAGCTCGTCTTCAGTCATCCTCTAGCGCCCAAGGGACTGCGAGCTGGCCTCTACCAGTCAGGCATTTGTGCCCCCAGCCCAGATGTCTCCTCTGAACTTCCCCGTGTCCCATCAGTGTCCTCTTGGTCACCACTCATTAGTCTGTCCCAACTGCAGCCACAGGTCTGACCTCCCAGAGCTGCTGCTGGATGGTTCCACCCTATCTCCACTGGCCGCACGCCATCTCCCTGATGCCCGAGCTGGCAACAGAGGCGCACCCTCCATTTGTCCCTCTGTCTCACCAGCCCCTCGGCTGGGATGAGTCTGTGCGGAACAGCCTCATCTCATACCCTTTGTCTCTCATGGGACTGCAGCCACCGCTCTGTCCCTCTGCCCCCGCTCCCCGCCCTCCACAGAGCACTACAAGTGACGCCTCACTGTGTGACCTGAAGGGTGTCATGCCCATGTGCTTCTGATGTGAGGGTGGGAGTGGGTGTCTCAGGCTCACAAGTCTTCCTGAAGCCTTGCATGTAACAGGCTCTTCCCCACCTGCTTTCACCTATGACACCCCACTAACCCCCCCTCGTCGTTTACCAGCTTTTTCTTAGCTTTTAAGTCCTGGACTGACTTCACCTCTGCAGAGAAGTCTTTCTCAGTTTTTCTATCTAAATTCAGTTTCTCTCCTACTGTCTCAGACCTTGGTCACTTCCGTTGATGCAGTTGATTGCGATTCGGGCCAGTTCTCTTCTTACATGTCTTTGTCTCATTTTCCATGAAGGCAGTGACAAATGTCCCTTGTCCTAAGCTAGCTCCCCATGCCTACCCACTGAAAACTGGGCTGGCTCCTGGGCTGGCTTAGCCAGGAATTAAACCCAGCTGACAGTGACAGAAAGCCCACATCACCGGCACTCATGTACAGTAATTTCTTCTTGTGTGGAAGAGGCCTGAGCAGGCGGCTGAGGCCAGTGCAGGGGCCGTGCTGCCTCTGCAATGCCAGGTCCCCTCAGCCCCACCCAAGAGCAGGAAGATTCGGAGGTGAGGCAGCGTCCTCCCAGCCACGTTGGGTCCCTTTGGAGAATGCCCTTAGAGACCTCCACGCGCTTAGGCGCACAGCTCATGGGCACATGATCAAAGTCAGCTACAAGGCTGGTGGGGAATTTGGTTTTTATTTCTGGGAAGTGATGTGCCCTGGTGACACCTGGGTTCTTGTACTGAGGAAGAAAAAGGGTTTTGGCTCTCGATGGACCATGTCTACCATGTGGCTCATTGAGGAGCCTGCTGGGGGCCTGACTGGAAAGACGAGGCGAGGGGAGGCCAGGACTGGCCTCTCTGCTGCCTGGAGCTTGACGCCTGTTTCCGTCACCTGTTCCAGTTACCATGTGCTCGGTACCATGCCAACACATGACATCTGGCGAGAACAGCCATATATACCTGGGCGTCGAGAGCGGCGGCCTCTGCCTCTTCTGCGTGGATATTCAGGGCCAGCCCACGCTGCAGCTGAAGGTGAGAAGTGCTGTGAGATGACTGTTTATCTCATTCGGTGTGTTGCTAAGTAAAAACAACTTGTTTTCAGTCCTGAGTTGTGAAGTGCCAGGAAGGAAATTTGACTTGGCTTGTCCCCAAGTCGACATATGCTCCCTTTGCAGTGGGTGTGACACTTGCCGTAAGGTGACAGCATCCTCCGCATGGCAGAGGTCACTCGTGAGAACGGTTCAGGAAGGCCAAGGACAGGTGGCCTCTCCACTCGCCATCCCTTTTAACTGTCTCCCAGAAACCCTTGGGGGGACGTGTGCTGCCAGCCCAGAGTCTGTGGGTTCCATGCCTGTGGCCCCTACACTGGAGGCAGCATGTGGTCACGAAGCTCATTCTTCTGCTGTGATGGGAGCTGCAATGGACAGATGCACGAGACTCACCTGCAGATGTGCCCAGCAGGAGGGCAGGGGACAGTGAGTGGCTGGTGCTGGGGCAGCAGGCACCAGCTTGAAGGACCAGAAGTGCCGGCTATGGGATCTGGGCACAGGGAGCCGACCCCTGCGTCCTGTCCTTCAGCTGTGCCCCTCCACTGGGGAAGGCAGCCACTGGTGGGTCAGTTTGGCACCGTCCTCCCGCTACCCGCTCCAACAGGCCTCTTTCCTGATTACAGGAGAAGAATATCATGGAACTCTATGAGGATCCCCACGTGCAGAATCCCTTTCTTTTCCTGCGAGCCATGGAGGGTGCCACCTCCACCTTTGAGTCTGTCGCCTACCCCAGCTGGTTCATAGCTACCGCCTCTGTGGGGGGGCAGCCCATCACCCTCACCAAGGACAGGGGCAGAGACTACAACACCAACTTCTACTTTGAGCCCATGGGGTACAGCCGCCCACTGCGGGTACTGGGCCAGGGCCAGAAGATGAGCAGCAGAACCTCTGTCTGAGAATGTGGTCATCCCAGGAGGCCACTCACACTGACATCCATGGCTGCCTCATGCTCACCATCCAGTACCACCTCCAGACATGCGAGTGTGATACCCGACAACCGCTTCTTATTCTCTCTGCATCTTGTCCCGCCACCGCCCGCTGCCAAGCTTGTTTGGGATCACGCTTGAACCTCACTTTGCATCCTGTTAGCCTGCCTTTCCCTCCGGTCACTGCTGTGCTTCGAGCAGTTGTGGCCTGGCAAGATGCTGTCTCCATGGCACCAGCCACCTCTGTCTCTCTGCTCCAGGCCCCCTGGGACACCTGGGGAAGGACGTTTGAAGGGACCTGCTTGGCACTCAAACACGCACAAACCTGGAAGTAAGAGGGAACCGCTCCGTGGGGACCCTGAACAGTGCGGGTGGGAGTGGTGGGAAAACGCCTCCCCCGATCACTCAGTCATGCAGGCTGTGCTGACATGCAGTCTACCTACATGGCCCTCGAGGGTCCCAGCAAGATGGAGTCAGCATCACAACGGCAGGGCTGAGCCTGGGGACATCTTGGTAGCTCTCCTCCTTTCCTTGTCTCAGTTTCCCCAGACTCCACTTCTGTCCCCTGGGACCACTTCTCACCATCCTGCATGCAAACCCTTGTCTTGGGCTCTGTTCTCTGGTATAACCCCCAGGCTGAGATCGAGTCCACCAAAGCCATCTCCTTTCTCCGGCTTTGCTCTCGTGCTTTTGTGAACCTGTCAAACATGTCTGCGCCCCATGTACTCCACCTGCCATGTTTCTGACGCCCCCACCTGTCTGCAGTGTGCAGAGGCCTCTTACATCCCCAATGCAACGCAACAACTCATCTTCCTTGAGGCTCGTGGCACTTTGCCTTCTTATGTGATACAAGTCAGTGAGCAAAGCTGTGTTGCCATGAACCTCACTTATAGACACTGAAATTTGAATTTCATATAAATTTCACTGGCACAAAGTGTTATTTCTATTTAAAATTTATTTCACTCATTTAAAAAGGAAAAAAAAAATTCTTAGCTTATGGACTGCACAAAACCAGCTGGTGGGCCAGATTATGCTTACGGGGCAGTCTGCTGACTCCTGGTCTAAATTGACCTGAATATCTTAATCCCTCGCTTTCCTCTAAGAAATAAAAAATTAATTTATTTAAAGCACACAAAATCGATCTGAAGTTAAGTCTCGTAGAATATAACATGCTGAATGATAAATAAGTGAATGTGTTCGAGCGTTCGGTTTTCCTGCCTAAGAGGAAAGAGGTACGGTTTGTGATTTGGACAAACCTTCCCAGTTTCTTATGTTTATCCTTAAAGAGGACTCAGTTCTCACCCAGGGATAAATGAGAGATGTTGCAGATGAGAAAACAAGGCCCGGAATCAGATTCTGGTCAAATGATTTTCACCAGGTGCCCAGACCATTCAGGAGGGAAGGATACGTGCTGTTGGGGCTCTCAACACGCAAAAGAATGAAGCTGGATGCTTCCCTTACACCAAACACAAGAACCAACTCAATGTGGACAAAAGACCAGGACATAGGAGCTGAGCCACAAAACCCTTAGAAGAACACAGGAGAGAAGCTTCATGATGTGGGATTTGGTAGTGATTTCCTGGATATGCTATCAAAGGACAATAAAAGGAAAAACATACATCAGACTACATCAGAATAAAGACTCTGTACACCAAAGGACTCTATTAATGAAAGTCTTTTGAATGAAAGAATGAACAAGCTTCCTTTTACTGAGAATCATATATCTGATAAGAGGTTAAGGTCCAGAATATATAAAGAACTCCCACAACTCAACAACAAGGAAGGCCAAACCACCCTGCTCAAAAATGGGCAAAGTGCTCGTATAGGTCTTTGACTTTCTCCAAAGATGACAGACAAATGGCTGATATGAACTTAAAAAGATGCTCAACAGCACTAGTTATCAGGGAAACGCAACCGAAATCATAGTGAGATGCCATCTCACACTTGCCAGGGTGGCTGTGAAACAACAGTAAATAGAAAAAGAAGGTTGGTGAGGATGTGGAGAAATGGGACTCTCGTACACTGTTGGTAGGATTGTGAGATACGACTGCTGTGGAAAGCATTGTGGGGTTCCTCAGAGCACTAAACACGGAGCCACCTTATGACCCAGCAATCCCACCTCTGAGTATTTGTCCAAAAGAACTGAAAGCAGCGTCTCAAACAGATACCTGCACACCTGCGTCGAGTCACAGCAGTGAGAATCATAGCAGCCGAAGGTCGAGGCAACCTCAGAGTCCCTGGATGGATGGGTAGTGTACTCACACAGTGGAATATGAATCAGCCTTAGAAAGAGGAAATTCTCAGATGTGATCCAGCACAGGTGAGGATGTTGTATTAAGTGACAGAAGCCAGTCACGGAAGAACAAATACTGCGTGAGTGCACTTATGTGAGTTCTCTGGAACAGTCAAGTTCAGAGACAGAGTAGAAGGATGGGGCTGGGGGTCAGAGGGGACGGAGAGGTGCTGCTTTATGGGATCAGAAGCTCAATTTTACAAGATGAAAAATTGTGGACGGTGGTGAGGGCTGCACACAAGAATGTGCTCGATGCCACTGAGCTGTGCACGCAGAGCTGGCAAGATGGCGAAGTGTGTGTTATGTGCATTTTACCACCATTAAGTATGGTGCTAACAAAACATTTTACCACCATTAAGTATGGTGCTAACAAAACATAATTGTTACCAAACATGCACACGCACATGCAAGATATTAGTTAAAACAGGGAAAACAGTCCCTCTCCTTGAGGCACCTGTCGGGGGGCGACTCCAGTGTGGGTGCCACCATCGTGGCAGACCAAGGTGGGGGCCTCTACTGGGCTGAGGCCTCAGTCTTTCATGGAAAGAGATGGGAGACAGGAGGACAGTGAGTGGTGGCTGTGTAGCCTGGCCGCGTATCCTGTCTGCGGGAGCCCACAGGAGCCACACCCCTCACTGGCTGTCAACGTTTGCTCCCCTGACTTCATGCTGCTCTGAATCTGGCTACCGCCCCGGCCAAGCCCCGGCACTGGGAGGTGTCCTCAGGCCTGAGGCCTCTGCAGTGCACACAGGGTGGCAGCTGGCTCACCCTCGGTGACTCAGTGGGTGGAACCTCCTGTGGGTTGGGATCATGCCATGCCCCTTGGCCTATGGGGTGCCCTCCCCGCCCCCACTGAGGACCAGAACTGAGTGTATCACCCCTTGCCCCCCACCCCTAGTGACTTCAGGGGCTCCCTGTTACTCTCTTGTGCTGTGAGTCCTATGCCATCGCCCGTCTGTCGCCCCCCCACAGTGACCCCAGCATGTGGCTGGTGGGTCACTCCACTGTGACCGTTGGCAGCTCCCTGGAGGCCTTGCATCCCTGCATCACCACCTCCCAGCCCGTGGCATGTCCTATCCTCTAAAGTCGCCTGGGATTCCCCTGTGTCCTGGGCTGCCACAGCCCTGTCTATGTCTCTGCGCTGACCATGGTTCCCATGGGCCTCCCTGAAGCGCGTCCAGATGCCTTGGTCCTCCCTGCACATGGACCTGTGCTAGGGACATTCTGCTGCTGCCCCCATATCCTCACATGGCGTACTTGTTCATGTGGAGAGGGTGAGTCAGTCAGCTGCTAGGGCACCAAAACCAGGCGGTCTCTTACCAGTTTGTACCTAGGTGACTGACCGTCTCCAGGCCTCCTCTTCTCTTGTCCATTAAATAGGACTGGAGTAGCCCTCACCTCCCAGGATAGCGGCACAAGGCCGTAGAGCTTTGAGAGAGCACCGATATAGCGATACAGTGAACGTGCAGTCAGGTCACACCATCAGGTCACTCTCCTTGTGAGTGATCCAAAAACCTTGCAACCCAGCCAGGGCTAGCGACCTCCTCCCTTCCTGTTGGGTGAGATGCACTGGCACAACTGTGGTCTCGAGCCAGGCTGGGATTTAGGTCAGTAGTCTCTGCTACGTTCTTGATGTCCTTGTCACACACCTGGGAGGACTGCGGAGGGGATACACGGGGCAGGGCCCGGTGTCTGTGCACTGTGCTAAGTGCCGACCCTGCTCTTCACGACTCGTCCCACTCTGTCTTCGTGACAGCCCAGTCAGGTGGATGTTGCTGTGCTCTTTGCAAAGAGATAAAAGCGAGATGAGATGAAGCAAATTCCCCAGAGCTATGCAGCGAGTAGTGACAATGATGGTGATACAGCTGACATTAAAGCACCTACTATGTGCTGTTCTATGCATTTCATGTATATTGACTCACTTAATCTTAAACTGCCACTCCCCAAGTAAGTCCTATTTTTATCCCTGTTTTATGGATGAGAATCCAAAGAATAGAAAGACCAAATCGCTTGACCACAGACACAAGCTAAAGAGTGACAGGTCTAGGACTTGAACCGAGACAATCCTGACCAGACTTGGGTAGACTTGTTCTGCGAAGGGCTGTGTACTGCATATTGTAGGCTTTGCGGAGAATGCAGTTTGTACACAAATATCAGCTCTGCCACAGACTGTGTAAGCAAACAAGCACGTTGAGTTCCAAAAAGACTTTATTTAGAAAACAAACAATGGGCCCATCTTAGCCCCCAGGCAGCAGCGTGTCTACCCAGGATCTTAACTCTACATTCAGGGAATGAGGGCCCAGAAGAAGCACCTGGGCGCTCTGGGAAATTAAGCCATAGCTATGAACAAAGTGTCAACCTCGGGCTTGTCAGTGTGATACAGCATGCCGCCTATTTGGTGCCACTGTGACATTACTTACTGAAGAGAGACCACGCCAAGTGCTGCCTTCCATGCTTGGAAGACCCCAACAAGCAGAACAGACAGGACACACCTTCTGTGGGAGCCGGGAGCCGGTGAATAATGCTCATCAAAGACGTGTGGCACCCATCTGAGCCGTATGACATGCTAACCAGTGGGAGAAGAAAGGCATAGAGGGACATGGGAACAAGACAGAGAGGCACAGGATGCCAGGTAGGGGTCACTGAGAAGGCAGCACATAGCCAGGACTTGAAGGAGGCAGGAGGCGAGCTATGTAGGTGTCGGGGACAAAGGCTCTCTAGGCAGGGAGAAGAGCCGGTGTGGTGGGAGCAGGAGCCTCATGGGACCGAGGGGCTGCAGAGACGGAGAGCTAATGGGCCTGGTGGGCAGCCCTGCAGCATGACGAAGATGTGCTTTCCCTCTCAGAGACCCGGGAGCAAAAGGGTGGCATGACTCAACCCGGGTGCGAGAGTATCCTTCTAGCTCGGGCTCATGTCTCGGGCTCAGATTTCCTGGATTTGGTCTTGGCTCTAATATAATTACTGGACCAACAAATTTCAGGCACCTTAATTAATAATGGTATGCACCACATAGGACAGCTATGGGCATAAAATGAGGGCATTCAGGCAAATCACCGAAGGCCGCTCCAGAGGCAGTGCATGCCACGAAGATGCTGGTTACGCTAATTATCCTTCCTAATAAACATACCACTTCACTGTGATGAGCTGTCTGTGAATGCGTGCTTCCACATGATGCAGGTGTGGCCTCATGGGCGGTGAGGCTCCATTGCTGCCCCACCTCCAGGCCCTACCACTCTTACTGGGTGGAGCGAGGCCACCATGGGAACATTACCCTCTGCAGGCAGGGACAACTTCTGGGTGCCACCACGACCACTAGAGCCCGTGGAGCACTGAGATTTCCTAGGAAGGGACGGTGCCTCTGAGGACTGGAGAACGCGAGGACGACAGGAGGGGAGGTGCCCACAGTGAGGACAAGGTGCGCCTTTACCTGCTGCTGGGTGAAGGACGTCCCAGAACTGCGCGGCCAGAACAGCCAACCTCTGCTGCATCACACAATCTCGGAACCAGTCGTCAGAGTGATGGCATTGGCCGGGGGTCTGCCAGGCCTTCTCACGAGGTTGCAGGCGTCTGCGGGGGCCTGGCTGGGGTCTGTGTCCGAGATCGCTCCTGCATGTGGGCCTCCCACTGGCTCCTGAGTGTCCTGGGGACATGACAGCTGGCTTCCCTCAGTGAATGACCCAAGAGAGATGAAGCAGGAGGCTGCAGTGCCTTTTATGATCTGGCCTCAGAAGTGGCACATGATCACCTCCACCCGGCAGCTGTTCTTCAGAAGCCCACACTCTAAGAGAGGGACTCAAGCTCACCTCTTGAAGGTAAAGCATCAAATAATTGGTGGACACATTTAAATCTACCACACTGGGTGTGTGAGCGTGGGGCAAAATAGTGTTGTCCTAGGTAGCACCAGTTCAGTTCTCAGAAAGTCTAGAACATGATTTGTACGAATGGAGTGAGCACGTGTCAGAGATTGTCATCATAACAAATGAAGGGGCCAGCAGGGGTAAGCCCACTCATAAGTAAGCCAGGACAGTGGAGAGGACTGTGGAGTGGGTTGGCTCCCTTAGATTTAAAGGGAATGCCTAGTGAAGTGCAATGGTGCTGTCTGGGGCTGTCTTGTCCAGCAAGCAGAAGTAATCTGCAAATTATCGACCTTCTCTAGCTCCCACCTAACTACACAGTCCAGTATCTAATCCATAGTAATCTGTAAATCAGACAAAGTGCACTGAGGCTTCGGCAGCATGCAGAAGGCACACACGCTGGTTGTTTTGTCTTGCCGTCAAGTTTGGAAAACTTTCCTTAATGGGGATTTGTGTTCTCGTCCTCAGCTCATCCACTATTGTGTCTGTCCTCACTGCAGGCAGACAGAGCCAAAGAGACCTGCCAAGCCCTCAGCTCACTCCTGGGAGCAGGGAGTGTGTCCTGGCCTCATTCCTTCTTAGGCAGAATCAGGAGCCAGGGCAGTGGCCTGCAGGCACATGGTGCAGTGCTCTGGGGACAGGTCCCAGGGCAGATTCACCTGCCAGGTGAAACAAAAGCCACTTCTTTATAAGCACTTTGCAAATAAAACTCGTTTGCTTAAGACCACTTTGCCTACAGGCCAGCTCCTGGAGTTTCTTTCTTTTCTTTTTCTTTTTTCTTTTTCTTACAATTATTTCAGTATCATTTCTATTTGGTCAGTTTAATAGTTTGAATAAGCCTCTACATTCGCTATTTTTCTGGAGTGAGAAATATCCCATTAGCGGATGACTGTGACTCGTGGGTTGCTTTCTATCCTTCGAACAACTTGGTATTTTATTTATTCTTGAACACTCTAAGGGCTTTCTAACCATAAGCCTGAACACAGTTTCTGTAAAATTTGTGTCTCACAGTAAATGGTCATCAGTGGTACTCAAGACACAATTAAATTGTTTGTCATCATTCAGACCCGTCCCAGAGAGTGTAAGGGTGTCTTAAAACCACATGGATTGTTATAGTCACGCGAAGATTTTACCAGTGAGGGACTGAAGTCAATCATGAATAACTTGAGGCCGATTTGATTTCCTGAGGAAATCATCTGACATTGATGCCTAGGTGTCTGTCACAGCCTGATTGTCAATAGCAAATAACAGTGATAACAATATAAAGCACTAACAGTAACTGATCGCTGTAAACGGAGGATGCTGCATCTGGACAACAAGGCACAGCCTTTGCATGAGGTGGCGCTGCTGTCTGTCTTGTTTATTTCGCTGCATGAACAGCAGGTGGGAAGGAGTGCGGCTCTGCCACACCATGGAGGTCCCGTGTGTCCCTGCAGAGGGGAGACTGTGTTGGTGCTGAGGACAAGTCAGAGATTTCTTCTTTGCCAACCTGGATTTTTAGGTTTTTCTACAAGAACAGGCAGAGGAATGTCCCTGAGTTGGGAAGCCCCACCTCTAGTACCTTCCACAGCTTGTCCCGGAGGTCAGGGTGGTTAGGGTTAAGTCACCTGGGAAGCCCTGCCTCTTTCGTCCTGGCAGTTTCAGGGCCCCTCCTTGGCATGCTATTAAAGGGCCCAGGTGACCTCATCCTCGTCCTGGTCCAGCAGGCTGATATTGCCGGCTCTGCCAGGGAGATGGAGTTTTCCTTGGGGAGCTGGCCGCATCCTCCAGCAGAACAGGGTCTCCCCGCTGAGCCCAGACCTAGGGTCCTCACACTGTGGAGTCTGTTTACTTGCTAGGGGTTGGAGGACACTTACTACCCAGCCCTGGCCAGCTCAGCCTGTGCCCACCTAAGGCCATCTGTTAATTCAGCAGGACGGTCCCCACGCTGAAAGCCAGCATGGTCCTGAGCGGGGCCCTGTGCTTCTGGTGAGTGTCTGAGCCCTGGGGGCAGCTGTGCGTGAGAGAAGCGAGCACCAGGTGGGCCTGATGGCCACCTTTCCTGGTGGGGGGTAGTTGGGCAGTGGGGACAGCCCCCAACTCCCTAATAGGACCTCTGCCAGCCTTTCCAGTAGGGTGGACCCTCGTAGGAGACAGGCGTGTCATCTGTGTGGACTTGCAGTTCATGTGTCCACAGTGAGTGGAGGTCAGGAGACGGGCCCGAGTCTGGCTGTGACACCCACTGCAGTGACCTGACGTCATTCTGGCCCTGCTCCACTGCCCACTGCTGCCCTTTGGGACAAAACAGCAGCAGCAGAACTGTCCGGCTGGTCGGTCTGTCTGCCTGGCCTCAGCCATGTGCTTCCCAGGCACTCGGCTGTGCTCTGGACGTCACAGCTGTGAACAGCACAAGGCCTTGCTGTTGCTGAACAGCAGATCTAGAGCATTTTTTTTCCCAAAGATGAAAGAATTTTGAACTTGAAGAAATTCTTAACTCAGTAGGGACCATGTGGCTGAGCGGAAATAAAGGCCCCGGCACCCGTGACAACGGATGAGTGGTTTAGTCTGGAAGATGCAGGGCATTGTCTGGTGCGTCCTTTGAGCTCAGAGAGGGGTAGACTCTGCGGCCGTGACTCAGCGGTGATGGTGGCAGGGCAGGGCGGGGCCCCGGGACTGACTTTCTAATGTGACATGGGGTGAGATTGCTGGGTGTAGGTACGACTGAGTAGGAAGAAGGATGGGGACCCAGGGAAGGCTGTGGGGTTGTCCCCTGGTGGGGCTGGGTGACTGCTGTGCCTCCTTCTGGGACAGTGGGAGGAGGGGGGCATAGTGCCTGGGCCTGGGGGACCCTGGAGCTGGGTGCACAGAACACTAGCCTCTCTTGCTTGAGTGTCATGTCTTGATGTTCCAGAATGAAGGAAGCAGTGCTTAAGGTGCTCTATTTGCATGACGACCAGCTTCTGGCCGGAAGGCTGCAGGCAGGGAAGCTCATGAAAGGTGTGTGGCCACCAGGCCTCTTCTTCCTAGGTCCCTGTGCCCTCTAAGGGGAGGCTGGGAGGGTCCAGGCCTGGCACCGCAGACGGGCACCCTGAAACCAGGCTCAGAGCAAGGGCAGGTAGCAACCACACCCCCAGCAAAGTGAGATGGGTGCCTCTCAGCAGAGGCGTGGTGTTTCCCAGGTGAATGCTTTGTCCCTCCCTCACAGGTGCTTTCAGGTCACACATTCCTTTCCTGGGACCTAGTGCTGAGAAGAGAACTAAAATGGCTCTCTGTGCCTTTGCTTCCTTGGGGGATACGCTTCTGCCCCTTTACCCAGAGTCCCCTCTGCTCTCTGGGGACCCCCGTCGCTCAGTATGCTGGGAACCTGAGAGCTGGTGGCACCATCTGGCCTGGTGTTTACTTGTTCTGCCTTCCACAGCATGTGTGACAGGCCACTTCTCTCTAAAACAGTACACATCTGCCCATCTGGGACACGTTCGCCAGGCACTGGGGCCAGGCAGACCCTCTGCAAGGTCGTGTGTGTGTGCACATGTGGGTACACAGATCTGTGAGTGCACACGTACATGTGCAGACATGTGTGTGTGCACACAGCCTTGCTTGTGTTTGAGCACATGTGCGCATGTGAGTGTGCACGTGGGGACTGGCACAGAAATGATGGAGACACAGCTTGGTTGTCAGGTGTCAGAGGACATAGCAAATGTCCAGATGACTCTGAGGAGGAGCTGGAGGGTGGAGGGGCATTGAAGGAGGAGGTCAGACCCCCATGGGCTTGGGAAAGACTTGAAAACTTGACCCTGAACAATAGGGCAGGCATAAGGGAGGCTGGTACAGTGCACTCGGTGTCTTGAAGTCCTCTAGGCTAGCAGGCAGGAGATCACCCTTCCTGCATGACATCTCTGATAGCTGAGGACAGCACGCCTCCCAGAGACCTGCTCCCCAAAGTCCATGACGGGGGAGGGGGCAGGCAGGCAAAGCTCCTGCATCCACTGTCCCTCCTGTAGGCGAGGAGATCAGGGTTGTCCCCAACTGATTTCTGGATGCCAGCCTCTCTGCCGTCATCCTGGGCGTCCTAGGGCAGGAGCCAGTGCTTGTTATGTGGCACGGGGCAGGAGCCCACTCTGAAGCTGGAGGTGAGTCCTGGGGGGCACGGGCTTCAGCAGGCCGCAGACTCTAGACTCTGAGGGCTATGTGTCCTCGCCTTCACCCGCCCGCGCCCCTCACCTTGGCCCTCTGTTCATAGCTGGTAGATACCATGCAGCTCTACCACAGCCCTGAGGTGGCCAGGCCCTTCACCTTCTGCCGCTGGGACATGGGGGTCACCGCCAGCTTCGAGTCAGCTGCCTTCCCAGGCTGGCTCCTCTGCACGATGCCTGAGGCCTACCAGCCTCTCAGACTCACCTAGCTCCTGGGAGATGCCAGTGTGGACCCGCCCATCACCAACTTTTACTTTCAACAGTGTGACTAGGCCCCCAGGCCACCGCCCCTCCTCTGCCCCATCTACCTGGTGGGGCACACGCCTGCTACCTTAGTTCCCAGCTCCAGGAAACCCTGAGATCTGGGCCGGGTGCATGGTTCTCTCCCAACTCGGTGCTGCTGCTGGTGTGGACTCTCCAGGAGGAAATATTCACAGGAGGCGAATATTTCCAAGGGGCTGGGCAGGGGCTGTTGGTGATGTGCCCAGTGCTCCTGAGCCCTACAGGCCAGCCCGTCCCCAGCTGAGCCCATTAGGGCCACCAGCTGCCCACTCAAGGTCCTGTCAACACCGCAGTGCAGGAGAGGAGGGTGTCACAGAGTGAGGGTCCCAAGGCCCTGCCCTGCCTTCCAATTTAGCTGCATGATGCGCACACGCACGCGCGCGCGTGTGTGTGCATGTCCTCTCCATCCTCACTGTCCCACTTGCCATGCTCAGGGAGGGCCGTGTGCCCAGGGTGACAGCTCTAGCTCAGAGATCCGAGGATGGGCAGCTGGGTCACTCCTGAAGCCCAAGGTGCAAGTAAAATCCAAGAGGCTGGAGCCTGTTCACTTGGAAAGACGCTCGTTACGCAGTGTGTGGGAAGAGGGTAGCACCGCGGCACAGCCCTAGTTAACCTAGTTCTCAGTTAAGAACTGTCTGCTGCTCCTGTGCAACAGGAAGCCCGAGAGTTCACCTTAACACTTGGGGTGTCAGGCCCCGGGGCTTCAGGTACTATCCTTGTTCCTATTTACCAGTACCCCTTGCTGTCACACAGTGGCAGCAGGCCCCCTGTGTCACCATCAGGGGAACTGGTCTTGTGGAGAGCAGAGTGGACGACTGCTCACTCCCTGAATGATGTTTGGGCAGAGCCTGGAGGATGGGTGTGGGCCCCCAGCGAAGGTTTTACACACTGTGACCTGGAGTGGTCACGGCCACTGAGACTCCAGGTATGGGGCTCGGCCTCGCAGGGTCTCCTGTGCCGGGTGGATAGTGTCCCCAGATTTGTGTTCCTCAGGAACTTCAGACTGCAGCTTTGCATGGAGGTGGGGACTTCGCAGGTGCAATTAGCTAAGCGGTTGTGCTGCACTGGGACGGACCCCCATCCAATCTGCCGCTGTCTTTGCGTGAGGAAGAGAGGATGTGCAAGGACTCAGGGGACCCAGGCAAGAAGGTGGGTTGGAGACACCAGTGCCCAGGGGAACATGGCCTGCCAGAGTCCTTAGCTCAGAGAGCATGTCCCTGTTGTTTTAAACCACCAAGTCTGTGCTAACTGGTTGCAGCAGCGGAAGCAATTGGTCGTTCAGGTGTCCTGGTGTACACACCTGTGTTCCCCCATCCCCGCCACACACACACTGCCCGGCCATCTCTGTGACCTGTAGGACATGGTGTAAGTAACACAGTGCCTCTTCTGAAGTTCCTTCGGCTTCTGTGCTCATCTCTCTGACTCTTTGTCCTTTGCGCTAGGGGACAGCCACCATGCTGTAAGCAGCTGAAAGAGGCTGGATAGTGAAAAATGAAGCATCCTGCCAAGAGTCACATCTGAAGATGCCGCTGACAGCTCAGCTGCAGCCTGGGGACACTGAGACACAGAACCAGCCTTCGAGCTGTTCCAGACACCAACCCTCAGAAACTGCAAGAGAAATAAACACCTGGTGCTTTATGTGACTCTGTTTTGGGGTCACCTGTTAGGTGTCACTGATACGCAGTGAAGAGAAGTAAATGCATTTATTTTATCTTGATTCAATTTTCTCCAACATTTTTATTTTCCTTCTCACAACAAACACTGGCCCTTCCGTTGACTATTCTGCGTTCCCACAAGGTCTAGGTCTTCCTTGACAACCTTTGCGCCTCCAGCCATGCATGCCATGAACTGTGGCCCAGGTCCACACCTGAATTCCAGGGGTAAGAGCAGAGGCTGGGGCGGGGCCAGATCTGAGCCCAGATATTGCACCTGTTCCCCACAATCAGACCAACCTGGCAGGTTCTGATTCCACTGAGGGGCTGGCAAGGGGGCAGCCAGGCCAGAGGGTTTGCTTGCTGGACCCTGACATAGCCTCCTGGACCCCATGGAGAACACGGCCCCAGGTACCAGGCTGCTTCTGAAGACATAGTCTGTACTCTGTCCCCTGTTGTCGCCTCCTCCCAGGAGTCTCTGCTGAGTTGAGAGCCCTAGCCTTGCTCTAATAGTGCCTTGTGTGTCTCTATGTGAAAGTCCCCTCACTTGGAGTCTGTGGCCCCTAAAATGACCTTGAAGTCAGGGCTGCATCAGTTTGTGTTCAGGTGCCTGGCACAGTGCTGGGCACTTAGAATCCAGTGAGAATCGCATGCAGAGGCCATTTGTCATACCAGAACACCCTCCTTCCACCAGCTAAACCAACCCACCTCGGGAGCAGCTGACTCTCAAGTCTTTCCTAAAGCTTCTGTAGCCTGGAGAGTGTCGGCACCATCGGCAGGACGACAAAACTCAGAAGGGTGTTAGCAGGTGAGCTGGCATCACGATGCTCAAGTGACATGGCCTGTGGTTGGGGGTCTCCTCTTCCTCATGAGCCCCCACAGAAGCCAGTGTTTAGGGAGCTGTGTGCCTGCAGCATGTACCGTCTGTGCCAGTGGTTGGCACCGAGGACAGTTGAGTGTCCAGAGAGGGTCTCAGACCCAGTCACGGGAGTGGAGATGGCACGGAGGCTCTGAACCATAAAGAAGCCGTGTACTTAGAGGTCGCGGGCTGAAGGCCACACTCGTCTTGTTCCACCCCGGGATGTGCAAGCCCTGGCCAGTGGTACTGTGTGGGGGCTCTCCTGGGTGACCACAAGGCCCACATACTGTTAGGGTTCTTAGGAGGTGGTGGGGTCCCTGGCCCTGAGTGGCGATGCAGAGCCGATTCAGCTCACTTCTAAGGACGCCGCGACAGCTATTATGTCGTGTCTGAGGCCGGCCTGGTCCTGGGAATTTAGTTTTATCCTCAAGGACATTGTCTGCCTGTGTTGTCTCCAACCTGCCCACAGACTTAAGTTGCGTGTTAACTGTCTTTTCAAGGGTTGAAAACTCAGTAACCCAGCTGGACTGTGAATCTCAGGGGCCCTGTGGTGTGTGCTGTTGTCACAGCAGTGTGGGTGCTCGGTGGCACTCAGTATTGCCCAGCGTCATGCCCCGTGCCTGGCCCTTCCCTTAGAGGGATGGGCTTGGGAGGAGTGAAGAGCGACTGGCCTCACAGAACAGAAAGTAGGCCCAGCCTGTCCACCTTCTCTCATCTCTTCTGGGGTGCTGCCTGACCTCTCCCGCTACCCCCAAGTCTTTTGTGGAACTTCGCAGGTGACCCGACGTGGAGAATCTCCGCGAGATGGGGTTCCCAGAGAACACTGTGCCCAGGTGTTCTGCCCCCTGAGTGAGGGGAGTGGGCGGACAGATGCGGGTAGGCAGGCTGAGTTAAGTTCTGGCAGTTAGGGACCTGTGTGTCCACCCTGTCTTGCTCACGCTGAGTCATGTGCCCTAGGTATCCGGGCTTATGGCACCGGCCTGGTTCAAGATAGATCTGGGCTCAATGTCCTCCCTAAGTGGCCTTCCTTAGACGTCTTGGCTCGTCGAGCTGATGCTGTCGGAAACTGTTGAAAAACAAAGACATCTCTGTCTTCTTTCCAAACAGGGCCATAGTCACCACGCTATCAGCCCCCACTCTCATGTCACCTGTCTGGCTGCAGACATCAGAGGCTGTTCTGTCCTTGTCTCCTCGGACATATCCACTCTTGCCTCTTCTACCTCTAAGCTTAGAAAGGAGCACATGGGGCACCAGAGGGAAGGTGACCAGAAGACATCTGACCCCAGCAGTGCTTATCTGGTGGCCCAGACCACCCACGACAGTGTCAATCATAGTAGCTAAGAGCAGAGGCCCAGCGCCTGGCTTCTGAGGACAAACGCTCATTAACGCCCCAACCTTCTCATTACCCAAACTGTGCTGCTAATGTTGTGAACCCCCAGGCTCTTCTTCCTTGACCTGGAGCCATTTATAGAGATGCTACAGGCCTGAGCCATCTGGCCAGACAGTGTAAACCCAGGACAGGCGCCTGGAGAGCCAGGGGTTCCAGGCATACAGGCCCTGCAGGTCAGTGGTGGGCGGGCTGTGTGCGC
>NW_024353908.1:10922647-11005911 GCF_902729225.1 Pteropus medius
TGGGGTTTGAATCTCTGGCTGGAAGAGATTATGTCAGCAAGAGACATGAAACTGGGAGGGAGAACGAGCTGGGCGCCAAGGCTGACATGACTATAGGGATACTTGGTTGGCTATGGAGGCAGAGTGTCTGGATGGGGTGTCCTGGATGTGCTGGAGGTGAACTTGAGTGTTCAGTCTGGGCTCAGGGGTGCTAGGCTGAGGTGGTCACTGTGGCTGTGGAAACGGGTGACTTGAAATTTTCTGGGACATGAAAGAGATGTGCTTGCAACTTTGACTTGTGGCTTTCAGCCTTAGGGACGCTTCCACAAGGAAGGGACAGCCTACAGTGGGCATGAGGAGGGGGTAAGAAGGGGGTGAAGGAAGGCAATTGACACCAAGGGGCCTGAGGGCCAGATAGTAGAGGGACCAGGAAATAGTCTAGACTTAGCTCCATGAAGGCCAAAGTCAGTCTCGAGAACACCTTCCACGCAGAGGGCGGATGGGGACCCGGGAGAGGGAGGCCAGGTGGTGCACAGATAGCATGGAGGATGCCTAGGGCTACTTTTGCTGGTGACATTGGAGCCAGAAAAGGGGAGCTGGTGAGGTCTGAGACAGCCAGATATGGTGTCCAGGGAGAGGCGCAGGACAAAGTCCAGCGAAGGTCACTTGGGGACAACAGAGAAGGAACAGCTTTGGGGACAGAGTATGTGGCACTCAGGGAGGGACCGAGATGGACACTCCTCACCAGGACCCCAGGCTCCCTGATGGATGGGGTGCCGACTTCTGGCTCCTCTTTACCCCAACACAGTCAAGCTGGCACCCAGGCCGGGACAGAGATGGGACTCTGCGGGAGCCCGCCGAGGATACGCTGGGGCCTGGGGCCAGGCTAGGTCAAGGGCTTCTGGGCACCAGGGGACCCAGCTGGACTGGGTCAGCACTGATTCCTGCTGGCTCTTTGAGCTGATGCTGACCGAGGTGGAGTGGTCATCAGCCGCCTGTCCAGCTTCACATAGGCCCCCACTTTGTTGGCCTGGCCAGATGGTGGCATGGCCACCATGATGCCCACATTTCTGCTGCCACAACAAAGGAGGTGGCAGTTTGTCCCAGAGAGAGCACAGCATTGAGGCCAGGCTGCTGTTCCGTCTGGGGGCCAGCTAGTGCTTTGCCACTCCAAGTGTGGCCCAGGGGCCAGCAGCGTTACTGTCACCTGGTTGTGCACTTGAAATGGAGAGTTGTGGGTCCCGCCACCGCCTGAGGGGTCAGTATCTGCAGTTCAACTGAGAGTAAGGACTGGGACAGTGCAGTGGCTGCAAGCCTGGCGGGCCCCTGGACTCACTTCCGGCCCAGGAAACAGCTCTTGCCTATAGCCCAGGTGACTCGATGGCAGGAGCTTTTGGGAGTCAGTGACTTTATTTATTTTTAACTTATTATTTTTTTAAATTTTAATTTAAACCTAACAGTTTATTTCTTATTGAAATTTAATTGTTTGGGTTGCTAGATTCTGGGTCTTTGTTTTTTGAATTAAAAAATTTTTTTCATTTATAGTTGACGTACAATATCATATTAGTTCCAAGTGCACAGCGCTGGGGTTAGACGTTTTATACATCTCATACGGTGACCCCTGATTAGTCTTGCACCCGCCTGGCACCATCATGTTATCACAATACGATTGACTGTGTTCCCTGTGCTGCTCTCCACACCCCATGACTTTAGCTAAATGCTGCACTTAAAAAAATTAAAACTCACTTTATACTACGAAGGGAATTCATGTTCATATAGGAAAAATATTAAAAGACATTTAAAGAAAATAACGGCCACTCGAGACTCTGCCACGGCAGGGCGGTGGTGCCGTACCACGGCAGGTGTGGTCCTCTGCGTGTGTCCCAGTGTGCAGGCATTTAAGTGGAGCCACAGCATACGTATTGCTTATCACCCACACCTTTCGCTCGGTGTGTTGTGAACGCTCTTGTGTCATGACATGTCCGTCTGCAACATCATCTTTCCTGCACACACTTTCCTACTCACTAAACTCGCTGCTGCTTTTTAACCAGTGGCCCGTCGTTGGCCATCGGGATCTTTTGCAGCTTTTTGCTGGTGTGGACGGTGGTGCAGTGAGCGAGCACCTTGATGGCGAAGCTCTCGGGAAACCCTTTACTTTTCCTTAGAGTGAGGGCAGCAGGTGGAAGCAGGGTATGGAGACTCCTTTAAGACTGATCACATCACCAACTTCTGTCCAGATTTGCACGCCTGCAAGGTGCCCTGTCACCCTTCACTGTCACCGCAAAGCTCAAGGACAGGCCGTAGATTGTCTGAGGGGCAGGTCCAGTGCTCAGGCTGCCTGGGTACCCCGCCCAGGCCATGGAGTCAGTGCTGCTGGGGTGTCCAATCAGGGTGCCAGTACCAACCCGTCCTGTCACTCGCCTCCTCAAACGCCCCTAGTGCCACCTTCTTTCTCTCTGAGCCCTGCTCCATCCTCCTACCCACCTCATTCCCTGCTCCGGTCTTCTTCCTTCTTTTTTCCCGTCTTACTGAGTGAGATTCACATCTGTTCCATGACCCTGGCCCTAGCCAGGCTTGCACTGTCCCAACTCCAGCCACCCTTGTGACCTAATTCGCTCTGGATTTTCCAAGCTAGATTCTAGACCAGCGTTCCTGAAGTTTCGTCTCGGGGAAAAGCTCTCAAGTAGGTAAGCCAGATGGAGGGGCTCTGACGTCTGGGGCTGATATGGGGACACTGGCGTTGGTCTAGATCCCTCGTCCTCAAGCAGTGTCTGTATCTCAAGCCTGTCCTGCTTTCATCTGGGGCAGACAGGGGCCTGTGGGGGTCAGGTAGCCCCCTCCATAGTCTCAGCAAAGCGGTTCAGTCCCTAAGGACAGTGCTGCCTAACTCTGCAGGGCCACCTGCTTGTCCTTCTGTGCTGGGTCCTAGCTCCTGCTTAGGCAGGGAGGCGGAGTATGGGGACTCTCAGCCAGGTTGGGATGTGGGACAGGGTTTGAGCAGGTTTGTCCTCAAACTGGGAGGCTAGAATCTGCCCACCTGGGCTCAGCCCCTAGATGAAGGGTTTGGGGACCTGTTCTCCAACTTCCCAGGCTGGCACCAGGGTACAGTCACAGGTCACACCCCAGCCAGCTCAATCTGTTCCCAGATGGCCCCAAGTAGGGGTGGCCAGATCTACCTGGGGTGTGGGGAGCTGGGAAGACCTTCCTCCCTATGGCTGGGGACTGAGGGTGCATGGGATGTCTGCCTCCTCTGACAGCCTTTGTCCCCTCCCCTCAGCAAGGACCAGCCACCTCTGACCGCAGGGATGTGCTCCCTCCCCATGGCGAGATACTACATGTAAGTCCCCCTCTCCCGATCAGGGCCCAGGGATGACACAGGGCAGGGCAGGGGTGGAGTCAGAGGGACGAGTCTCTTTCTCACCCTAGGAACCTCCAATGCCCCATAATTAAGCTCAATTAACCCCAATGACAACAGCCCTTTCCCAAGCATGTGCAAGATGCCAGCCATTCCACAGTCTTGCCTCCGTCCTGAGAGTCCTGCGTGGGTCACGGAGCCTATTTATCTGGAAACTGGGGCTCGAAGTGCTTAAATGAATTCCCTAATGTCACCCAGAGCCTGGCCAGCCTGCACATTCTCTGGGCTGCTCTACCTCTCTTCAAACCTCAGAGATGGTTTGAGTCTAGGTGGCAGCATCTCTGTGGCCTCTGCTCCTGGTCTGGGCTTCCAGGTCTCACTTGCACTTCACCTTGTCCGACATTTGGGTGTTTGCTTACAGTTCACTCTTTATTGTCTGTGACTTTTGCTGTAAACCGCTTCTAGCCCTTCCAGGGGGAGATGAGATATAATGAAAACAAAATAGCCTGGACTTTGGGGGCCCCGTCCGCTCCCCCGTGAGTACTCTGCCCCGACACAATGCTGGTCGGGTCCTAGGAAGTTACAGCTCAGCCGGAAAGGCAGGACACATGCACAAATCATGCAGGTTAGAGGACAGATGCCACACTTGGGTTCAGGCCTGCAAATAGCCCACTGCTGGCCGATGCAGCAGGCACAGTCCTGGTGGTCCACCTGGCTCCTGAGGTCTTTAGTTTTTATTGACAAGCAGACTTGCCTTAAATACAACACTCATTAGCTAAGGGTGTGTAATTAGCTGTTATCTAGAGGAAAATCTCCTGGAGGCTCTGCGTTGGCTTTGAGGTCCCCGCTCCGGAGGTAAGGCGGGCTCCCCAGGCCTGAGAGTGGCTGACAAATGTCTCTGAAACGAGCCAGATGACTGAGCTAACAGGCTGCTGGCTTTGCTGTGGCACACGCTGGCTCAGCACGGTTCCTCCCGAGCTCAGGCCCATCATCATCTCCTGGGCCGTCATTAGAACCACAGCCAAGCCCAGTGACTGGACACTGGGCCTGCTCCAGCTCTCTGCTGATCTCCTGCACTTGGCACCCATACAGGGGCGCCCCAGAGAGCACCTGCCCAGGGTAGATGGCCACGTGGCATCCATATTGTCACATAGGGTTTTTATTTTTCAATTTGTGGATTTTCTTCCATTAAAAAGTCTTTAAAGTAGCTGAAAAACACATCTCACTTCATTATACACTCAACTGATCCCTTTACCTAAAAGGACAAATATCTGTGAAAAATGGGGGCAGGCCCAGAGACCCGAGTAGGGCTCACTGCACCCTGGCAGCACCTTAGCCTCACCAGGAAGTCTGTCCGGGGGGCGTGGCCAGGGGCCCATGGGCGGGACAATGCTGAGCTCTCATGAGCTCCCAGTGAGATGGCTGGCTCCTACCTGCTCAGGGTGGGGTGGGGGTGGGGGGCAGGACCCCCTCACCTGTAGAAGGAGAAGAAGTTGATGCTCAGTGTGGTAATCAGATCGAAGGGAGGACGGGCCATCAGCTCTGCCATCTGTTCCAGCATTAGGAATGCAGACCAGCAGGCTTTGTACACGAGAGGCGGCCAGCTCCTGCTGGGAGACCCTGATGCAGGAGACTGCTGTGCAGGTGAGCCCTGGGCCTTCCCTACCACAGGCTCCCCTCCCCTCCTCTCCTGGGGTGGTGAGAAGGGGCAGCTGGGGGCCCTTCTAATGAGAGGGTCACGACGCCTGTAGGGGTCTCAGCTCTGCTCTCTCCTCCCAGAGAAGGTCTGCACACTCCCCAACAGAGGCCTGGACCGCTCCAAGGTCCCCATCTTCTTGGGCGTCCAGGGAGGCAGCCGCTGCCTGGCCTGCGTGGAGGCAGGGGAGGGGCCTTCCCTGCAGCTGGAGGTGAGATGCGCCTCGTCTGGGGGACCCTACAGATGTGTCTGCTCCCAGAGGTCAGCCCACTCCCCAGACCCTGTGACTCTGGCCTCTCTGCTCCCATTCGCGGGTCCCTGGCTAGGCCCACACCACCCTCCCAGGGGGGGTTTCTGCCATCGTACTCTGCACCCAGTGCCAAGACCCTTGCCCTCAGGGCAGCTCCCAGTAAAGACCCTCCTGGCCCACCGGGCCCTAACCAGGCCCTGAGGCCCCCAGGGCTGGCACTCCTGTCAGCAGCTTCGCCCTGCAGCCAGCCACTTGTCCCCACAGGACGTGAACATCGAGGACCTGTACAAGGGCGGTGAGCAGGCCACACGCTTCACTTTCTTCCAGAGAAGTGTGGGCCCTGCCTTTAGGCTCGAGGCTGCTGCCTGGCCCGGTTGGTTTCTCTGTGGCCCGGAAGAGCCCCAGCAGCCAGTGCACCTGGCCAGGGAGCCTGAGCTCTCTGGCCGCACCATATTCTACTTCGAGCAGAGTCGGTAGGGGGCAAGAGGCAGCCCTCAAAGAGGTCCACACCCCAGTCCTCAGCCCCTGTGACTTGGTTCCCTTACAAGGCCAAAGGGACTTTGCAAGCATGATCAAGTTATGAGTCCTAAATTGGGGAGACCATCCTGAATTATTGGGGGACTCATAAGAGGGGAGCAGCTGGGTGGGAGTCGGAGAGAGATGGGAATTTGCTAATTTTAAAGCTGGAACAAGAGGGCTGCGAGCCAGCGGGTGCGCGTAGTTTCCAGAGAGGGGAAGTGGGGGTGCTGTGTTGCCCTGGAGCCTCCGGAAGGAACGAGCCCTACCTGCTCATGGTTTAATCCCGTGACACCCTTTTCAGATCTGTTCCAGACCCAGAGATAGTAAAGTCGCGTTGACTTAACCTGAGTTGGTGGTGGTTTGTTACAGCCGTAGGAGACTGATGCAGCCTCAGGCCACTGCGTGCGGTGTCTAACACCAGGGGCAGGGCACAGTGACGAGGGCTTACGGGGCTGGCCAAAGCTTTACCCCAGGCCCTGGTCCCTCTTCTTTTCCCTGGGGTTGTGTGGTTGTGCTCTGGCGAGAACATAGCCCATGGTGTGGGCTCAGCGGGTGGGCTGCTGGCTGGCGCCCTCCTGTGTCCGAGGACCACTCAGCACCCATGCGTCAGGCTAGCGTGTCTGGAGCTGTGTGTCTGCACCCAGGACAGCTCTGTAAGGTGAGTTGCCTATGGCCGTCTGACAAGTGAGGCTGTGCTAAGAGGAGTACAGTTCCTGGAGCTCATGTGACCACAGGGACACCCCACAATGTTCACACCTCACACTCCAGGACCGGGCACAGAGTGGCCACTGAACCCGCTGATGCTTGAGCGAATAAACACGGGGCAAGCAAATAAGCACGAAGACAAATTGGCCACTCCCCTACAGAGGGCAGGGTGGCAGCTGTTCACAGAAACAGAGAGGGTGGTGTAGAAGTGACCCTGACTTTTTTTTTCGTCTTTATTGAGGTATAATAGATAATTAGTTGCTTGTATTTATAGTGTACAATTCAATGAGGTTTTTTTCAATTATAGTTGGCATACAATAATATACCAGTTTCATTTGTATAGCATAGTGACCAGAGATCCACATAACTCAAAGTGATCACCCCCCTAATCTAGTACCCCCTTCCTCTTTACATATTTATTACAACATTATTAACCCTCTTCCTCATGCTACACTCTACATCTCCATGTCTATTCTGCAACTATCCATTTCTACCTCTTAATCCCTTTGCCTTTTTTTGTCCTCCCAACCCTCCTCCTATCTAGTATCCTTCTAAATATTCTTTGTATCTATGAGTTTATTTCCACTTTTGTTGTTGTTGTTGTTGATTTTGTTCTTTAGATTCCACATGTATGTGAAATCATGCGATATTTGTCTTTCTCTATCTGACCCATTTCATTCAGTGCAATACCCTGTAGGTCCGTCAAGGCAATATCTTTTACCATCCCCTTTCTTTTAGTCCGTGTGTGTCTTTTATCTGAAGTGAGTCTCTTGTAGACAGCATATGTAGGGGTCTTGTTTTCTTATCCATTCAGCCACTGTATCTTTTGGTTGGAGCACTTAATTCTTTTCCACTTGAAATAGTTGTTGAGAGGAATATAGTTATTACCATTCTTTATTCCTGTTTTTGATACATGTTTTTTTCTTCTTAAAAAAGTCCCTCCAACATTTGCTGTAATACTGGCTTGGTGATCATAAATTCCTTTAGCTTAGTTTTGTCTGAGAAGCTCTAAATGATAGCTTTGCTGGATAAAGTATTCTTGGTTGTAGATCCTGGGTTTTCATCACGTTGAATATTTTGTGCCAAGCTCTTCTGTCCTGCACAGTTTCTTTTGAGAAATCAGCTGCCACTCTTATGGGTGCTCCCTTGTAGGGAAGTAACTGCTTTTCTCTTGCCGCTTTTAAGATTCTCTTTTTGTATTTAATCTTTGGCATTTTCATTGTGATGTGTCTTGGTGTGGGCCTCTTTGGGTTCCTGGTTTTTGGGCCTCTCTGAGCTTCCTGGGGTTTTATGTCTACTTCTTTCACCAGATTAGAGAAGTTTTCCATCATTATTTCTTCAAATGGCTCCTTAACATTTTGTTTTCCTTCAGGTACTCCTATGGCATGGATATTTTTATCTTTAATAGTGTCTCATAGGCTCCTTAAATTATTATTATACCCATGGCTTCTTTTTTCTTGCCATTCTGATTGAGGGTCCTTGGCTTTCCCATCCTCTGTATAGGTTATTTGATCCTCTTCTTTATTCACTTTGTTTATTCCATTTAATATACTTCTCATCTCATGTTTATTCCATTTAATATACTTCTCATCTCTTCTTTATTTTTGACTAGTTCTCTTTTATAATTTCCATTTTTATGTTTTTTATCTCTTTGAAATTCTCACTGAATTCATCTACACTTCTCCTAAGTTCATTGAGCATCTTAATAACCAGTTTTTTGAACTCTGCATCTGTTATATTGCTTGACTCCATTATTTCTGGATCTCTGTTCTGTTCTCTCATATGGTTTCTTTGTCTTCCCATTTTGGCTGCCTTTCTGTGTCTGTTTCTATGTACTAAGCAAATATCCTAAATTTCCTGGTCTAATTAGCGTGGCTTTGTGTAGTAGGTGTCCAGTGGCACAGTCCTGAGAGGGGTTCAGCTGTAGGCCAAACTTAGCCCAAGCCTCTACCCGTCCAGGGCCACCTGTTAAGATTTAGCAAGCAATCCACAGATGCTGTGCTTATAGTTGCCTCAAAAGGCCACACCGGAAACCAAGGCTAGCTGCAACCAGTATTAGATTCTAGGTGCTGCTCAGCAAGGAGCACCTGACTCTGAGGACACACCTGGACGTGGCTGAGGTGGGACCACGAGTTGGGGGAGGCAGGGTTTCAGGGAATCCTCTGGGCAGAGCGACCTCTGTTATTCAGTTTGATGAAGTCTCTGCTTTGGCAGCGCTGAGTTCACGCACTGGGACAGGGAAGGGATCAACAGGGGAACAATGGATACATCCGGCACTTCTGTATAGAGCGAATCTCTCCTCAGCCCTCACTGTGACAACTCAGTGTCCCCCTGTAAGTCCCTGGTGCCCCCTTCACAGCCTAACCGGCACTGGTGCTCAAAGCAAGCAGGTCTGTCACCATGAAAGTCTACTTATGGACACGGCCCCTTTAAGAGGCGTCTGCAGCTGCTGGCTGCCGCAGCCTCTGTCCCACTCGGCCACTCAGAACCGGGCAGCCTCGTGTTCTCGCCCTGTTCTACCTTCTGCCGTTGCAGGGTGACTTCTTAGATTTCTCCCTAGTTGTATGGCTTGTTCATCTAGATCCCAGGCAATTTTTCCTTGCTGTTTGCTCCTTGTTTCTGTCACAACATTGCTTTGGTCACCAGAGGGATGAATAGAGCCTCTACCATCTACACTATTTTTTTCTGCCCAACTCTGACATTTTGAGGAAGTGACACGTGAACTGAGGCTGAGGGACAAGAAGGCGCAGAACAAGGAGTGATGGGGGAGCAGCGAAGCTCAGGCCCTGGGACAGAAGGCGGCTGGGCATTTAGATGGCCGAGGACGGCTGGTGGCTGGAGCCTGGAGGGCTATAGAGAGGGTCAGGAGGTGGGCGACCCCATGGCCCGATTGGGGGCCAGGAAGGCTGGGTGAAGGGTTTGGTTCATTTCATGAGCAGGGAGAGGCAGGGGAAGAAGCAGAGGACAGTGGGCCAGGGGACGGAATCTCCAACGGTCCGGACCTCTTTCCTGCATCTCCAAGGTCCTGCATTACCCCCCACCCCCGGGGCTTCTCTGTGCATTTGAGGGTGAGTTCCATTTAATTGTGGCTTACCAGGGGGCAACAGGCAGTGAGAAATCTCTGGTGAGTTGGGGGATGATCGCTTGGTTCCTGAGGATGGCTGTGGCAACAAGGGGCCAACAGGACTGCAGGGCGGAGCTGGCGCTGGTGGGGCTGCACAAAGCGTAGGGCATTTAACCCGGGCCTCCAAGAGCAAGCAGCTTTCCAGTTGAAGTGGGGAGAGTCGCTCTGGCCAGAGCGCATTGTGGGGAGTGATGATGATAGGGGAGGCGAGCCATCCACATGCTGGGACCTGGTGCCTGTGGCTTGGGCTGAGTGTTGCTGAAATGTAGGCTGGGAAGATGGGTAGAACCTTGAGAGAAGCTTGAATTTTGTCCGGGAGGGCTGGGTGGAACTTGGGTTTTAAGCCTAGCTCCCAAGGCCAACACAGGACCCACCAGCTACTCCCAGGGCTTCGGCTCATCCTAGCTCATTCTTGGCACCCCTTACCCCTAGCCTTCCACTTGGCACTGCCCTGGAGTCAGCGTTGGCGCTCTGGCTCCAAGGTTGGCCTGACCTGTACCTTCCCATGGCTACTTGTCTCCTTCACTCACGGTCACTCAGGTGGGCAGGCCTGGGCGGCTGTGGGCCCAGTTCACAAAGCAGGGCCGGCGAAGGCGACTTGGTCTGAGTTCTCCACTTATGCAAAAACACTTCCAGCACCCAATATATGCAGCTGTGTGTTGGTACTCAGGAGAGGAAATGAGTACATGGGATTTAGAAGAAGCACCCTGACCTTGTAAAGTCATGGTGTTGGTGGAGAGACTAGATGTCACAAATAAAAGCTAGCACTTGAAGACTGCTTCCCACAGAGTGACAGGAAGGAGACTGCCTGGCTTCCGGCTCTATGGGGATATTGATGGATGCTCTGGCTGGTGATTTCGGGGAAGAACTGGAAGTAGCTCTTGACAGGTGCAGTTTAGGGATGCCACCAACTCAACTTGTCCCTTTAACCCTTCCTTCTCCTCGGTGACCACACCGGACCTCAGAGCTATTGTCACTTGTGTTCTGGGAGAGGCACGCTGAGGTTCCTATTCGTTATTTATATCTCAGAGGGAGCTGGAGGTTCAGAGCCAGGCAGGAAACGTGATTGGATGCAGTGCGTAGCCCCCTGTGGGGCCTGCATAGGGCTGCTGGGGAGGGGCTGGGAGATGTGAGCAGGTCAGTATGGTCCAGGCAGAGGAGATGGCCACACATAGGCCTGAAGGAAACCCCGAATGTAGCTGTGTGTGTGTGTTAGTGCACGCATGTATGTGTGGGCTCATGAGAATGCACACGTGCACGTGTGTGTATGGTGTATGTGTGTTCATGTGCACATACATGAACCTGTATCTACATGTGGACATGTGTGCTGTGTATGCACAAGTGTCTGTGTCCGCATGTATGCTGTGTGTGTACACAAATCTGTGCTCACCTGTGTGCACATGTGCACTGTGTGTGTTCATTGGAGTCTAGGTATGCATGTGTGCTCTGTGAGTGCATAGGTATCTGGGTGTGCATGTATGCTGTGTGTGTGCATTGGTGTCTGTGTCCGCGTGTGTGCTGTGTGTGTGTCACATGCTGGCATGTGAGGTATTTGATGGCATTTCCAGTTGGACTTCATTTATGGGTGAGTACAAGTGTTCGCATCTGTCATCGGTCCCTGCCCGCCCGGAGCCCTGAGGCCAGGGGCCTGTAATGTGGCCTGTAGCCTGCAGGTGGTGGCAACGATCAGCTTCTTTGGCTGTCTGGGGCTGAGCTGTTGGAGCAAGGACACTGAAGCGCTTTGTTTAGTGTCACTGGCATCAGCCCTGTGCCCCAAGTCCCTGCCTCACTCTCAGAAGATGCTCCCTTCTCAGACCCCTTCCTTCCTCAGCAGCTTCCTAGGGCCCTGAGCAAGAGCGGTGGGCCCTGCTTCCAGGACCTCGAGCCTGGGCTGGAAGAGACTTGAACACAGGCTCGTATGTCCTGTGCGTTTGTCACGTGCTTGACCGTGGCATTGCACTGAGTGAGTCTTCTGCTCCTGCTCTCATCCCCTTCAAGCTGGGGATGCCTGGCCCAGGCTCTGGTCATAGCAGGTGGGGACAAAGGACACTGGAGTGAGGCTCTTCCACACGGGATGTTTCTGAGGCCCAAGGACAGAGACCAGTGCAGGTTGTGTGGCCCATCTCTCCAAGCATGCGGCAGGCTTGCCCTGGAAGGCAGTTCCAGGGCATGTCAGTGGGTTTACGTAGAAGGTGAGATATTGTGCTGGTTACTTTCATGTGTCGACTGGACTGGGCTGAGGGAACATGGATTGCTGACACCTGAGATCCCTGGGTGTGTCTGCTGGAGACTAGATGTGACTCAGTGACTGAGGGAAGAGACTCCTTCACAGGGCAGGGGGCCTCAGCCAACCCCGCGGGGCCCCACAAGACAAAGAGTGGAGGAAGGGACAAAGAGTGTGCTGTCTTTTCTTGTTCTGAAACACCAGCACCCTGGTTCTGGGGCCTTTGGGTGCAGACCTATACCCGTGGCGCCCAGGAAACCCCCAAGTGATTCTGGGGGGCCCCAGGACCCCCATGTGCTGAACTTCCCCTCCTCTGTGGTCAGCCCCATGGACATCCAATGCCGATCAGTGCACATGACCCTCGTATATGTTTTTCCATGACGAAATGGGAATCGCTAAAACAGGAAGCTGCCAATCAAAACATAACACTCCAACCAAAACGTGTGCCACGGATGCTACCAATGTGTCACTCTATACTGGGCTTGTTAGTCAGGGGAGATCATGGAAAGTCACCCTCATGGAGAGCTGTGCAACGCCCCCACCCCCCACCCACATGGAGACGCAGGAAGGCTGGTGCTGAGAGCTCACCAGGGCTCAGCTCGCTGGCAAGATTGTCCTCTGATGACCTTCGCGGATGGCACTTTCTAGGCTGGCAGACCACTTCACCATAATGGCCGCTGCCTGAATGGATCTTTGCAGGAGAGTGGGGTGTGAGCGGGCCCAGCTGGCTGCAGACAGACACTTCACCTCACCACTATCTTGTCTGCGCCCCAACTGTGGGCCACAGAAGCCAAGAGCTATTTTCACTCCAACGCACGCACAAACCGGCTCAGACCTGCGGGACCGTCCTCCCGCCCGCATGCCGGTCCCTGCCCAGCTGGGGCACCTCCCACATTTTGATGTCATAGAGAGAATACCCATGTGACGTTGTCAGGACCGTTGGCAGTAAAGGACTCAGTGCTGAAAAGCCCACATTGCTAATGACTGTCCAGCTGATGAGGGTAAAACCAGGCAAGGGAGTCTTTGGCGAGTCACTCCAGGGGGCACAAGTACTTGGAGCCAGGGAGACGAGGAAGGGGCAGAGGGACAGGAGTGGCTCTGGGAAGGTTTCAGGCTACTAGAAGTTCAGTCCTCCTTGGGAGCAGCATGGGGTTCCCATCGGTGACTTCGAGCAGGGATGTGGCATGTGTGTGTACCTCAGAACACAGTGCTTCTGGCTGCTGTCTGGAGAGAGGAGGGGCACGGCCTCCTTGGGGCTCCCACTCTGGCCACTCCCACCGAGCCCTGAGGAGAGTGAGCTGTCTGGAATGGGAGGAACTAAGGCATGGCACAGAGGTGGGCTGGTAACGGTTAGGTCCAAGAGGGCCCTATCCCTACCCCTGTAGTGTGGGAACCAGACTCCTCCCTTACTTTTCTTTGTGAACTGGACCTTGCATCTGAGTTGGTAACACTACATGCTCACCACCTGCTTCACTAGACTTTCTTTCCTTCCCTGCCAATTTCCCCACCTAAAATATTCCCACCAAAAAAGCCCACTTCAAGTCTCATATAAGTTTCATGTCCCATCTTCGACTCAGCCAGGCTGTCACTCTGCTATGAAAAATCTTGCTTAACCCCTTCGGCCTTGTGCCTTCCTCCTTCGGTGAGCCTAATATCTGGTGCCGAAACCGAAACCCAAAACCTGGGAGAGTTTGATGCAGATTCAGTGGCCACTCCTCTGAGCCCTGAGGTTATTGGTTTGTAACCTAGAGAGCAGTGGGCCGCGGCAGCTCGCTCAGACTAACCTCTGGATCCTACCTTTTCCTTGGGCTCTAAGGGGTTTAAACCTAACCTTCTAAATCCTCTTTGAACCCAGCCAGGGAGAACACTGGACCAGGAGCTTTACCTTTTCATTGCTGAGCTGCTAGTCCACACCGGTCATTTAGTTTGCGGGTGCGTGGTCACCGAACTCTTCTCGGGCCTTCTGCCTCTCTCGTTCTCTGACAGATCCTAGTGCGAGGTCAGAAGACTTCTTGGTCTTTCTGAACTGAGGATGCCTGGCTCAGAAATGACCCCTCTGCTCTAGCGGACGGTTTCTTTGTCAGTGGGGTCGCCCAAGCAAAGAGCCGCTCCCTCCCTTGTGGTTTGGCACTCGCCCTCCTCACTTTCCCTGTCGTTCTCATTCTCTTCATCATGGGGAACACATCCTCTACGTGCTCCAAAACCACCTCCCTTGGCTGCCTTTTAAAGAACCTAGACAACCTCAGCCTCGAGGGTGATATCAGACCCAAGCGTTTCATTTTCTATTCTAACACTGCTTGGCCACAGTATAAATTGGATAATGGATCTCAATGGCTGAGAACAGCACCTTTAATTATAACACATTAAGAGACCTTGGCAACTTCTGTCACTGTACTGGAAAGTGGTTTGAAGTTCCCTATGTCCAGGCCTTCTTTACTCCCCACTTCAGACCCTCTCTCTGTAAATCCTGCTCTACTTATCAGATTTTACTTCTTCACTCCAAACAATCTGCTTCCCTCGACTCTGAAACTGACACTTCCTCTTTTGATCCCACTGACCACGGACTCCCAACCATTAGGCCCCCACCCCCGCATGCCCCTCTTTCAACCGACTTCTCACACAACTCCCCCACTCGCTCTTCCCTTAACCCTTCGGGTCACAACTCCTCCTCTCCTTCCTCCTTTAACCCCTCAGCTCCCGATGCGTCCAGCTTGGATTTCTCAGAAACTCCTTCTCCCTGCCTCATACAAGGTCTTGGACTCGTCTCAGGAGGCTGCTACTGTTTTCCCTTTAAGGGAAGTTGCAGGAGCCGAGGGTATAGTCTTCATGCATGTCCCCTTCTCTCTGGTCGATTTCTCTCAAACTGAGAGGGTCTTCTCCACTGACCCCGCCACTCATGTCAAGGAATTTGAATACCTAACTCAATTCTATGATCTTAACTGGCATGACCTCTACGTAATCCTTTCCTCCACTCTTTCCCCTGAAGAAAAAGAGAGAGTCTGGCTAGCTGCTCAGGGTCAGGTTGATAATCTCCACAGGCAAGATAATCAACAGCTGGTGGGGACAGTAGCCGTACCCAGATAGGATCCCAACTGGAACTATCAGATAGATTCCCCAGGCTACAGACACCAAAATCATATGGTAATTGCCTCATAGCAGGACTTTAAAAAGTCCTGCTATGGACTTTTTAACACAAGGCAGTTAACTATGAAAAACTCAGATAAGCCAAGGTCCAGATGAAAATCCCACACTTTTTCTGTCTCACCTAACAGAGGCTCTTCAAAAATATACTAAACTAGACCCTTCCTCAGAGGAAGGCCTCCTCTTCCTACATACTCATTTCATTTTTCAATTGGCCCCTGACATCAGATGCAAATCACAGAGGCTGGAAGATGGCCCTCAAACCCCACAAAGGGACCTCTTAAATGCTGCCTTTAAAGTTTTCAATAATAGGAATGAGGAAATGAAAAATGAACAACTTAAAGGAGATCAGATTAAATGCCAGATTCTGGTAGCAGCTATCCAGGCCTCTCACAGAAATAAGCAAACCCCTAAGGGCAGAACGCTTAAGGCCCCTCCAGGCCCCTGCTTTAAGTGTGGCAAGGAGGGACGCTGGGCCAAAGGTTACCCTAATCCTCATCTTCCTTCAGGCCTTTGTCCATGCTGTGGCAAGAAAAGTCAAAGGAAAGTAGACTGTGACCTACTCCCTCGAGAGAGGGTCAAATCGCTTTCCTCCGTAGAGTCAGATCAACTGGACTTCAGCCTGCCCAGACTTCAGGCCTCGTCACTGAAGAATTAGGGTGCCGGGCCCTGCAGCCCCCATGCCTATCACTCCTTTGGGGTTTTCAGCATAAAGAAGATACTAGAACCTGAGTGAAATGCCGGAGAAGATCACCCAGGACAGAGAGGCATCTCGGAGGGTACAGAGCCTTTGGTGGGGGTGGAACCGTGAGGCTGGGGGCGGGGGGGAAGGCTGGGGACATGGAGAGTGGACACAGGGCAGCACAGGGCCTCAGAGCTGGGCAGCAGTGCAACACCAACTGGGCACGGAGTCCGGCAAAGTTCGGCATCCATGGGAGCTCAGAGACCCTTGAGCGGACGCTCCGGGCAGGGTCTCGGGGTTAGGGGTGAGGACACTGTGTCTCCGGTGGATCAGCCGTGAGCGGGGAAGATAGACATATGTAGCGAGAGGAGACATGCAACTGGAGAGGGTTTTCCAACATGCAATAGACCTGGACATTTGTAAAAGCTGATGGCGGCAGCTAGTGCAGGGTCAGGCCTTGGAAAATGGGGTGCACGAGGGTTTCACTGCTATGTGTGTGGGTTCTGCAGAGAGCGCATCTGAGTTTATGGTTCCGCTCGGCCACCTGCTGTCTGAGGAAGTCTCATGCTGGAGTCATCCGCACCATTACAGATGGAGCAGATCACCCACTTGCCCCTCCCTGACGAACCTCCCTGACCCACCTGGAGGAAACGTGCCAACGACCTTCCTCAGACTTCACACGAAATCTTCTGCACAGTTTAAGGACATGGATACGCCTTTTCTGCATTACTTCCAAGGCAACTATTTCATTTATCTGTCAGTGTGAAGTGACCATCCCGAAACTCAGTAGCTTAAAAACAAGAGAGAGAAAGAGACAGTGTTTATTCTGGGTATAAACCTGCACTGACCAGTGCTCAGTGGGGACACCCTGTCTCTTCCCCACCCAGCTCAGCTGAGGGGCTCAAGGCGGGGAGCTGGAGTCATCCAGCGGCTCACTGATATCATAGCCTGCAGGCGATGGCAGCTTCCTGCTGGTTCCTTATTAGGCCATCCCAGACAGTGTGGGCCTCCCCACAACGTGGTGACTGGGTCTCAAGAGTGTGTGTCTTGAGGGACAGAGCCAGGCAGAAGCTGTACAACCTCCGGCATCCCCCCCACTTCACTCCACTTATTAGAAGTACGTCACTAATGTCAACTGCCTTCAGAGAACCGGTGGGCTTGCTTTAAAGCCACCACCACAACACATCACCAGTTCAGACGAAAAACTAAAATTACAGTTTTCTTCAGGAGGTTTTTACAGGACATAACAGCTACTGAAGCCTCCGGTGTTCTGTAAGACCCTTCTGTTCAAACAATATTTTATTTTAATGAAGCGCAGAAATGCTGGTGATAGTAATGAATATTTATGTGGGTTTTCCTAATGCCAGAGCAAAGTGACAGTCTTGTGCTGGGTCTCAACTCTCAGCTCTCTGCTTCTAGAAATGTGAGGGGTTCCCATTTGGCTGGGGCCTCCTTGTCTGTCGCCATGAAAACAGCATGGTGGGCAATGCTCTTTGTGTGATAAGAAATGGCAGGCCTTGCGCATAAATCTACCAGCAGAAACAGGGAAGAGTGAGAGGGCGCTTCCTTTACTGGTGGTGGGAAGGGGACAGAGGCACATTCCTCCCACCCTGGTGGATATGTGCCCACAGTGACCACATCCTAGCTTTGGGAGGCCTGAGGGAGCTGACAGGGTGAGCCCTAGGTGGGTACAGCACAGGGTCTTACTAAAGACAGCTATCGGTGATGAGGGGCCCGAGGAGGCCGAGTGGGGAGGGACCTGGGATGGGAGTGAGCTCCTATGTGCGCTGGGTGACAGGGATAAAAGAAAGTACAGTGGGGAGAGGAGTAGGGAAGAGATGACCCTAGAGATGGTCCATTGTCCTCCGAGGGTCGGATTTCGAACTTTTTAGTGCTAAAGAGGTTACTAATGATGACAAGGCACAGGGTATGGCCCGAGGGAGAGTAGAAGTGGAAGTCACTGGAGGTGAGAAAGCCAAGGACTGAGCCGTCCCTCAGGGTCTAGGATGAAGACGGGGACTGAATATTAATGCACAGAGGGATGACAGAAGGCCAGGACCCCAAAGCTGAGAGAGGAGCGGAGCGCTGTCGCTTCAAAAGGTGGGGCTCCTATTTGTTTTGGTTAGTTCATTTTACAAAGGTTGCATCTGATGTCAATGTCAATGCAGGAGTGACCCAATGGTGGCCTGACTTCTTGGCCTGAACCATTCAGCTCTTTCTCCTGAGAGGGCTGCAGGGTGAGCACAGTTCCCGGGGAGCCAGGTGCCAGCCAGGGCAAGAATCGGGGGGTGTTTAGAAAAAGGAACTTGAGCAGGATGGATCCACCCCTTGCAAGGCAACCACCCTGGGCACAGTGTGTGTGTGTGTGTGTGTGTGTGAGAACAAGACAGAGCGAGGGGCTGATATCCATGGGAGAGTGGAGGAGAAACACCCAAGCAAATGCTCAGTGGCTTTTCGGGTGGGCAGCAGACTGAAGATGGAGAGCGAGGGGGTGTGGCAGAGTGGAGATTTGCTGAGCACAAACAGGGCCCCCCATGGGAATGGAGGGTGCTGTGGAATGTGTGCTGCCGGCAGGCCTACACATTGCTGGATGGATGTCTGTGGGGAGAGGCATCAGCCGAGCGAGGGCGAGGGAGCAGGCTGGGTTGGCAGACCATCAGTGGGCCTGGCGCTGTGCAGTGACGGCAGGTCTCACAGCAGTCCTTGCCCGCTGTGGCCACTTGGGGATGCTGTGGCCAGGGCCTCTGCTACCTGCTTGACCTCAAGGCCAGCGCAGACACTTGCAACCCCTGGAGGGGCTGCCTGTTGTGGGTGCAAGAGGCAGCTTGGGAACAGTTTGCTCATAGCAACAGCGCAGGAAGCAGTGGTATCCTTGAGCAAGGGAAGTGGCTAGTGCTCAGATGTGACACCTTTGAGGCTTAGAGGAGACTTTTTTAGGACAAAGAAAAGAAAGTTTCACTTTATCAGGGTCGGTAGACATAGGATATTTACTCTCCTATTAGGTGTCCAAATGAGGTCGGCAGGGGACCAGGGTCCACACTGGGCAACAGAACGGTAACTGACTGGTGACAAGAACAAGGACTTTGGGGGGCCTCACTCTGGGTGACATCGGGGCCACCGCTCTGCCCAGGTTGCCCCAGCCTGCCTGGTTCTCCTGTGTGATGACCCCACTGTCCTGCAGGTCATGAGGAAGATGAATTTTTCTAGCTACAGTGGAAGCCCTCCCCTTTAAAAAGGTGTTAATGCACTCATTACTAATTAACACATTCAGATACATCCAGCTCTCACTCTGCTCAAGACTCTAGTGTAGAAAACAGACTCGAAGGTAAAAGTGCGATGTTTGCCTTCCGGAAGTGAGAGCAGGTGGTTTTACAAAAGGCATTGTGAAATATCGTGAGCTGAGATGTCACCTGCCCTCCTCTTTCACTCTCTCTCTCAGGCCTCAGCTGTCACACACACCTCCATCTAAGTCCCGTGCATCCCAGATACCACCTCCTTGAATTAACCACTCCCTGCACCACCCTGAAACAGTCTCATTGTCTCCTTTTGTCTTTTCTCTCAATAAGGATTCTACAGTCCCTGTCCCGTAGGCCCCAGCCAAGAATGGGCTTGACTTGCTCCGCCAGCCCCTGACTGCATGTGCCGCTCTGCCCGTGGTCCCCATGTGCTTGGGGCACAGACAAGTTCCCTCCCATTCTGGGTCCTGCCAGCCCGCAGCTCATCTCTCCATTGCTCTCACGAGTCTCCACACATGCAGCACGCGACAGCCACCATGAGCCTCTGCAGGCCCTCAGGGCACATGTAGTCTCCCAAGCTTTGTGTTTGCACACGAGGCTCCTTCTGATTGGAAGTCACACCTTGGGGCAGAGCTAAGGACCGCACTCCGCTAGGAAACGGTGTGGGGCTCCACTGCCATATGAGGACTTGATTTTCCATGCTCCTGCGAGACCCAGGGTCACGCATCCCATAGGCGACATGCCACATTTTAATCATGAGCCTCTTCTGGGCTGTGCCCTGTGCGTTTGTGTCTCAGTGATTGCACTGCAGTGAGTGCCCAATAAATGTACGGTAAAAGAATAAGTAGAGGATGCAAGGAAGAGAGAGACTGAGGAACGGGGATGGGGGCAGGAGCCAGTCCATGCTGGGCATAAGTAGGGGGCAGTCAGGGCAAAAAGATTTGTCCACGGAGCCACAGACACAAGGCATGGCACAGAGGCGGGGATGATGGCGGATGCTGGTAATGTTTGTCAGGACTCAGTTCACGCTGCCGGCGCCCAGGGAGGCACCAGGAAGTGGCGGCCACGCTGTCAGCTCCAGGGGCACACGGCGTCACCCACATTTGGAGACCGGAAAGCTGCCCCCATGAGGCGAGCTGTGTTTGCCAAAACCTGCAGGGAGAGACAGCGACTCTGCCTGAAGGACACATCCAGGCTTGAGGCTCCCATGGGTTGTCTGAGATTGCATGTGGACCTCTAGCTGCAAGGGGGTCTGAGAAATGAGCTTTTCAGCTTTTTAAGCACTGAGGGGACAAGCTGGAGGGACGTTGAGGCCCCTTCCACCTCCACGGAGGGGCAGGGGCCAGAAGTGGCCTGAGTCTGGCCGCAGAGACTAGGCAAGTCCCGTGCAGGTGCCTTCCCCACCCCCACCCTCCCGCCTGGCCACTGGTTTGGACGTGCGGGGCTTGCTGGGCGTCCCGCTAACGGCATAAAGTCGGACCAACACTCTCCTCTATCAAAGGCCATGCTCCTCCTCCAATGTCCACCTTGCAGGCGAGAGCCCAAGGATGACAAAAGGAGGGGTCAAGACGTGCAGCCATGAGGCAGGAAGAGGGCAGCCTCTAGAATCCAGAGAAGATTCCTGGACCCTCCAGAAGGAACTCGGCCTGCTGACACCTTGACTTTTGCCCGGTGACACCTGTGAGAGACTTCTGACCTACTGGACAGTAACATAATGAGTTTGTGTTGTCAGCCATTATGTGTGTGGTGATTTGTCACAGTAGCAACAGGAAGCTGATACAAGAAGGGTTCTGTCACCAACAGGAAGAAGGTAGCCTAAGAGGGTGGGCAGCTAATGGTTCTGTCTTGGGGGTTCTGCGTGTCACACAGAGGGTGCACACTGTGGAGAGATAGCCACCCAACAACTAGGACTCCAGGGGCAGAGGAGAGGACAACAGTGCTTCGAAAAGAAGAGAAGTGGGTTTTATACCACTGTCTGTTGAAACTACTCGGTCCCTGATTCTCTCACCGAGCTGTTTTATTTGATCCCCATCTTGGAGGTGGGTTTTTTAAACCTGACTTTCACAGGTGAGTAGCCCAGATAGCGGCCGGAGTCAGGAGATGTACTCGAAGTCCTCATGTGACAACAGACAGAACGCAGACTTGTGTCCGGGCCGATCCGATTGCAGACTGTGTGGCTTTTATGGCTTCGTGGGGTTATGACTCTGCTGCACTCTGAAGGCAGCCCTGACAGATGTCCCAGTCCTCTCGGCAATAGGTGGGGCCCCCTCAGGATGTCGGGCTGCCGTTCCTAGAGGCTAGTGGTAAGTGAGGTTCAGAGCGGTGACTGGAGGAGGGCAGATGGTTCGCTGGCCACCTGAGGAGATGCTGCTGAGAAGGAAAGTTTCTTCACGCCTTGAGGTCACAGAGTCCCAGACCAGTGGGTGTCACGGTGATGTCAATAGTGACTCACTGTCTGTGGGCCAAGCAGGGGCAGGGGCGGGAGGTGGGGCAGTGGCTGGGGTATCTGGCCTCGTGTCGATTCCTGGGCCTCCACGAGTGTTCAGGAGGAAGTGTGTGAAGGGACTTCCCCAGTGTCTGAAGGGATAGGGGAAGCAGCTTCTGACCTCCACACTCAGAGTTGGCCTCCTGTTGGCCCAGGGGGCTGGGGCATCCTGTGCTTCACACCCACCCCAGCCCACGTGGTGTGGCCCTGAGCTGGGACCCCAAGTACCTGGCCTTGGCCCTCTCTGAGTCTACAGCCTGGGCACAGCCGGCACTCATCGGGCATGTAGCACATGTCCATAGCCCGTGAAACAGGCTTTCTCTGGCCCCATCATACTAGCGAAGAAAGAAAGATTCGGGGAGGCTCAGTGACTTACCTCAGCTCACAGAGATAGTCAGTGGTGTGGCCACAACTGAAAACCAGGTTTATCCAACTCCATATCCCATATTTGATCCATTTTTCATTAAACATGGTTCTGGTTTTAAGAAACTCCCAGTAGTAGTGAGGAAACCGATGGAAACCCAGCATGTCCTTGCATGGCACAGCGATGGGGACATCGGAGACAGGCATGGAAGCCCGGGAACAGACCCTGGCTGGAGTGCCTGGGCCCAGCTCTCTGAGGGAGTGGCCTCAGAATGTGGGGTGCCTGAGTTTCGGGCCAGGAGAAGAGCTTCTGAGTAGAGGGAGAATTGAGCAGAGGCAGGGAGATGGCAGGCATGTGTGGGGAGAGTGGGAAGGGCAGTGACCACAATGGTGACTCAAAAGCTCATGGCATCAGGGGACACTGTTGGCATGACGATGACAAGAAGCCCTTAACCCTTCTAGCTGAGTTCTCATCAGAGCCCAGAGGGTGGACATCTGGGTCACTTAGCCCTCTGTTCCGTGATTACAAACCCTCTGCTCATTAAGTGCGTGTCAGTGTGGGGTTCTGGGTGAGGTCTGTTGCTCAGGGCTGAGAAGTCTACGCCTCATGTCGCGGACCCCCCAGTTTGTCACATCAACCAAGAAGCACAGCCAGCTGCTCAGAACTTCTCTGAAAAGGAGGGAATTTGCATCCTCACTCTGCATCCCAGAGAACCTCAGAACTTTCCCTCCCTCTGAGCCCAGTGGGTGTGGTGACACTGTCAGTGTGTTATGAGTGCTTCTCATGTTTGCCACCCAGGCCACCAAGGTCACGTTAGTGATTCATTTTTCCTTTGGGAACACGGAAGTTTCTCCTGTTTGCTGTTTTCATCTTTACTGAAATAATCACGTGGCTTTTATCCTTTGGACTATTTTCTGTTGAAAGTTTCCCTGAAACGGGATCGATGGACCAAAGAGCCATTATATTCTGTGGCTTTGGGCACATGACACGCGCTCACCTTCGGAAGCTCGACTGGCAGCCTCTCGCTGTCATCAGATCTCCCTGAAACCTCGCTGGTGCCGGGAGACATGCTTTTCCTGAATTTTACTAATTCATTAGCTGTAAAAGCCTTATTTTAACTACGATTCCCTCCTTAATGAAGAAAGCTAAGCATTTTCTATATTTCTGTTATTTGTCTGATTTTAACTTTTTGCAGCTTTTTCCCATGGTGGCCACATGCTGAGAAAATTAACTGTTAATACAGAATTATGTACCTATCAGAACTATCTGTCAAGAAAAAGGATACAATAAAAGTATTTCCAGAGAAACAATAAATGGGTTTACCACCAAGGAGCCCTCATTAAGAGAATGTCTGAAACATGTTTTAAAAGGAAGAGAACAATCCCAGAATTAAGTATATTACGTCTTTTTTATTAATTGCTATAACAAACTGCCACAAACTTTGTGACTGAGAACAATACAAGCTGCTACTGTCCCTTTCTGCTGTCGAAATTCTGGCCCATGCGCCCCGGCTGGAGTCAGGGGTCAGCGGGCGCCGGAGACTCGCAGGAGAACCCGCTTCCCCAGCTATTCTACCTTCTGGTGACTTCTGCATCATTGCCGGGGGGCCCTGTGCACACCACACTGCTGACTCTCTCCTGTCCTGCTTCTGTGCCTGAAGGGTCCTGCGATGTCACTGTGCCGTCCACTCAGCTCCCTGCTCTAGGGTCAGCTGACTAACAACCTCCATCCTACCCGTAACCTTAACCCCCAGTCCCCCGCCTTCCATGTGACCTGACATATCACAGTCTGGGGACCAGGACGTGGATGGTTTTGGGGGCCATTCTTCTACCTGTCACATAAGACCTGCGGTGTAAGTGAGAATGATGAGCCAAGAAAGCGGCAAACGTGTAGGAAAACCTGAACAGGCCTCGTGTTATCTGCGAAAAACTATACATATAAACGTGGGGTTCGGAAGAGGACACAGCTAAAGTGTCAACACCATCACCAGGTTGAGAGGGAGAGGACTGAAGTTAAAGATGCTCACAGACCCACGGGCTCGGGGAGAGGAAGCGCACCTGCTGATTACCTGCAGACCCTGAAACGTAAAATACTCACAGTGAAATGTCAACAGTGACCATGAGAAGGGCAGAAACACAGTATGTAACTTCTAAACCAGTAAGGGAGGAGGGACCAGAATAAAAAACAATGACGACCCCTCCCCTCTCCAAAAAAAAATCAGACAAGAGAGGCGAACTAAGAAACATTGAAGAAGGGCTAAAATAAGAATTGAAAATGTAGATAACAAAGCAAGTTCAAATACAAAGATTACAAAATTAAAGATTACAAAAAAGAGAACGTGACCTAAGCTTCCAAGTTGAGTGACGGCATGTCAGATTGGATCTTAAAATCCGGCTTAATGCTGTTTACAAGAGACATGCCCAAAATATTAAACAGAGAAGTTGAAAGTAAAGGGACAAGAACACAGAGGCGAGCACTAATTAGCCGGGAGCTGGGCCACTTCATTCACTCAGTGTAGAGCTTCCTCGGGGAAAGCAAGGGGACAGCCACCACACAGTGACCAAGTATTTAATCCACCAAACAGATGAAACTTCTGAACGTGCATGACTGCAAAACACAGAGCGGAAAGGAATGCCCTCGGACTTTTGGCGAGGCCGTGGCAGTCAGCTGGCTTGTACTTACTGTGTTTGCGTTGCTACCAGCAGTTCTATGCGCCCGTCGAAGCTCTGTGGTCACTCCCCCTTCACGGACAGAGGCCCTTCCTCTGTGCCCTGTCCTCGCCCAGAGGGCTCTTCCTGTGCTGGGACTTGGAGCCCTGGCTCCCGGCCTCTACTCTCCCCGCTCAACTACATCAGGCCCCTGGCACCCCATCGAAGGCTGCCTGTCTGTCTCCCACAGCTCAGACTGCTGGGTGGAGACAGGCACAGGTGCTGGCCAGCACGTACAGCTCCCCACCCCTCGGTGACAGCTCCTGCCTGTGGCATCGGGACGAGCCTCTCACCTGACAGCAGGCAGTCAGTTGTGCTGGAGAAGGCCAAGGCCCTGCCCTTCCCTCTCTGTGCCCCTAATTCATTACCCTGCACTTCCGAACACATCACAGAATTGCTGGCTGTCATGTGCCTATGGCTGCTGAAGGGGTGAAAATCTTCCTGTGTAAAGCACCTGGTTGGGAGTCGAGTGCAGGTGGGCATTTAAAAAAGGTTGTCCACCTTCTACATGGCTCGGGAAGTCTGTACGCTCGGATGGGTGGGCGTTATTTTTTTGGTGGCATCAGAGCCACACTAAGGCCATGTGGAACATGGATTCTGAGAGCTAATTTTGGCCTGAGTCGTCTACAGACTTCCCTGCACTGACCTCTGTCTTTCTATTTGCATTTGACATCTGCCAGTCGGAGAGTCCAAAAGGTTCAGGACACGGGCCTCCTCAGAGTCTTTGGGGGACTTGCGCTGCCACCCCCTACATCATATGTGCAATGAGAACTCTATCTTGCAGGTGTGTGAAGTTAGCAGTGTGCAAAGCACATCCACACCCGCGACCTCGTTTGTGATTGGTCTCCACATCTGATGGTCCCAGAGTAAAAGAAAAGGTGCTTGGGTGCTGTGAGCTCGGTCTCGAGCTCAGGGAGTGGGTGTCTGCGTGGAACCGTCACACAGGGCCCCTCCCAGTGGTCGGGGCTGGTCTGGGTTGGGTGTGCAGCTGTGCTCTTGCAAAAGACCAAGCCGGTTGCCCTGTTGCCCAGGACCTGGCTCAGGCGGGCACTGGGGCGGCCCCCAGGCCTGAGCAAGCCCCAACAACACCAGCCGTTCTGCTCCTGGGCACAGCCTCCCCTGTGACTCCATCCTGCACAGCAGACCGCAGGGCATCTACGTGCCCCTGTCACTGCACAGAGCAACTGGGCTGCCTGTCCAGGATCCTGGGTGGAGGTGCCTCTACTTATCCATGGAGGCCCCTGGCCTCAGGACATTTGGGGCCCAGCTTCCCCGTGGCACGGATGAGCCCACAGATACACATGAGCTCAAGCCGTCTAGGGGGCAAGACGCCCTGCCTGCACCGCTCCCCAGTGGAAAGCCTCGATCCCAACTCCCCTGCTGGAAGCTCTGCCCTCCAGGGCCCTTGCAGGGGTCACCAGAGAAGGTCTAGTGACAGGCCCCACACCCTGGGGCTCCCCCTGGAGCCCACAGCCTTGCTTCCTCTTGCCCTCCTCCTGCCACACCCATAGCGTGGCAGGTGACCCTGGGCCTGTCCCAAAAAACCTGTGCTCCCTGTATGTGTGCAGATGTCCCCCTGTGGAGCAGTTTTTGGTGCTGTGATGACGGAGGGGACAAGGACACACCCACTGTGCTTACCTCCGTCCCTCAGGGTCTAACAGTACCTGGCGGGGTGGGAGGGGACAATGTGCCTTTGGTTTTGTCATGGTGGCTGTTGCAGGGACCACACCAGCTGATAGTTCTGTCATGGGACTGCGGAGAGAGCAATAGGGATTGCTCCTCCCCTCCAGTGGCCCCTCTACTGACACAGGAGGGTCCGGTTTTCATGACTGAGACCTGGGCCCGATGACCGTCCGTGGGCAGGATTATGGTGGGGAGATAAGGAGAGCCAGCAGACCGACCGGTGGGCTTTCAACCAGGACTTGTGAGGAGCCCTCACTGGGAGGGGAAGTCCTGGGACACGGTGGCCGCCCTGTCCTGCCTGCATCTCTGCTTCCTTCTGAACCACGTCTGTGCCATCCTGGGGACATGTGTGAAACAAGCGTCACATGGCTCCTCAGCTTGTGTGGTGGCTGCAGGGCTGAGCCCGTGAACGTGAGGTGTGTGGCACACCGGTCTCGTGAGGTGAGGACGTGTGGCCCAGACCCGCCCCATGGAGCAGCCCTCTGATGTGACAGAGGAAACTCAGTGTGGTGACAAGACGTCCTGTGGGCAGGTGCTCCACTGTCCCAAGGCCCCACTCTCCAGGCTTACAAGACCCGGTTCCTTGTTTGGCAGCAAATAGGCATTTCCCTACGAAAACCGCTTCACTCGGGCACCCCTACAGGGTCAGGGGCTTCATCCTCCCTGCAGGAAGTGGGGGCATGGGAAGTCCCTGGGTTGCTGCATCAGGACCCGCCTGTCTCCGGCCCGACCTCAAGCCCTGTGGGCCTAGTGAAGGCCTCTGGTGCGAGTTGAGGGCCAGAGATGGGGTTAGGGATGTGACGGCTTTCAACAGGTGCCGCCAGACATGTTCACGAGCGAGGGGCCTTCTGCAGGTGAGTGGGGCCGGTCCTGCCCCACGGGGAACACAGGCTCGAAGGTGCAGGATGGGAGGCAGCCACTGGGTGAACTCCCTGCCCTCCCTGCTCCCAAGGCCCTGTTTCTGGCTGCTTCTGCCAGCCTGCCCCTGACCTAAGGTGGGGAGCAACGTCAGCCATTCGGCAGCCGGCAGGCTGAGGCCTGGAGCGCAGAAGGGACACATTTTGAGCACAAACCTGGGACTCTCTGCCTCTGTGCGCCCTCCCCAGACCCCTCAGAAGCACTTTGTGTGTTGATTCCTCTGCAGCACTTGCTGCCACATAAATTGATTTGTTTCCTGGTTTCCTATCTACCTTTCTCCCTTTGGGTGTCAAAGACCTTGCCTGCAGCAGTGCCTGACACACAGGGCTCAGTCCATGCAGTGTCTGGAGGAGTGGACACATGCGGGAACAGTGGCAGTCGGGGCTGGGTGGGCACAAGGGTCCAGCCCAGTGGTCCAGTGCAGCTTCCAGTTTTCCGCAGATAAGAACCCGTCTGGCTCCTGTCAGCCTGAGTCACCCTCCTGGCAGCAGGGCTGGGCCAGCCCTGTGTGGGCGTCAGGAGGAGACGCAGCCGCACCCGGGAGGCTCTGGGCGCCCAGGTGCTGCCCGGCGTCCTCCGTCTTAGGCTGCAGCTCGGTCTGGAGCCGGGGCTGGGAGGACCTTGGAAGATTCGTTTTCCTAAGCCCCCATGGCTTTGGGTAAGCTCCTTCCACTTCTGCCTTTTCATCTGAAAACTGGGGAGGAAATGTTGTTGGTGTTTACCAAACGTTTTCAGACGGAAGAGCAGGGTCGTGGGGAGATGTTGCAGGCGTGGGCTGCAGGCCCGTGTGGGAGACTTGGCCACGGCAGAGGTGGGAGGACCACGCAGACACGGGCCGGCTCGCAGGTAGCAGGAGGCTGGCACGAGGGAGGAAAGCCTGTCTCTCGTCTTCCCGTGTTGGTGGAAGCATGGGGGCCGGGGACACGTTCTGTGGAATGACAGGGAGGATGGTGCGGGCTCCCTGAAAAATACTCATAGGTCCGACAGGCAGTGGGGATGGTGGTAGCCGTCACAAATTTGTTCCAACCGATGCTTGTCACCTGAGAAGAGGCCCAGGTGGACAGAACGTCTCGTTTCTCAAGAGGAGTCAGATGTTCTGATTGTAGTATGTGCAGTATTTGATTAAATAGAATGATAAGGTGAGCAAATGAAATATTGAGTGTTGGGCCTGCGGGCGCAGGTGTGCGTGGGCAGGGGGGAGACCTGCAGGTTGGCTCTGAGGGCTCGGCCTCGGGGTCCAGGTGCACCTGGTGCACTCTTTCTCCCTCGGGGTCTCAATTCCTTGAGGTCAGGAGGGGCTGGCAGACCCCGGGGTTCACAGGTGCTGCGTGTTTTTGAGAATTGAAGGTTTGTGGCAGCCCTGCATCCAGCACCTCTGTCGGTACCACTTTTCTAACAGTATTTGCTCACTTTGTGTTTCTGTGTCACATTTTGGTAAACTTCACAATATTTTGCACTTCTTCATTATTATTGTGTGTTACGGTGATCTATGCTCAGTCATCTTTGAAGTGGCCGCTGCAATTGTTTTGAGATGCTGTAAACTGCACCCATAGGACACAGTGCCCTTAGTGGACAAATCTCGTGTTTGTTCTGACTGCCACCTGACTGGCCAGTCCCATATCTCTGTCCCTCTCCTCGGGCCTCCTTTGTCCTTAAGTCACAACAATATTGTAGTTAGGTCGGTTAATAACCCTATGGTGGTCTTTAAGTGATCAAGTGAAAGGAAGAGTCACATGTCCACTCCCGATGAAGACACTGGGCAGATTATTGAAGTGACAACCAAGGATTGAAAATGTCATATAAACTCTGCCGATAAAGCAGTGACAGGTCCGAGAGGACTAATACCCTCTTTGAAAGAAGATCTCTGGTGAGTAAAATGCTATCCAACGGCATCACATGCTACAGAGAAATTGTTAATGAAAGGAGGAGTCGGTCCGTGTGGCAATCTCCATTGTTGTCTTATTTTGAGAAATTGCCACCCACCTACAGTGACTGCCAGCATGATTGGTCAGTAGCCATCAGCATCAGGGCAGACCCTCTGGGACAGACCCTCCCTCAGAAAAAAGATTGCGACTTGCTAAAGGCTCAGATGATGATTGATGTTTTTTAGTAATAAATTTAGTAATAATTAGTATTTTTTAGTTAAGGTATGTATGTGTGTGTGTGTGTGTGTGTGTGTTTAAGATAGAATGCTATTACATTATATAGACCTAATAGACTATAGTGCAATGTGAACAGAACTTTTAGATGCGCTGGGAAACCCAAGAATTCTTGTGACTCGCCACTTTGAGGTGGTGTGGCCCTGAGCCACAGTATCCCCAAGGTCTGCCTGTAGAAGTGGGCACAACCCCTGTGCCCACTGCAGGCCATGCACGCTCTGCCTGCCTGTCTGTCTCATGAAGGGACCATACCCAGGCTGCGGGAAGCATGCAGCTAAAAGGCCAGCAAGGTATAGCAACCACTGCGCATGTACCAGCCAACAGATGGCCGGTACTCTTCAGGGTTCGTGTTGCATGGCGACCAACTGGCTCAGTTTTCCAGGGGCTGAGGGTTAGTCAGCATGTGAGACCCTCACACTAAAACTGGGGAAGTCCTAGAAAACCCTGGTGGCCGCCGCCCAGCTTGCGAGCACATGGAGAGCTTTCTCTTCAACCCATGTGAGGCTTTGGGGTTGTCCTTTCATTTTGACCAAAAAACCTCCCCAAATTTCGAAGTATTGGTGGAACAAACCATTGCCCTGTTCGATGTGAGCTTATCTCGTAAGAACGAGCACCCTTCCTGCTCTCGGGAATGGTGCGATGGAGCAGAGAGGAGAAGCGGCAGCCGCCTGGCAGGATGGCCGTGCAGAGGGCAGCATGGGACCTGGTTCAGACCCCGCCTTGGCCTGGAACGGGCAAGGGAGTTAGTCTCTTGGAGCTTTGATTTCTTATTCTACAAAGTGAGCGCAAGTACTCACACATCTCAAGAGTGGGTGCAAACGTGCCTGCCTGGCACAGCTTGTTATTGTTGTGTTGGGAGGACCAAGAGAGATCTGCATAAGAGAGGAGGCCACAGGGCCCGAGCAGAGCAGGTAAGACACACGGCTGTCCCCTTCCCAGTTCCTGTCCCTCTCCTGCCTGTGGAGAAGCTGCCCAATAAGGCTCGTCCCCAGAGCCAAGACAGCAAGAGCAAACGTGTATGTCTAGACACGCAAGATAAGTATATAAAAGTGGCTCTCAGTGCAGACACACACCTGACCCCGGAGTTACTGGGCTAAATTGCCTTGGAGGACTAAGCCAGGTGAGCCCTGAGGCCGGGGGAGAGCAGCCTCCTTGTCCAGCAGTGAAGGTGACAATTGACTTTACACACAGTCTCCTGACTGCTCGTCAGCGGCCAGAGGGCAGACTTGGTCACCCCATGTGGTTGTTTGGTGGGCAGCGGTGCCCAGGAGAGCCTGTCTCCACACCTGACCTGCTGTTGATTTGGCCGAGGTGGACTCGGCCCTCAGCAGGGCTGGGCAGGTGCAGATGACAGAGAAGATGTCATGCTGCATTATCCCTCTTCCTCCTCTGCATACCAGTTTGTTACCCACGTCTTAGAAAGAGTAACTAGAGCCTCTACACTATTATCTCAGCAAAACTCTACAAGATGGGACAACTGCCCATATTGTGTGCTGTGTGCTGTGACACTCAGGCACACAGGAGTCCAAGGGCAAGATTCAGCCATGCAATTTAAGGGGCACACTTGTCTACCCGAAACAGCAGCTTAACTTCTTACCAACAGAGCTAGGGTGACACAGATACAGCTCCAGGAGGCACAGCTGAATGCGTCTGCACTGAGGGTGTCCGATAAACTGGATTTATCAGGAGGGATTGTTCTCTGCAAGGGAACAGGACCTGTGGGCTGATAAGGTGGGAGGTTGGAGTTGGGACATGGGAAGGTTTCTCTCTGGAAAGTCTGGGAGCAGCCCCCTCTTCCTCCCTCCGTTGGGTGCTGGAGCCAGCGGGGTCTGACTGTATGTGTCCCTCCCCGACTGCACTCAGTGATGTCATGTTGGTGGCTCGAAATTGTCCATGGCGAAAGCACTCACAATGGAGGAACCAGCGAATGCTACAAATTGGAACTTTTTTTGAAACCCAGCTGTAACACTAGTCAGCGCCTGCTGCTTTGCCTCCAGGATCGGCCCCCCAGACCACAACCTGGTGTCACCATTGTCCACTGTGCCCAGGGCAACCTTAAAATGAATCTGACAGTGTCACTCTCTGGTTCACTTTTCTTTAAGCTAAGTTCCCTGCCCTTCCTCCTCTGGCTCCTGCCCCAAATGCTGCTTTAACTCCAACACCATGAATAATCAGATTCAAAAAACACAACATGTCAGTTTCCTCATTTGGCCCAGGCTGTCTAGGACCAGCCTTCCTGCTTGGTACCTAGTAAAGCCAGAAAAAACGCATTGCTGAAAATCTGAGGCTTCAAAGAATGGCCGGGAGGTGGAGCCAAGCCTCGGCCTTCACCCCAGAAGCCTTGGCCAGATTCTAAGGCTGCCGCTAAGCTTGGCGGCATTGGGAGGTTCGGGGTGGTTGGTGAAAAAGTTTGTGCTTTATCTCCCACTGAGGAGCAAGGTCCAATGGACCCCCAGATTTGGATTGGGACCCCAGGCGGTCAGGTGTGAGTGGCTAGCACAGCCACGGAATGGCCTTTAGCCCCGCCGGGGTGAGGGTACCTGGGCTGCCTTGCCTTGGCCTCCCTACCCAGTGGAGGCCAGCATGGTGTCCTCTGGATAAAGACGTCACCCAGAGCCTCATATGATCCCTGTAGTGCTCTCTGTGCAGAGTCCAGAAGTAAGATGTAATTGGGCACAGACCAGGTGGCCTGTTCACCGGAGGAAAATACAGCAGGAGAGGACCTGGTGGGTTCAAGCCGGGGAGGGGCAGCCTTTATGAGAACCACGAGTGACATGTTCAAGGATTTAAAAGACAAGATCAAAACTTTTGGCAGAGAACTAGAAAATATACAAAAAAGGAACCTAATGGAAATTCTAGAACTGAGAGATGCAATGAACTGAAATTGAGAAAGAGCTGGCATGTATGTGCTGAACGCTGTGCGGGAGGTGACAGTGCAGGCTAAGCCTGTGGCCTCCATGCCCTTGCCTAGTGTCACCCCTGGGAAATGGATGGCCCGGGTTTCCTATTTTAGTGCAAGTGGGACTTGGTCGCTTCTGCTGTCACTAACGTCTAATTGGGCAGGGCTTGGCACGTGGATGGCACCAGACACAATCGTGGTGCCTGGAGCTCAGAGGGAAAAATGGGGCCCAGCAGGGAGGGCTGAGCCCATTATACTTGATTCGGGAAGCAGAGTGAGGGGCTGAGCAGCAGAACTGAGAATGAGTTGAGTCAGAGACTTCCTGTACTGAGAAGTCATAGGGCCACCAGCCTCCTTGGGACGGAACCAAGAGTCAAGCTGTGGCCAGAGGCGTGGGGATAGGCCAGGGGCTTCCCCTCCCCCCGGGGGCAAGGGGAGGGTTGACTGGGTCAGGGGCGTGTGACCGACCTTGCCCACCTCACCTGGGATGAAGGGCACACACAGCAGCCGTCTGTTGTTTGAGCATTTCCTGCATGTCAAGGTCAGGGCTCAGCACAGCACGCACAGTGCCGTCCTGGTAGTCACTGTCACACGGCTTCTGTTATTAGCCCTAGCTAGCGGTAGAGAAGCCATGAGCAAGAGAGCCTGTGTACATGTTCTGGGTGGTCCAGCTCATAAAGGACATGGGAGGATGCAGCCCAGTCGCCTGGCTTCAAGCTCGGTCCTGGGGACGGCCATCCTCAGACCCAGGGAGGCCTGTAGGCACAACAGGTGAAGGCACAGATTTGGAAAAGGTGGGGACACCAGCCTCCATGCTGAATTCGGGTTGAGGACAGCGGCGTTACCAGGAGATGCCCTGTGGGCAAGACCTTGACTGTGGGCTCACACACACCTCCTCCTTCAAGCAGTCCTCCCGAACCAACAGAGACAACAGAACCAACAGAGACAACAGAGCACGCCTCAAAGGTAGATACGCTCTCTTCTCATGTGTGCTTCTGGGAGATGACTCCCAGATGACTCCCTTGGCAGATGACTCCCGCCAGGTCACACGTGAGAACAGAGCAGGGATGTGTACGAGCCATTTGCCCCTCTATTCAGACAACCGGGGAAGTGACTTGATTTTTGCAGAAATGTTTCATTTGCTCTGATGAGGAACTCTTTAGAAATTGGATTCCTGTGTGAACTTCCTCTCATTTATTATTGAAATGTGACTGACATGGCGTATTGGTTTCGAGGGCAGAATGCGGTGGTTTGCCCGTCACCACACGTAGTCATGTCATTTTTTCTTGTGATGAGAATCTTGAGGGTGTCCTCCCTCGGCCGCCCTCGGCCATGCAGCTTGGCCGTCCTCCTCAATGGCTCACCCCTCATTCGGGCGCAGACTCCAACTCACTTGGAGAACCATCAGGCTCACCACACTGGCTGCGGCAGGAGGAAGGCCCCGGCCAAGAGTTAGGGGCCCTGAGTCCTTCCCTTCCTGGGCCTTTCTGGGTCTTCTCCCAGCAGTGACAGGGTGAGACAGCAGTGGTGGGGGGTGGCCAAGCTCCCAAGCAGTCCTGAGATGCCACAATCTGCTTCTGTCCTGGCATGAGCACCCTGGTCACAGTCACTCGGGGCCCTCTTTGCCTTTGTTCTGTCCACAATCAGGAGGGTGCTGACCTCTTCCTAAGGCTCTAGAATGTAGTGGGGAAGGAACGAGTGTTGCTCATGTCTACTGTGGGCCACAGCTGTCCCTTCCAACCAGTATCCCCCCTTCCCTCCCAGTGAGGTGACTTGTTCAAGGCCACCCAGGCCTCAAGTGGCAGAGGTAGAATTTGGATCCATTTCTGTCCCAGTGCTGAGCTCACCCTAACGTTCCCAAGACCGTAACCTCAGAGATGTGGACAACAGGGACAGAGCTGGTGTCAAGGTCCCTTCCAGGACACTGGCTCGGGAACCGGAGTCAGAAAACTCCAGGGAAAGCTACCACCACTCGTTTCTGTAAATAAAGTCAGATGGAACCCAAGCAGCCTGTCCGTTGACAGATTGTTGGCTGTGTTCAAGCTGCGATGCTGAGCTGGGTAATCATGGGGTGGCGTGGCCTCAAGCCCTACCCCATCTGCCACCTGGTTCTTTTTACAGAATGGTCACAGTCCCTGGTCCAGAGTCCAGCAAGGCTGTCCGCCCTTCAAAGGACACGACGTGACATGAGACCGTCCCTGTGCCGGGGCCCTGCCCCTCAGATATTTCTACTCAGATCTGTTTTTTAAGTCAACACACAGCCCCAGGGCACCTGTGGGCAGATGAGGCCCCGGGTAGGGTCCCGTGTGCTCGTCCTGCCCGGGAGCTCAGTGCAGGGAAATGGAAATCTTCGTTTTGCGGAAATTGCCCTCCTGGGGAAAAGGCAGGCCAGTTACGACACCGACTTGCGACACCCGCAGGGCCGACGGTGACAACAGCGAGGTTTCTCTTTTTGGAAATGTGAGGAATTTCCGTTTCTGAGTGGGGCAGGGCGCAGTGGCTGGTCCGGGTGAGGGACTATCTTCTTTATAAGCAGCTCCTCTGGGCCCGAAATGGCAGTCCTCACTGCCAGTGCTGCCACAGGATGGGGATCTGCAGCCCCAGCCACTTCATTTTCCTCCTCCTCTTCCTGTTCCCTGCAGAGACAGCCTGCCGCCCTTCAGGGAAGAGGCCCAGCGAGATGCAAGCCTTCAGGTAGGGCCGGTGCGGGCAGGGCGGACACGGCATAGCCCTCTGGGAGGGTGCTGGGAAGGGACTGCCACTGCGGGGCCGTCCGAACTTGTGCTTGTGCTTAGCTGGCATTGGGGGCCCAGCCAACTTCCCAGAGACCCGAGCAACTCAGCAGGTGACAGACAGGCATGTGGCCAGGATCCCAGGCGGGGTTTATGCCTAGTGTGCCCGGCAAAGAAGCAGAGAGGGTGCCAGGGGCAGGGCCGCCCCCAGCTCTAGGTGATGGTTAGTGATGTGTATCTGTGCTGACGACACCTTGGAGGGTCCTGGCCCCTGGAGCCTCAGGTTCCCCACTGTGACATGGGGTCAGGATGGCCCTCCGCCTGCCTTGTAGGGTGGTCGTGAAGATAACAGTGTGACAGTGCTCTGTGAACTGTAAAGTGCCCAAAACTATTATGAATTTTAAATATTGGGTCAGAGGCTTTGCGAGATGTCACCATTACTGTTGTGAAAATGACAGGCCACCGTGTGTCTGCACCTGCCCTCCACCCTGTTAGCCAGGCCTGGGCATGTCCAGAGACTTCGCCCTCTGGCCTGAACAGCGAGTCAAACTCTGCACGGGGCACGTGCGCCCCTCTCATGTGGGAAGGTGGGCTCTCCATCCCCATCTGCTGGTGGCTCCAGGAGGGGCTCTTTAGTCCCGTCAGAGAGGCGCTCACCTGGAACTGGGAGATATTACAAAAGGTCAAATGCTCACCTGTGCGAAGAGCTTTACAGTTTGCCCAACTACTTCACCACGCTCGTGGTCCCTTGCAGCTACCGGGTAAGAGGTGTTGTCAGCCACACTTCCAGGACAGGAGTCAGGCCCAGGTCCAGGGTAGGCTGGAGGTAGCAGGACATGGAGGGTCACACAATCTCACAACCAGTGGGGCCCCAAGAGGAAAAGGCTGAGGGCCAGAAACAGGCCACTGGATGAGCTGGACAGGAAGCTGCCCCTGCCGGCCCCTGGTGGATAGAAGATACGCTTTGGGACAGACCCCCACTCCCTGGACACAGAGTGAGTTACTGTAAGGTGCTCTGTCCTTTGAAACTTCCAACATTGTGTTGTGGTGGCTGCTAGCCTCAAACGACTCTTTAAATTTACATTTAAATGAATAAAAACAGAATAAAATTAAAAAATTCGGACCCTCAGTCACATTGCATTTTAAGGCTCAATGGCCATGCAAGGCTGGCAGCTGCCACATGGGGTGGCAGGCAGAATGTGTGTGCACCTGGAGGGCCTGCAGGCTGGTGCTGCTCAGGGCCCAAGTCCAGGGCTCCTCCTGGGACCTGAGGATGAGGAGTGGGTGAGCCCGGGCTGACCCTTGTGTCCTTCTCCTGCCATAGGCGTGTGAAAGCGACACTGGGGCCGGGCCCAGTGCTGTCCACCACAGCGGCCCTTTTATGTTTCAGGATCTGGGACGTTAACCAGAAGACCTTCTACCTGAGAAATAATCAGCTCGTTGCCGGATACTTGCAAGGACAAAACACTAAGTTAGAAGGTGAGAGGTCGCTGGGAACACCGATGTGGGCTCTGGGTCACCCTGCCCGGATTTGCAGTATGGCGGCCTCTGTGTGACATCTTGACCCTGCTGGGGAAGCCCGGCTTCTAAGGGCCACATTTGAGAGAGGTCCCAAGAGGGCAGGGAGGGGCAGAGCCTAGGAGCCACCACCTGTAGGCACGGTGGTCCCAGGGCCACAGCTGAGGCTAGGGGGACCAGAGGGAGCCTATGCACCAACCTGTGCCTAGCCGGGCCCATATCCCTGTGCCTGGACTTTGATGCCCCACTCCCACGATGAGCACATGGCATAGACAGGCTGGCCTCCCATTGCTACTGTCGGCCCAGAGGCCATGGAGGGACAGGCGGCTCAAAGCCACCACATCTTGAGCCCCATTCTGACTTGTGCGTGATTCCCAGCGTGGGCCACACACCAGTTGGCCGGAGTCAGGTGTCTGGGAGCAGTTAAATATGTGCTTGTCTGGTCTTCTGTTTGGGTGCAGATCAGAAAGATGGGCCCCGCTGGTCTGATGACCTTGCTTTAGGTCAGGGGCAGAACAAGCCCAGGGAGAGGCCAACTGTTGGCTGTCTTGGCCTCTCCATCCCCACAGCCTGACCATTTGCTCTGCTCCCCTCAGAGAAGCTCAATGTGGTGCCGGTTGAGCCGCATGCCATGCTCCTGGGGATCCATGGAGGGAAGCTATGCCTGTCCTGTGTCAAGGTGGGAGACGAGATCAGGCTGCAGTTGGAGGTGAGGACTTGCCCAGACAACAGTCACTCATGTTCTTCCTCATGGCTCGTGGGCCAGCTAGGACCTGGCCCTCCCCTTCCACATGGGGCGCTGGGGCTCGGCGGGCCCTGGGGCGTCCGGACGGTTCCCTTCCCTCAGGCTGTCTCTGCGTGGCCACCCAGAGCTCTGGGGGCAGCTTGTGCCTCCCAACAGCACAGCTGCTGGTTTCTAAGGGGGATTATTCCAGAACCACAAACACTTATGAAACGCTTGCTTGCATCACACTGCTAATGTCTCCTTGGCTAAAGCCTGTGTCACATGGCTGAGTCTAGCCTCAGCGGGGGAGGGGCTACATGGGGTCAGCACCAGGAGGAGGTTCCTGTGGGGCCCTCAGTTTCTGTGTGCCACTCTCTTGTCCCAGGGCTCCCTCTTAGATGTTCCTTCCTCCCATGAAGTCCTGTCTAGGCCCTCCTCAGTCCTTGTCGACTCAGACCCATGGGCTGTCCCCCTCACCTGGGGCCCTGTACCCCGTGGCCCCGTGCAGGATGATGGGCTGCCCGCAGTGGGGACAGACAGCTTTGTCTCAGGAGCTTATGGACCAAATCTTAACCCACAGTGGCCATGCTGAGGCACTGCCTCTGCTCATGTGCTGTGTGTTCACTAGACTCACGGACCCCTGGCGAGAGTGGCCAGGCTTTCCCGAGCCAGGGTGTGACAATGCCGCAGCCTCTTTATGTGGCTGTTGTCCTACAAGGCCTGGACTTGTGGGGTCCTGTGGGGTGCCTGGACCCCAGTGTGGGGTAGGGGGAGGTGGCACCGGAGCCCTCACCTGTCTACCCCGGCTCCCAGGAAGTCGACATCACTGACCTGAGCAGGACCCAGGAGCAGGGCAAGCGCTTCACCTTCATTCGCACGGACAGCGGCACCACCACCAGCTTCGAGTCTGCTGCCTGCCCGGGCTGGTTTCTGTGCACGGCACTGGAGGCAGACCAGCCCGTCAGCCTCACCAACAGGCCCGAGGAGGCCGTCATTGTCACCAAGTTCTACTTCCAGCAAGACTAGAGGAGCTGCCACCCCGTCCCACTGCCAGCACAGGGGCTGTGGGAGCCCTGGCATTGGGACCCTTGTCCAGCCCCTCATCTGCCCCTGCAGTAGCCTTTCTAAGGGGCAGCTTGAACCAGCACAGCTCAAAGCCCTTCAGTGTCATCCATGCCTTCCCGGGAACACCTAGGCCTCCTGGCCAGTGTGACGTCCTCTGCTCTCCTGTCCACCCTCCCCCCATTCCCTCAAGCCACTTGCTTACCTCTCACCAAGTGGCTCCCAACCTTGTTTTGCAAACTGTGGGAAGCAGTAGTTCCAGGTCTGTGGCTCGACGGCAGGCAAGGGCTTCCTGGTGTTTGTGGGAGCGCATCCCAAGCAATCTGAATGAGAGCTCTTCGCTTGGTGACGGCATCCTTCCTAGGGGTGGAAGACGTCCTGTGCCTGTGAGACGGTAGAGAGAGCAGGTCTCCTTTTCCTTTTTCTTCCTTGTTTTTGTGATGGCCTAACCTGTAAAAATGAAAGCACACACTCCGTGCTGGTCCCTAATTCTTTCTTTCCTAAGTGTTCCCTGAGTCTAGACCCTGCTGCCCTGGTCCTGAGCACCATCTCCACTCCAGACCTCTCATGGCTGCCAGCAGCGCCCCCAAAGCTCCAGTCCCCAAAGCAGAGTGCAGCTGGCCCCAGTCCCTTCTGACCTCCTCAGGGTTGACTTGCTCCTGGCCATTTCAGCACTTCTGACTCAGGCTTTTTGGAGAGATGCGTGTGCGTCTGTCTGTCCCCGCCAGACTAGATTAGGGACTGTGACTTGCATGTGTCTCAGGTCGTCGCAGGGCCGAGCACGTGCTTGACTCTCAACAGGTGCTCACAGGTGGGTCGTATATGTCGAGTGGAGCGTCTTCTGCCCCTTGTGACTTAAGCTCTCTTTGTTTTACAATAAAACCTTGAAAATGCATCTATGTTTCCAGCTATGTCTGTGGCCCCAGGCTCAGGGCAGAGGGTGCAGGGAGAAGGGGAGGCTGATGGCTTTCTCATCCAACGGGCCTGGCGCCTTCCTCTGAGCCCGTCCCTCCTGGGGCCTCACTGTCCCTGGACACATGAGGACGTGCCTCCCTGAAGAAAGGTGTGTAGCAGCAGTAGCCCTGAACCAAAAACAACACAACCCCCATCACAGAACACCTGGTGGCCTGTGTCCATATGATGCAGCTCAACAGCCGATATGGGACTACGGCAGCTGCCCGCAGTGGAGCAGGGAGCCCCACTCACAGAAGCCGAGAGCACGGCTCGTTCATGTAGAGTTCAAAACAACCAAAGCTCGTGTGGAGGCTATGCAGATGAGCATGAGGAGAGGGGAAACCATGCTGTCCCCGAAGGCTGGTGGTGGGGACTGCGTGACACGGGGTGGAGTAGAGGGGTCAGGCAAGAGCAGCGGAGCTGTAGGATCCTGGTAGCACTCTACATCTTGGCATGGATGCTGCCGGCCAGTCTTCTGTGTGTTTGTGTCATATTTCATGACTCTGGAATGTCCACAGATAAAAGGTCAGCACCTGGGGGGTGAGGGAGTGGGCACCTGGGAAACAAGGGTGGGGGGAGGAAGTTGGTGGGGGGACGTCGCATTTGGCCCCACTAGGTGCATGTGCAAGCGTGTAGGAGCCACTGCTCATCAGACATCCCCCAAATGGTCTGCGAGTGGGGTGCTGTCCTCCCTCCTACCTGAACCCCCTGCTGGGCCACCAGCTGCAGTGTAATCTTGGCCACCTGGCTTGTTTCAGGACAGTGTGACTCAGACGGGGTTTCTAGATGGAGCTCCCTGGGCCCCTCTGCCAAGTGCCTGGGAGCACACCCCTAAAGGAGAGCTGAGTGGTGGGCTACACCCCTCACCCTGCCTTGCTCTTTGATCCCAACTGGGCTGGTTTGAGAGTGGCCAGGGTGAAGCCAAGACATCAGCATGCCAGGGCCCGGACCCCTGGACCATATGGCTCCTGACTTAAGTGCCAGGTGGCTGACCTGTGGACTCGCTCCTATACCCCAGCCCAGGAGCACACACGCCAACCTTGCCCACATGAGAACCCAAGGCCATGCCTGAAGGGGAAACGTGAGCTTTGTCATTGTCATTGGTGGGTGGTGGATGGCATACATAAAAGACATAAACGAAAAGGCCAGGACTCTCCTTACAGGGAGGACTGGGTCGGGGGGAGACAGCCATGCCTGTCCTCTCCCAGGGGACTCCACGCGGAGTCAGATGATCAGAGCAGAGGGTGATCTGGGTGACAGTGACCTCAAACTGTGTCCCCTTGTTACTCCACCTCCCCTCGAGGATCTCCTTGCCAAGGGACAGGACCATCTGTATCCAGTGTCAAGGTGGCCTTCCCAGGCGGTTGGAGTCACTGTGGCACCTCCACCTTTCTCTTCGGTGGTGTCCTGGTGAGTTGCAGAAGTCTGCTTTTGTCACTGGCCTGTGGCTGGAGCATGGGGATGGGGGCAAGGTTGTCAGGGGCAGATCCTGCCAGCCCGGCCAGTGACAGTCAATGTTATAGCCACTGTGAAGCATGAACAGGCCCGGGACACTCTGAAGCCTAACCCCTCACCGCCTGCCTTCCGTAGGGTACATAATCCCTTGCTAGGCACTGACTACTCCTACGTGGCCTACAAACCCAGCCTCTGGGGTGACTTCCCGGGGAGACGCGGAGGCCCCCTGCTGGTTCTCAGTCGCCTGGTCTCATAGCCCCCAGCAGGACTATGGCCAGGCCCCATCTGCATGGTGCCTATGGGGCCTTCCAGGGGTGCTGTTTGAACCCTTAATATAGGTACTGAGCACTCTGCATTTTGCAACCTCTGGAACACCTGGCCTCTTACCTGAAACTGACTGAGCTCATTTAGACATGTCGTGAACTGTGTAGGCTCCGTGGGCATTTCCCACCCACTCTTCTGTCTGCTCAGAATTCTCTGTCTTGGAGACCTACCTGGCCCGTGTCCTCTGCCGAGGCTACTGCCCAAATGGAGCCTTCTAGAGGTCTTTCCTGACCACTCATCTCAGGTGGCATCTGCCCCAAAGCCACCTATATCTCCTTGACTTGTCATTGTGCCTCACTTTATTATTATTTCTACCAATATTAGCCCTGACATCATGCACGTTTGCTTGTTTGCTTGCCGACATCCATTTCCCTGCTACATCATGGCAGGAGTGGTCCCCCACACCAGTGTCCTATCGTCAACTCCACAACCTTCATCATGGAGCAGCAGCTCTATGTCACATCCAGCCATGGAGTCCATACACAGAGGCCAAGAGTGGGGCCTGTTCACATATACAGCGTGTGTGGTGGTGTTCTGCACAGTTAATGTGTTTTTCCATTGTGTCTCTCTCTTATGCTGAGGGCGAATAATTCCTTCTACTGTGGCAGACGCGGGGACTCAGGTGCACTAACTGGGTATCTGCGTCATCGCTGTGAAAGTCAGTCTCAGTGGGGAGGTGTGGAGGGACAAACAAAGAGAGAGAAGGATGAACAGGAATTCAAGCTCACAGCAGAGATTGCATGAGCCACAATGAGAACAGTATGAGAGGCCATTGTCCCAAACATTCTGGGCCTTGCCACCTGGGCAAGCTTCTAAGGCCCGGCCTATACCTTGTTCTCAGCCACTCTTTCCCTGGAGGCCATCGTGCTGCTGGTGGGCCACCAGCTCCCAAATTCTTGTTTCTGTTGTACATGTCCTGTGACTTCCTCACACCAAGTAGGTCCAGGCTCATCGGTAGGTATCCAAACAAAATGTCCGTGTGCTTCAGGAGAGCAGAGCTCTGAAGTCACAGTCACCTCCACCCCTGCAGAGCAGAGCGGCTCCCTGGAGAAAGTGCGTTTTACCCTGAGGCCCTTGGTGGGGAGAGTGTGTGCTGCCCTGAGCAGGGAAGAGGGCAGCCAGTAGTAGGGACGGCTGGTGTCCAAAAGCCCACTTTTGGGTGGCTGGGCGCCATAAAAGAAAAAAGTCTCTGACTTGAAGTCTGAAGGCCCAGAAGTAAGGTCCAGCTTCACGGCCAGCAGCTGGGTGACTTTGAACAGGCTGCTGAAGCTTCTTAAAGCTCATTCCACTTGGTAACCGAGGTCACAGCACTTGTTGGGCTGTTTTGACAGTTGTCATGTGAAAGTCTCTGTGCAAATGTGTTCTGTAAAGCCACTGTCTCCAGGGCCTCCGGCTGCAGAAGAAAGCCAAGCAGATGACTCTGTCGGAGTGTCCTGGTCCTGATGTAATACCACCCCCACCCAGTGTTTCTGGGGTGACCCAGAGAGGGGCCCTCACTCGTGCCCATGGGGCCCGTCACCCAGATCTTCCATACTGTCCCCTCTTATCCATCCGTGTCTACACCAAGGGCCATCTCTCCAGATGATCCCCAAGCCTTCTTTCTCAAGATGCCCAGGGGGTTCCAAGAAAATAAGAGAATATTTCTCCAGCTCTGTACCACTAGGTGGTACCTGTGTCCCCAGACAGCACTCAATGCTGTCCGACAGTCCCCGTGAGAAACTTGGCCTAGGATCATTTGTTTCAGTAGGACACTCGCTTCCAAGCAGATGTAACATGTGCAGGTGTGGTATGGGCCGACCAGATGAGAAGAGAAACACATGGAAGCTGTGTGTTGAGATGTGGCCCCTCGCCTCCTGCCCATACCGTCCACACGGCCACACTGTCCACACCACCACACCATCCACACCACCCATGCTGTCTGCACTGTCTGCACTGTCTGCACCATTCACCACCTACACTAATCCGCACCACCACCTGTCCACCACTTAGCCAGATCTGCTGTCTCACGCCATTCACTGCACCTGCACTGTCCACACACTGCCACACTGTCCACTGCCACGTAGTCTGCACGCCGTTCACCACCTGCGCTATCCGCCACCTGCACTATCACACCACCGCGCCGTCCACCCGATGGATCGCGCTGTTCTCGTTCGCACTCACCATAATCCACGCTCGCCACCGCTCAATCACGCCACCGCGTAGATCTGCATAATCTTGCGTTCACGCCATCGTCCGGCACCATCGCCAGCGATCCGCAATCACGCGCCGTTCACGCCACCCTCTTGCACTAATCCACGCCACTCCCGCTCCACCGCCCGCGCCATGGCACCAATCTGCACTCACTCCCTCACCGCAATCCACACCACCGCTCACCCGCTCAGTCCACGCCGCCACGGCCAGATCTGCTTTTCATCTGCCCGCCACATTCACGCCGCCAGCCCAAAGCCACCGCTTCGCCGATCCACGCTTTCATCCACTTTCCATTCCGCAAATCCACGTGCCAGATCACCCTTTCCCTCGCGTCACCATTCACACCACCCGTGCTGTCCACACCGTCCTCTGTGTCTGCACCATTCGCACCACCTACACCATTGCACTGTCTACACCACTCACACTGCCCCAGGACAGCTCTTGAATCTCTGCCTTTGGGAGCATAGTTTTTGCTTCGCACACACGTAACCAAATGCCGCATTCTGTGCCCAGAGCAAAGGATCCAACTGCCCCCAATGCCTTTCCAAGTGTTCACTTTCCTAGGACAAACTGCTTGCTGCTCTGACGTGACAGCTTCTCTTTCAACTGACCACACCAGGCTTTCAAGAACATTGGGACCAAGGGCTCATTTAGGCTTTGACTTCCATCCTCAGGGCTGGTGCTTCTCTCTCTCCTGCCAGCTCTGTGACAAGGAGTCTCCCCCAGGAATATTGCCAAGGAACCGGTTTACCCTTGCATCCCTCACTCTGCTCAGCCCTCTCCCAGTTCGTCGGGAATAGACTGAAATTACACTTACGACCTGCTCACTGGGTGGCTTTGGGTGAAGCCAGTGGCATTCACATCAGGTGGCACTCCTTTTCTCTCTCTTGTGATATAAATTCATTTTGTTTCCCCACCGAATCCCGTAAGAGTGTAGATCACTCATGACCTCCTAGGGATGTGAGGGAGTTAGATCTGAGCCATCAGGAGCCATTAGGGGGATTTAAGTTAAAAGGCAAAAGGATTTGAATAGCACTTTTGATTGAGGTACAATTTATAGCAACATCCTGCATGACTTAGCAGTGTTTAGCCTGTCTGCACCACTCACATACAAATGTACATACAAATGTACACGTGTGTTACCACCATCTCATGAAAAATGCAGAAGTTTTCCATAACACGGGAAAATCTTCTGTCTCCTAATCACAACTCCCCACCTTAGGCAGCCGCTGCTTGGTCTCTACCCACAGCCTGGCCCCACCACCTTACGAAGGACTTCCTGGAATGGAGCTCAGACCGCAGGCTCTTCCTTTGGTTTCTTCCTCTCAACACAGTGTCTGCGAGATGCACGCAGCTGTCGTAGGGGAGTCGGTGGATGGCTTCTTTCTCTTGCTGAGCAGCGTTCCAGTTTCACTACCGTGTCCATGAACTCGTGAGTTTTTGTCACTCTCATGCATGATAAATAAAGCAGCTGTGGATATCCTTTAGGACAAGTCTTCTCATGCACATTTATTTCTATGTCTCTTGGGTAAGTAGTGGGGAGTGGAACGTCTGGGTTAAATGGTAGATGCGTGTTAGCTTTACGAGAAATTGCCGAGTTGTTTTCCAAAGTGGCCACACCATTTATATCAGCAAAATGTGAGGGCAGCACTTGCCCCTTTTCCTTGCCGGTGTTTGGTATTACCAGTGTTTAAATTGTCGCCTTCCTTGTGGGGTGAAGTGGTGTCTCGTCACAGCTTTATTTTGCGCTGATGTCATTGAGCATCTGTCACATGCTTATTGGCTATTTATTTACCTGTTTGAAGTGTCTGTTCAAGTGTTTGGCTGTTATTGTAACTGAATGTTTTGTTTTTTATTATTGATTAGTAGCACTTGAATATAATCTGAATATGGTTCTTCTGTCAGGTTTACGTTTTGTGAATATTTCCTCCCAATCTGGGGCTTATTCATTTTCCTAACAGGGTATTTTAATGGACATAATTTAAAACACTTAAAATAAAACTCAAGTTATCAATTCTTTTCATCAAGTTGTAAGAAACCATTTCCTCCTGTTTCCTCCTAGATATTTTATAGTTTTAGTTTTTATACTTAAGTCAATGGTCCATTTTGAATTCATTTTTATGTGTGGCATAAGTTTCTTTTATTTCTCTGTAACAGCTTCATCGAGATATCCTCAATGTCACACAACTCACCCATTTAAAATGTACAGTCCCATGGCTTTTAGTATCGTGATGGTTAATTTCAAGTGTCACTCACATGGGCTGAGGGAACCCAGGGAGCTGACACCCATGACTTCGGGGTGTGTCTGGAGGAGACTGGGTTTGCATCGGTGACTGAGGAGTGAAGCAGACCCCTCCCCAGTGCAGGGGGGCCTGGTCCGACCCACTGATGCCCCAACAGAACAAAAGGCAGAAGGGCACATTTGCCCTCTCTGTTGCAGCTGGGATGCCCAAGTCTTCCTGCCTTCGGACATCGGATCCTTGATTCTCGGGCCTTGGTCACAGAGTGGGATTCACACCCATCCCTCCTGGTGCTCCAGCTTGTGGACGGCAGATGGTGAGCCGGTGCTTTGTAGCAAACCTCCTTTCATACATGTCTGCATGTATCCTCTTGGTTCTACTTCTCTGGAGAACCTCGATGAATAGAAATGTATTCATGGAGTTGTGCAACCCTCACCACAATGAATTTCATCATTTTTATCACCAAAAATAGAAAACCCCACCTCTTTTAGCTGGCGCGCCCCATTTCCCTCTTTTCCTCAGTCCTGGGCGACATTTCATCTTTCTGTCCCTATTGATTTGCCTTTTCCAGATGTTTTGTGTAAGTGGAGTCAGGCAACATGCTGCCTTTCATGATGGAGCTTTTCACCGAGTATGATGTTTTGCAAGCTGATGCACACTGCAGCATCACCTCAGTCAGGTGGAGTAACATCCTAGCGTGTGGCCACTCTACTTGTTGTTTACACATCAGTGGCGACATTGGGTCATGTCCATTTTGTATATCTATTTCTCTTGGGTACACACCAAAAGTGTGGCTGCTGGATCCCATGGTGGATCCCATGTCTGACTCTTGAGGAACCACCACATGCTGTTTTTCCAAAGCTGCTGGGTCCCTTCACCATTCCCCCAGCAGCACGTGAGGATTCCAGCTTTTCCATCCATCTCCCCACACTGGCTACTCTCTTGTTCATTGTGGCCAGACTAACAGCTGAGAAGCATCTCATGGTTCTAATGGGCATGTCTCTGATGCCTAATGATGTTGAGCACGTTTTTGTGTGCTTACTGGCCATTTGTATGTCTTATTTAGAGAAATGTCTATTCAGATCCCTTGCCCATTTTTTAGTTGGGTTACTTGTCTTTCTGTTGAGTTGGAACACGTCTTTACACATCTGGATGCAAGTCCAGGGTTGTTTTTCACCATGCAGATTTCTAGGTGTTCCAGAAACACTTGTGAAGAGACTCTCCTTCTCTGTCGAGTTACCTGACATGGTTGTTGGAAGATGCCGATTGACCATAAATGTGTGCGCCTGCATTTAGACACTAACTCTGTTACATTGATCTGTTTATCGTTACCCCATTTCAGACGAAAGCATTTCCTAATTTCTGTGTGATTTCTTCTTTTACTCATGGATTATTTAGAGGTACACTGTTTAATTCCCAAATAGTAGGGTATTTTCTAGATAAAATGCTGTTGATCATTTCTAATTTAATTCCACCATAACCAAGAAGATAGGATCTACGTGACTCTCACTCACAACATCCAGAGATTGTTTTTAGCCAGTCTGCATAGTTGGTTTTGGGTAATGTTCCATGTGCACCTGAGAAGCATTTGTGTTTTACTGTTGGTGGGGTCAGATTCCATAGTTTCATTTTGGTAAAGATGAATGATAACATTCACATCTCCTACACCCCGACTGATTCTGTGTGTCCTTGTTTACTAATTATCGACAGAGATGTTAAAATATTTAACTCCGATTGTGGATTTTATATTTCTCTCTTTGGTTCTGTCTTTTTCTGCCTGATGTTATTTGGAAGATCTGTTGCTAGATTCAGACATATTTAAGTTTGCTATGTCTTCTTGATGAACTGATCCTTTTATCTCTATGACACTTCATTTCTGAGAATATTCCTTGTATTGAAGTCTGTACTGTCACCCCGGTCAGGGATAATTGTCCAAATGTAACATAACTGCACCAAACTTTAGGCTCACTGACTGGTTACAAGGTATATTTTTCCATCCTTTTCAACCTGTCTGTGTTTTATATTTAAAATGTGTCTCTTCTAAACAAATAGGTGGGTCTTTTTTTCTTGGCCATTTTGACAAGCTCTGCCTTTTAATTGGAGTGTTTAATGTGATTATCGATAATTTTCAATCTTGCTTGTTTGTTTGATATATCCCATTTGTTTTTGCTTACTTTTTCTTTATTTTCTCGATTCTTTTTCAGCCATTGTTTTTATATCTCGTACTGTACATCACTCTGTGTGGATAGTATAAAGCTGCACGTATAAGAATGTGCTTGTGTTTCCCCTTCCCTTCCGTGCTGTGTGCTTTTCTTGTCATTCAGCTACTTGTGTGCACGTTATTAACTCCCAACATGCTATTGTTTTTTCTTTAAATTGTCAGTTGACTTTTAAATCATTTAACACAAGAAAGTCTTTTCAATTTACTCCTCCAGTTATCATTTCCAGCTCTCTTTGTCCCTTTCTGTAGATTCTAAGTTTTATCCTGTTTCTTCCCTCTTCCTGTAGTCTGGGTCTGCCAGTGGTTTTGCTTATTTGAGAATGTCCTTATTTGGTTTTCTATTTAAAATATGTATTTAACTGGATACAGAACTGTATCCAGTTTTCTGTTGGCATTTCACATAGATGTTCCATTGTCCCCTGGTCCATGTTGTCTCTGATGAGAAACGAGCAGCCATTCTTATCACTGGGTCCCTGTATGCAGTGTGTATTCTCCTGCCCCATTTGCTTATAAGATTTTTCTCTTTATCTCTGTTAAGTCAGGAAGTGTGAAAGGACCTGAGATTTGACTTTTCTCTGCTAGTAAGCCAGCGAGTTGGCATGTCATAGCTTACATCGTTACTAGCAGAAGATGAGACACTTTATGACTCATGGCAATAGCAGAGCAACCTCGTTGTACAAGTCTCTGACCCCAATTCCCTCAGGGTGACATGACGAGGGCCAGATGCCGCCTGCAGGGACAGTGGGCTGAGTTGCAGCAGAGGACCCCCAAATTGGGAAGCCTTGATTTTATGCTGGGAAACTCACCTGTGGCCCTCTGACAGGGAAATACTGAGGTGTGTCTCCATTCCAGGGTAATGCAGAGGGAGGTTCCCCTGCCTGGAGCAGGCTTATCTATAGTCTACTTGCTTATTTATTTTTAAAGTCATGGTGATTCTATCTCTGCTGAAACTCCCTATCTCTCCACTCGTTATATCCATCTTTTGCTGTAGCCTTTTTGACATCTTCGTCATAGTTTTCATTTTTAATTTTTTACCCTGAGAGTCTAACATCTTATTTTTCCGCACGTGTGATACCGAGATATGACAAAAAAATACGTATTTGGCATTTGCCCCCCCCCCATTCCTGACATGGAGCTCATAAAAAAAACCTTGTGAGTTCCTAGGTGATGGGGTGATATTTTGCTACAATACCTAGTTTCTGTTGTATAGTGGTCATTGTGGATGATACACTGTGGATGGATGCTCTGGGTTCTGTTATTTTTCTCTGAAGGGTGCGAGCTTTGTTTTAGCAGGAAGTTAAATTCCTGGAACCTCACTTTGGTTTTGTAGAGTCTTGATTTTAGATTTTGAATGGATTTCTTTTGGTTTTGTCCCTAATTGTAGGATATATCCCTGAATCCTGGGACATAGACTTTGCTCCATAAGTGTGGCCATCCTGGGTCCCTAGCGGACAATCCAAAGTGTTCACCAAGTCGGGCTAACAGGGCGGGACTTGAGCCCCCAGTTCCCCTGGCAGCAGGCAGCTCACTGCAGGCATGTCCGCCTAACTGTTTTCCTTTGGGTTGTTTACATTCTCGCCCCAGGCGTGCTCACCCAGGAGTCAGCTGCAGATCTGCTGGGCAGTGTGTGTGCAGGTGGAGGGGCTCCCTCCTTTCCAGGGGTTTCCTCTAGGGAGTCCTCCCACCCCCAGCAACAGTTCGCATCGCACCTCCCGGGCCAGGCAGCAATCTTTGAAGACAGCCCATTCTACCCCACAGTGCCTGACACGCACACAGTAGGTGCGCAGCAAATGCTGGTAGAATGAACGGATGAATTACTGATAAATTACAGGTTTGCCGACCTAGCACCCAGCATCAGGGCCCTGGGTCCTGTGTGACTGCGTGCCCTCGGGGGGCGTGGGGAGGTGGGGTGGGGGTCGAGGGCTCGGGACAGACACAGGCGCCTGCAGGGACCAGCCGTGCCCAGACTGGCCCTGCCCCGCCCCGCGCGGCCCGGGTCCGACCTGTCGGACGGCTACGCCCCCGCGCGGCCCCGCCCCTGGCCGCGCCCTCCACCCAAATCGGGAACTGGTCTCTCCCGTGAGCACACCGCGGAGCTGACGGCCCAGCCCCTGAAGCCACAGCCCGCAGCCCTCGCTGCCCCCGCACCTGGGCACCTGAGCACCTGGCCATGGGGCGCCCGAGCCGGCATGTGGCCGGAGCAGGAGCCTGGCGGGAAATGGGTAAGGGCCGTGGGGAGGCCGGCTGGGAGTCCCGCCGCCCGACGGGGTTCGGTGCGCCGCTGGAGCACCTGCCAGGGGCTGGGCTGGAACCCTGGGGTCAGGGGGCCAGGAGCCAGGAGAGCCACAGAAGGCTGCAGAAGAGCCCAGGGCAAGTGGGGTCTCTCGGAATCCAACCTGGTCTAGTGGCGGGGCAGGAGCAGCAAGGGGACTCTCGGCCGTGCCCCATGGGGAGAGGCGGCCGGGGCGCGCGTGGGTGACTCTGCCGGCTCCACCAGCTGGGCGAGTGGATCTGGGCACCATGCCCTTATGGCCATGGCCATCCGGTGTTAGACCCGGGTGACCCTGAGGGCTTGCTCCCACTCCTCTGGCACCAGTGACCAGGCTTGCCTTCTCCGCAGTGCCCTTGCTGGAGCCCTGTGCAAATAACCAGCATCAAAGCCAAGGCTGCTGCCCTGGAACCTCCTTACCCCGCTCCTCGTCCAGCTGATGAGTGTACTTAGCCACCAGATGGGTGTCTGTGAGCCCCTCCCGGTAGGAATCGCCATGATCAGTGTAGGCCCTAGCCTTTGCTGCCCGGCTTAGTCTTCCTCCCAGACATGACATTTCTTCCTTGCCCAGGATGTGAAGAAGAGCCATTCATTCATTCACTCACTCATTCACTCACTCAGCAAATACAGACTGAATCACCCAGACAGATGCCCATTATTTCAGGGCAGCAAGTGCAGTGAAAGTGGAGCAGAACAGGGCAGTGGTGGGCACCAGGTGGAACAGGTGGCTCACACGCATGGTCCTTAGGGGGAAGAGGCAGAAGGCTGACCTGCTGAGTGGGGCAGGGAATGGTACCCTATGGTCACAGCGTGAGGTGCCTCCGTTACTGTGAGCAAGACTTAGGAGCTGCCTGGAAGGGACAGTGAGCGGCGACGGGTGGACGAGTGATGGGTTGTCCTCTGCGTCTTGAGAGTGCATGTCCTGCTGGGAGGCGTAGTCTGAGAGAGAGACGTCAGGAGGGATGGAGCTGAGGGGTGAAATTTGAGTAGGACCTGAATATAGACAAGACACAGTCACATGGCTATCTGGGGCAGAACATTCCAGGCAGAGGGGACAGAGAGTGCAAAGGCCCCAAGGCGTGAATGGGGCGTGAGCCTACTGGCTGTGTTGGAGGGACAGGTTGGAGGCTAGTAGGCCTCCCAGAGCCTCTGGTTAGAGGAGGCAGGCTGGCCTCAGGCCATAGACACCCAGGAAAGCAGATGGGGCTCCCAAGCAAATTCAGGAACAGAGGTGGTGGTTTACCCCAAAGAGGTGACAGGTGACCACCAGAGATGGGAGCAGTGTCATTTGCTTTTCCCACATCCAGCACCCGCCCAGAAATCATGAGCCAACAAAGAAAGAGCTAAAGTGAGGGCAAACCTGAGCTTTTAAAATCAGTAACTTGGGAAACAAGAGACAGGGAGAACTGTAGCATTCTCGGAAAATTCCAATAATCTTTCCTTCTTAAACTAATCTGGCGATCTCATTAGTCGGCTTACGTGGAAAACAGGACATTTATTGGGCATACGCTGTGTGCCAGACTGCCTTATGTGCAGACACACGTTGCCCTCACAGCAAGTCTGCAGGGTGCACCATCACTGCTCCCATTTCACAGATAAGAAAACCGAGGCCCAGGGTGCGACAGCTGGCACCTTCACAGAGCTGGTGAGTGCAGAGGTCAGGGCTGCAGTCAGGTGGTCTTAGAGCCAAGTGCTCCAGGGAAAGGCAAGGAGAGGTGTGGCTGACTGGAGGTTGGTCACAGTGGAGATGTTTGTCCCAATGGCAGGGAGCTTAGAGAGACTCAGGGGCTGTGAGCCTGTTCCACCTTTCTCTTCTTTTTAAGTTAATATTTTCATGAGTTAGAATTTCTTTGAAAAATATTTTTAAAGGTAACGGTTGCATGTGTTAAAAATATTTTTACAAATGTTAATTCAAACAGCCCTTCAGGCACACAGAGCGACATCTCGTTCCCTCCAATCCTCGGAGCCCAGTTCTCCCTTCTGTTCCTTGAGACGGTGTCTGCAGGAACGGGTTCCACTTGCAGCCAAGCATGTGTGCGTGTGTCTTCCTTCTCTCTTTCTTCACAGGAATACTTGTACTTTAATTAAACTTGTTCTTTAATACACTTACCTTCCAGAGTCAGGACATGCGTTCGCACTTCATCCTTGTTGAATAAATGCGAATAAATGAAACCTGTCATGAGCACAGTTCCCACATTTGCCTAGCGGTCCTCTCTGGCTTTCTGGTTGTTTCCTCACATTTTTGCAGTGACAGTGATGCCTGGAGCATCCTTGTACCTACATATTCACTCACTTCTGTGTGTTTCAGCAGGAGAGATCCGTAAATGTGGACTCACTGATTTAAAAGCCTTGTGTATTTTAGGTTTTGGTGGGAGCTGCCAACCTGCTTCCAAAGACAGTGAGGCTTGGTTCTGAGACTGTTTCTGGCGGCTCCACCAGTCAGGGTGTTACCAGCTTCTTGTTCTTGCCAGTTTGACCGAAATCAATCGCTTCATGTTGTGGTTTCATAGGTGTTTCTTCAGAGCGAGCGGCACTGTGAGTCTCACACGTTTTAAGCTATTTGTCTTTCTCTTTCTGTGGACTATTCATGTCTGTGGCCTGTGGCTTAAACTAGGCTGTTATCTTGTCTTTTGTCACGGAATTATAACGATCTCTCATCTCTAGTCCCACAGATGGGCCCTCACCACTTGTCCCTATGCTAGGGAGCGGCGGCCACTCTGGCATAGTTACAAGAGGTTTGTCTTCGGATCTGGGTGCATTTTACGTGTGTCTTTTACATTGCATTGTGCTGCAAATCGTGGTCTTCTTACTTTTTAAAATGGATACTGTTTTCGGAAAGATCTCTGACCACCTGTGAGCTTGGTGGATGCACAGCTCTCCACGTTTGGAGGTGTTGTGGCATCATCATGACAGTTGGTTGTCACTGGCGTGGTCAGAAAGGTGGTTTGGAGAAATGGCATTTTGGAGTGTGGGCCTGGGAACATGAGGAGGAAGGCGGAGAAGGGGTCAGGGCTGAGCAAGAGGCAGCATGGAGACACACAGCTGTGCTTACCTGACTTGAAAGTACGGGACCCTCGGAGGATCCCTGGGGGTGAGGGCCTGTGGTCCCAGGAGAGTCTGGGCTTGCAAGTACCAGGGCCGGGCTTTCCCTAAAGGCACTGGGCGACAGTTAGCAGAGGTTTCTGAGGGCAGGAGTATCCCCAGGTGGACTGTGGATGTGGACCCGGGAGGTGGAGGGCCCTGCCTTATGCAATCTGCAGCTGAGTGGGGAGCAGTGGGGCAGGGGAGGGAGGGCCCCTGGGCCAGGTGCTCGGGAGGCAGGAGTCTAAGTGGGTCAGGCGGGGAACTTGGCGGGTGGGGGTCGATGTGACACCACAGACAGGACCCAGGAGGGGCGGGCTGGGCCCAGGGAGGGCACTCGTGGGCACATGGCCATGATGCTGGGCTTGCCTCCAAACTTGAAGTCCTGCTCACCCGGCTGAAGGGTCTCCGCTGGCAGTTCGGGCTTCTCAAGGCTAGAGAAGAGTTTGTGAACCTTCATTGAGAAGGCAGGAGGTGAGCATGTGGCAGTGGGTGGGGAAGCCTGGGGATAGAGCCAGGGGCAAGTATACAGGGAGAAGTGGATGGACAGGCCCAACCAGCCAGGGAGGCCGCTGCCCTTTCGAACTCTGTCCTGTCCTGGCGGAGGGGACCCAGGTAAGGGTTGGATAGGGACGTGGAGACAGGCATTTCCAAGGCAAACGCAGGCAAACTCAGCCCTGGATTCCGAGTGAGGAGATGATCTCTACTGTGTACGAGGGAAAAACTTTTCCTCGGCCCTTTTAGATTTAGTGACTGGGGCCTGCGAATTAGACTCACTAAAGACAGGTGAACAGCAGAAGAGGGCTTATTGGCATGCACACGGGACCAATCAAAGTGGCTGGCTTTTGACTATGTTGAAGTTAGAGGTGCATGTGCCTCACCCAGCAGGGGAAATGGGAGACGGGGCAGGGAGGACACACAGATGGGCTCTGAGAACAAGTGGGAGCTGAGGAAGTTTGTGGTGGTGTTTGTGCCTACAGGTGTGTGTGCCATTTCAGTGTCTTCTGGAGGAGGGACTTGGGGGGTTCACTGAGCTCCCCACTGGGAGGAGGACTGCCCTGGAGAGGGAATTTCTGGAGCTTGTTTTCCAGAGGTTGCTGTTTTTTTTTTTCGTTTGTTTGTTTGTTTTTTAATCAGATAGGGGAGGCTCTGAGTAGGCTGCTTTTTCACATCTGGCAAATGTCAAACATCTTTGACTTAAAATAATCTTCATACCAACTCTGGATCCAAGTGGGTCCCCACACCAACATCACATAGGTCACACTGGCAGCTACTTGAGAGACGGTGACAGTGAGGGGTCCTAACAGAGCCTCTCATGCCCTCTCCTGGCCCACACGGGGCTCAGCCTTCGCCATCGAAGGGGACGGAGGTTGACAAAGAGCCTTCTAGCCTTCAAAGTGAGCAGAAATATTCAATCATTATTTAATGTAACAAATTTAATTTTCTAATATCTCTATTTTTGCTGATGATAAACATAATACATATTTTTAAAAATCAGATACACACCAAAAAGCACAAAGAACTGTGTACACACAACAGATAGCCACCGTAAACCAATGTTTTGGTATTTTATTGCCTAAACACACAAGCAAGGTTTTAAAACTTGAAGTCTTCCTGAATGTATCATTGGGTTTCCTACTTCATGATGCCCTGTCAGCATGTTTCCACTTCGTTAAGTGCTCTGCAGAAGTGAAGTGGTCCCAGGCCACCGAGGTTCACCATATGGCTGTGCCACCGTCTGTCTACCCAGGATCCAGTTGTGGATGCTGACAGGAGAGCATCCTTCCTTCATCAGTAACTTCGTGCCGTGTGTTTCAGCAGATGTTTTCCGAGCGGCTTCTGGGTGCCAAGGGGGCTTTGGGGACGGAGGAGAATGACTCTAGAGCCCCAGTCACTGCCTGCATGAGGACAGACCCATGACAGGTGGCTGCAGGTAAGATGCTGGGCTAAAAACTCACCGAGAAGGGAGCCTGGGAGAAACAGGCTGGGCTAGGGAGCTGAGGCCTGGGCATCTGTCCACAGGCAGAAAAGGGACAGTCCCGAGGCTACTGTGCCTAAGAGATTGGGCAACCAGGTCCAAGAGATAAAAGCTTGTTAAACCTCGTCATTCACTTTCGAAATCACTTCCTGCCCCAGGAAACCCAGGGCAGCACTGGAGCCCAGCATATGCCTGGAGGCTGGTGACAGAGTTCGTGCTGGGCTGGCCCTGTTCCTCCCTGACCTGCCAGAGACATATCTTCCCCGCATCCTGAGATCACAGGCCTTGGGGCACCTTTGTTCCGGAGCCATGGGCTCAGTCACTAACCACCCTAAGCCCGCCCTGCCTCCCAGCTCTGCTCTGGCCCAGGGAGCCCGCAGTCCAGTTGATCTGGCCAGCTGGACTGTGACCTGGTAGAGGGATGTTGCGGGGCAGGTGTCCTCCTGCCCGTTGCGGGGCAGGTGTCCTCCTGCTGATCTGACAGGGATGAGCCTTTTCTGTAGGAATCAGGGCGCGGCCACCCCATGCTATGCCTTCTGCGCATTCAGAGACAGAAGCCCCTTTCTCCGAGCTTGGCTGTCACGCTGCCTGGGAGCTGGCCCTCTTGGAAGCACGGCGTGAGCCCCTTCAGCACCAGAGTTTTATAAACTCTGAGCGGGGTAGATGCGTCAGGCTGCCCCATTAGTACGCTGTTGGCTCTAGAGGAAGGCCCGACCCTTCATCTCCACAGCAGGGTGTGTGCTGGCCAGGTTCTGCAGTCCTGGGGTCAGATCCAGCCCAAGTACCTGCTCTGACTCTCCATGTCCTCATGCGTCTGCAGGATGGGCTCAGCGACCCCCACCTGCCCAGACTCAAAGGGAGGGAGGCACTGCTTGTCGAGGGCCCCTTGGTTAAGAGCAGTGATCAGCCAGGTGCCGTCCCCATCCTCTATTGCTCCTGGGAAGGCAGGACTTGTGCGGAAACCCCCAGAGCCCCTCTCCTGGGGGTGGGCTCCACTCCTCTGCTGCTCTCAGGTCCCACACACTATCTCTCACCTATGCCCAGCGGCTTCCTCTGCAGGCAAACAGGAAGTCTCTACCTGGTGGCGGCAGGAAGGGCTGCCTTGCAGGGCGGTCTGTGCAGCGGCTGTGCGTGCCCTCTGGGCCCTGGGGAGGGGCTGCGGGCCAGGCAGGGAACCCCAGCAGTGGGGTGCATGAGATCAAAGCTGAATCGGGTGGGGCTTTTGGAGGGAGCTGCACTCCCCCCTCACTGGCACACAGGGTCCCCCAGCCTGGCTCCTTGCTGTCTTGGGAAGGAGATAAAATTCCAGGAGCTGAAACAGAGCTGGTGGCTGCAGGAGCCTGGGGGTCTGTTCTTGAGTTGCTGAGAGCTGGAAGCACCCCAGCCTGGAGCCCCCAGACACACATGGTCACATCCAAGGTCATGGCCTGGAGGGGAAGGAGAGGCAGATGCCTTCCCCATGAGCGGGTCAGGATGTGGTCAGGGGGAGGGGACGAGACATTCACTCACCTTGTGCTTGTAGTTAAGGAGCAGGTGGACTGTCCAGCCCTGGGAGCCAGGACCACGGGGCTGATGGAGCGCCTGGGGTGGGGGCTGGGAGGCTGGCCGTCATCATGCATGGTCACCTAAATCCTGCTCCCATCGCACTCGCCCTACACCCCACTGTCCTAAACTCCCCATAGCCTCCCAGGGGTCTCTGTGTATCTCCCCAGACTTCGCAGTGGCGTTCGATAGAGCTGACCACTTCTTCTTCCAGACTCACCTCCTCTGTTGTCCGGTGACGACACTGTACTCATGGTTCTCTCACCTCCTCAACAGAGCAGCCTTCCCTGGGCACCCCCAGCCCCAGCGTGGACCTCCTTCTGATGCTTTCCCCAGCCTGCCCCGCCCGCCCAGTCCCAGCATGGCTTTCAGTGGCCTGCCGAGTGTCTCACAGGTGTTGCAAACCTAGTACTTAAAACAACCAAACTCTTGATTTTCTCCTCTAGGTCTCATGTTTCCCATTCTGTCCCATTCCAGCAGATTCCATCACCTAGGTTGAGTCGCTCCAGCCAGAAGTGGCCTCTGCTCCCCTGTCCTTTGCACCTCACATGTCCTAAAGTAACAGATCCTGCCAAGCGCCCTAGTGTGTACCCCAAGTCTTCTGTCTCCCTTCCTCTGCCATGTCCTGCTTCCCCTGGTCATCAAGCCCCCGACCGTCCTCCCTATTCAGCCAGCGTCCTTAAACACTGGACAGAAATACTCCCAGACCTGTCATTGCCCTGCTGACCACTGGGGATCCCTTGGGACCTGGCTCTGCCACTCCGGCCCCATCTTCTTCGGGCTCCCAGGGTGGCTGCTAAGGCCACACCGGCCCTCCTGCTTCCTCTGGCCTCAGGGAGCCTTTCTGGCCTTGGGTGGGTACGTAGCCTGGAGGCCCCTCTGCCTGTATTGCCTGCTCCACACTCTTCTCATGTGGCCACTCTGAGCTTGAGCCCGTCCGGGTGGGCTCCCCTGTCCTCCTTGTCCTCCCTGCTCCTTCCTTCCCCGGCCTTGGTGCGGTTTGAAATCTGGCGTTGCTTCATCTGTTGCTGTCTAGTCACTGTTTGCCAGTGGACTGGATGCTCCCTGAGGGCTGGGGCCTCATGTGGGGACTGGAGAGCCAAGTCCTCGTTGCGAGCCTGCATGTGGGGGGCCCGCATGTGGAGGGCTTGCATGTAGGCCTCAGTGACTAGCTTTCTGGCATACACGTAGAGTACATTGTAAGCACCCAAATACAGCAGGAGCTGTAGGTGGGGGGTGAACCCGGTTTGGTCCTGTGGACCGTGAGGCGCCTCTAACATTTCTAGCTCAGGAGAACAGTGGTGGCCCGTCTGCATGGAGCAGCGAGGCCACATCCTGGTGGGAGGAAGAGGTCACATGGGCCCGGGAGGCGGAGAATGCCAGGCTCCGGGCGCTCAGCATGTGGAGAAGGGCCCATGGCCCCGCCCCGGGTGTAGCTGGCGGAGGCTGGAGCTGTGGTGGGAGGGGCCTCACGGCAGTCACATATGAAGTTGGCGGGTCTCTGGACCCTCAGCAGACATGGCGGTGGTGGGAGAGACTGGAGAGGTGGACTGTGCGGGGGGCATGGGACAGCGGTGCCCCAGCCCGTCACATACTCACGCGCACCTGAGCCTGTCCCGCAGACATGTAGGGGCACGGACACCAGTCGGTCCGTGTGCTCAGAGGCTCTGGGTGCTTACCCGGCTGAGTGACTCCCTGCCAAGCAGCCCTGGGCAGTGGCTTCTCCTTCCTGAGCCCGTATCCCGACAGGTGTGATGGGCACAGTAATGCTTCTTAAGGAGGTGAGAGGAGTGGCTGAGTCACTGCTAGGAGACATTGTGACATGAGACAATTGTATTAGGCCATGAAAATCTGAATGTTGATTATTAAAAACACAAGCACAGTTGCCCGACCCAGGCCTCCTGTGTGCCACTGGGGCCTGAGAACCTGGTGACAGAACCACAGGCAGGAAGGGGTGGGGTCTGTCACAGCACAGGGCCTTCACCTTCCCCTTTCTGTCCCCGGCCCTGGGGGGAGAAGGGTGGCGGATTCTCTCTGGCCAGAGTGGGGGCATGGGGAAGGGCCCATTGGGCACTGGCCTGGGCATGGGGGCTCCCCTCTGTGGGCAGGAAGTGCGAGGCACAGAGCAGCTGGGGAGCCGAGCAGACTGGTAAGAGTCTCTGGGGGCAAGGGGAGCGGAAGTCGGAAGCTGCAGCCGCCACGCTCACCACTCGTGGGCGGACACTCTGCAGCAGAGACTGCTTCCTGGGAGCCAGGCACTGGCCCTTTCCTGGGTCCTTTAGAGGTGAGCAAGGTGGGCCTGGGGCAGGGGGTTGGGCCTGGCGGGGACTAGGGGAGCGGGTGTGCGAGAGTCATGTGTGCCCCAGTGGCAGGGGCAGGTGGGTAGGAAGGCAGGAGCTGTGGGCCCTGCTGTGTACCTGCTGAATGCCTGGCGGGCGGCACCCCAACCCTTCCCCTTCCTTCTCTTCATCCCCCTGGTTCCTCAACCCACCTGCCCCACCCGCCCTTTCTCTGCTTCCTCCTCGGCTTCCCACTAGCCCCTGGGGTCTGCAGGAGAGAAGGTGGGGGGCTGAGGAGGCCTCAGGGTGTGTGGTGACTGCTTTGGCTCGGTGCCCATGGGTGCACTTGGGGCCAGAGGCTTCAGGTGAGCCTTGATCCTCAACCTGGACCCCAGGCAGGCAAGGGTTTGGGTGCAGTCACTGCAGGAGGGCCAGCTCGGCCATTAGGGGGCTCCTTGTTTGGACCTAATGGGTTGGCCGCACCCTCTAGTTCTTAGCACCCCGGGGGCCCCTCCACTCTCTGCACATTTGCATGCTGCTCCTTGTGTGGGCAGGAAGTGGGCCTGTCCTGAGCATGTCTTGCGGTGCTTGGGCCCAGGTTCTGGCAGGGTGTCAGTCCTGAGGCTCCAATGGACGACCCCACCCTCAGCTCCTGCCCGCAGGGGAGACACCCCTGAGATGGCTCCCACGGCTGCCCAGGACTGGCTGGGTCACTTCCTCAGTCCCCATAGGCCGGGAGCCTCCGCTTTTTCCATAGGAAAGAGAAGTTCTGGGCAGGAAGAGGGAATGCCTGAGAATATGGAAGCTCACAGGAGAGAGGGGATGCAGGCGGCTTGGAGGGGCCCGAGAGCAGGGATCTGCTGGCCGCTGGTGCTGTCTGCCAGGTGGCTTGTTGGTCGGTGGTTTTCACTTCTCTGAGCGGCCCTGCAGAGCTGTGAGTTGAAGGGGCAGGACACAGTGAGGCCCAGGCCCAGCTCTAGGCACAGACCCCTCCCCCGTTACAGCAGGCCCAAGGACCAGCTGGCTGTGGCCCACTCCCTTGGTTTACAGAGAAAGGACCAGCTGAAGCTTCTGACCAGAGTCAAAGGCTGGTCAGCTGTAGTTAGGCTTTGAGTCCAGTCTGTAATCCTCAGCTATGGGGGCACAGGACACCCAGGCTGTCACCTGTCCCTCTGGGCAGGCTATCTCCAGCCTCCTGCAGGGAAGGAGCAGAGTGGAGGGAAGCAAATCCAAGGCTGCCTCCCTCCCCCAGATCAAAGAGAAGCTTCTTTGGAGCCCAGGCAGGGTGTGGCTGGCCTCGTCCTCCTGTCCCCCAGGCCAGTCTCTGTGTCCTCTACCCAGCCAGCATGTTCCTTCTCCATGAAAGACCCTGGCAGTGTGCTCAGCCTTCTCCCTGCACCTCAGTGCCCACCCTTCACCATCTCCCTGAGATCAGGCATTTTCTTGGATTCCAAAGAGACATCCTACTTCTCCCAGCACTTACCCTGCGCTCTGCACCCTCATGCTGTGAGAGAGGTGAGGACCTAACGACCTAGACCTAACGAGCCCACCTGGGAGGCCTGTGGCAGGCTCTCCCTCCTTTGTTATAAGGTTGCTATGATCTTGAGATTTCACAAAACACCCGAGTGGGAAAAAGTAAACCAAGAAAATTCTAGGTGCAGGAGACTGGGCCCACCTCTGCCTGAGAGATGCTATCCTACCTCCTGGAAATAGGCCGGTCACTCCTTGACCCCTGCTCCTTGACTCTTGCTGGGTCAAGCTGCCCTCACCCAGGTGACTGGTAGGACAGCCTTGATGGCTATAAGCGACCTCACTGTTCAGATCAGGTCCATCCCTCCATTCGGGAGGAGAAATTTAAAAGAAAAATGAGAGAAAAGTAGGAGGCGGGGAAGTAGATTGAGATAGATAGATAGATAGATAGAAAGATAGATAGATATAGATAGATAGATAGATAGATAGATGATTGAAAATAGATGATAGATACATAGATGATTGATAGGTGACAGATGATCGATAGGTGATAGATGATATAGATAGATGATAGATAATAGATGACTGAGAAATTGATAGATAGATGATAGATAAATAGATAATAGAGGATAGACAGACAAACATTTCTTAAACCTGCCATTGCAGGGTTCCTTCCATAGGTGGAGGGCGCAGATGAGATGAACCTGTTCTCTGCTCCCCTCTCTGTCCAGCTAGCCCTGGGAGTGGGGCCCCACGTGAGCATTTTGCCTGCTAGCCTGGCAGGAGCACCAGGGGACAGCTCTGCCCTCAGGTCTTGAGGTTGCAATGTTGCTGAATCTTCTCCAAAGTGGCAGGCTCCCAGGCCTCCAGGGAGGTGGTTGAGGCTGTGCCCTTCAGTCCCACCCACCCCGCCAGACCTTCCTTCCTCTTGCTCACAAACACCTGCGAGCCCTGAGGGTCCTCCTCTGCACAGTGGGGACAGATGGGTGTGAGGGGCTGACCAGAGGGAGTTCGTGACCTTAGAGGGAGGACTGACACGGGAGCTGCTGACCTGGGTTTCCAGCCCGGCCTCTGCCTCCCTGCTGTGCTCTTGCTTTCTGAAACTCTGAGCCTTGGCGTCTGGATTAGGAGATGTCACCGCTTGTCTCCTTTGTGCTGTGGCTGACTGCATGTCCCTTGCACCTCCTGTGGTGCTGGGTTGGCAGCGGAAACTCAGGGTGCCCACTTTCAGACAGTAATTTTTATTGCTGTGTGTCCCAAGTACTGGAAAGGGCTGGTGGGTGTCCCGTATGTTTACTTGCTAAACATGGTGGCCCTGCCGTGGCGTGGCCTGGCCATCTAGAGCCAGGACCCATCCCACTAGGCTCCGTGACCCCGCGTCTCACAGCCACACCAAGCTTCATGTCTCCAATCTGCTTGAGCTGTAGGTGGGAGTGGGTGTAACATCGCGGGTCACCAGCGTGGCTCGGTCACCCAGCATGTCCCCAGTGAGACAGTGAGTGTGGCGAGAACCTGCTCGGTGGTGCTTACATTCTGGGGGAGGAGGCCTGCTGAAACTGCACGTTGGGCAAGTGGTCTGGGAGTGATGGGGTGTGGCCAGGCTGAATTTCCTTGGTTCAGAGTTGGCTGTCTGCTCATCTGTCTGCTTCTCCTGCCATGGCCTTGACTCCCATCCCAGGCCTAGAGCTCGTTTCTCTTTCGTTGCCTTGGTTCTCTCAGGGAGCATGTCCAGGGTGTAGCACAGAGCTAACAAACTCTGTGTGCCTTTTCGCGCCTGTGAGTACATACACATTTGCAAAGATAGGCCCATGATGCCTCCTTACAAACTTGTTGACGCCCTGCTCCTGCCCCACCCAGCACTCATCCCATTACTGCTTACTGGCATCGGAACTTTTCCTGTCATGTGAGCTCACTAGTGACTACAGGGTCTGATGTCGTCTCGTGCCCACTGGGGTGTTCTGAAAGCCAGATGCGTTCAGATGCAGCTGCGGGGGTGGAGGGGCGAGGGCCCACCCAGGGGAGCCGAAGGGGCAGCTCAGCCAGGGTCTGGAAAGGCACTGGGATGCCCATGTTCAGATCCGAGTGCTTCCCTGTCCCTGTGCCCCCTTCCCCAAGTGGTGCTGCCCTCCCAGTATCTCGGGGTTCTGCTGGATGGTTGCTGAGGGAGGCTGCAGTGGGGGCCACCTGCCTCTTCCCTCTTGGTCGTTCTTTATCTGAGGGGTCTGGAGAGGAGGCTAGAGGGGCTGCTAGGCACAGACCACAGTCCTGAGCTCACTGTCTGGCCCCAGGAACAGGACCACAGTAGGTCTCTGGCTCTAAGAGCATGGAGAGTATTGACTGGACAGTGGCTTGGGGACCTGGGTAGCCGGCCTGGCCAGTAGGTGGCACAGGGAGCAAACCATGTGACCCCTTGCCTGCAGCCTGGGGAAGGGGTTCATGGAGAGGCTGAGCTAGGACTGGGAGACCCCCAGGGGACAGGGAAAAACAAAGTGGGTTCTGATCGCTTTGACTCAGAGCGGGAATACACGGCTGAGAGCCCACGGCTGCGCCCCGAAGACTGGCTGGTGCCTCCCAGGGCCGAAACTTGAGGATAGAGGCACTACCCAGTGGCTTCGGATCCCTGCTGGAAGTGAGGAGCATAGGGCTGGGACAAAGGCACAGGTGGAAGCCCAGGAAGGGGCCCTGTGTTTGCGGAACTTTTTGGAGGATGGTCTCAAGAGGAAGGGAAACAGACTCAGGGCGGTCCTGGCCCATATTCCCAAGCTGAGCCTTCTGGGGCCCAAACTCCAGGCCCCTGCAGACCTTGGTTTTCCATCTCCAGGGTCCCTCTTATAGGTGTGTCAGGTGGGCTGTGGACAGGTGAGAGACCCATGGGTACAGGTTGGGAGCATGTGTATGCTCACACCTTTGTCCACAAGTTTCAGCATGGCTTACGGGCACACAGTTTCTAAGAAAGACATGTGAGTGAAGGGACCGAGGTGATCAAGTGACGAGGCCTGGGGTGTGTTTGGTGCTGCAGCTGTGTGCCACGGGGCCCATGTGCTTAACCCGCACCTTCTGAGCACCCGTTGTAGGGGTGACAGTTCAGTTACGGTTTCAGTGTCCAGGGGATCAAAGCAGCTACTCGTGTGAAGGAGCAGCCCCACTCCCACGGTCCCGTTGAGCCAGTGCTGGTGTGGCAGGAACACAGCAGCTCCGGGCAGGTGTGGTGCAGCCCAAGGCGGGCGGGTGTGGCTGTGTGTCCCCAGTCTCCACCCAAGAGCCCAGGCCCAGCTTAGAGGTCAGTGGGTACCCTGACCTGCTTCCACCTGGGCCAAGCTGCAGGCTATGGACAAGGATGGGCTGGTCAGCCTTGTGAAGGACGCAGGCCCCAAAGACAGGAGCCTCAGGCTGTGGACAATGGCGGGCCGTGGCCATCTCTCCTGGGGGCCTGCTTCTGCCATGAGACTGTTCTCCTTGACTCTGGTCTGTCTGGGTGCCACCTGCTCTGCATTCGGCTGTTTCTGGCTGATCTCGCACTGTTTTGGGGCTGCAGCTGCCTCCGCCCTCTAGTCCGAAGTCCTGCATGGCCTCATTTGGCTGGTCTGGCCTTTTCAGTAAGCGGCTTGGGCCACTGTCAGCCCACAGATGGGTGTCTTTATGTCTTTAGAATGAACTGTTAAGACAGTGGGGTCAGAGGGCAGATGTGGTGTACCCCTCCGGTGGGGCTATGGACATGGCAGGGACTTGCAGAGTCGGCGGACACGTTAGCACGAGCTCCCTGGGCTGGCGGCCCCTTGCTGACATGCATTTGCTTTGGGCACTTCCAGGGCACAGTGGTTCCCAGCGCACCCTGGCCGGTTCCCACTAAGCCACACAATGGGATTGTGACGCGGACACTCCCGGGCACCCACACCCGTGCACTCTGTGAATGATGGGTGACAACAGTCTCTCTGAGCATCCCAGCCCCGTGGAATTTCTCAATGTCCGTTTGGGAGACAACCTGCAGCCCCACCCAAGAGTGCACCCGAGGGGAGTGTGCAGCTATCCGGACCCGCCTGAACTTCTCCGGGGACAGACCTGGGCGTCTGACCCCCCTGAGTCTGTGAGGCGAGACACTCCCTCTGGGGGCTGCGGCGCGGAGCCCACAGGCCTGGGGGATGGCTTTTCCCAGCGGAACCCAGACCCGAGCCGGAGCACGTCCGCCCAGGTGGTGTTCTGGGCGGGCATCCTACAGGCGCAGATGTGCGTCCTAGACCTGGAGGAGGAGCTGGAGAAGACAGAGGGGCTCCGGGCTGAGCTGCGGTCCTGCCTCCCCATGGCCCCTGCTGCCCTCCCTTCCTTCTCCTCCAGCCGGGGGAGCCCCTTGGACACGGGCCTGCTCCCCAGCCCACCTGCAGAGGAGGCTTTGGGGGAGGACAGCAGCGGGCCTGAGGGTGAGGGCCAGGACCCTGTGTGGCCGGCCGAGGGGACCCCAGGCTCCTCCCTGGAGTGGGGTGCTGAGGACGAGAGAGTGTTCTTCGACAACCCCCTCTTCCTGGAGAGCTCCCACTCGGACTCTGCTTCTGTACCTCACTTCTCCTGGGAGCTCCCAGACACCTGTACTGATGAGGGGCCTGAGAGTCCACAGACCCTGCAGCCTCCACTCCTGAGAGATGGGGTGCCGTGGGGGCTGGGAGATGAGCCAGACTCGGGGGACATTTCAGCTGGTTCCAGTGGGTGCACCACCCCCTCATTTCCTGTACCCATCTACCAGCCACACTGCTGGGCCCCAGTGGCCACCACCGACAGGCCTCCCACTGCACCTTGCGGCTGGGGAGATAGTGAGGTAAGCCGGGCCCTGGGAACTGACCTGGAGCTGTCCTTGGAGACATGAGAGGATGGGCCTTGCTCTGCAGTCACCGGCCCAGGACACCCTTCAGAGGCCAGGGCCTGTGGGAGCCCTGGAATAAGGTGGCAGGAGAGCAGGACCGCTGGGGCTCCAGGGTTGTGGGAGAGTTTGCAGATGCCATGACCCTGGTTGAACACGGCAGCCGTGATATTCACGGTGTCTCTGTCCCGCAGCTTGAGGGTGGTGTCTGGACACACTGAGGAACAGCCAGCTCCTCCCCTTGTAACCTGTTCTAGGTTCTCCTCAGATCCCAACCCTTCACCTCCCAGCCGGAGCTGCTGGGTCAGCACCAAGGGTGGCCCTGCCCCTGACGGGAGATGCCTGTCAGTCCCGTCCTTTTTTCTTGGAGATTTCAGCACTTGTTACTTTCATCTCACCACCTCTCATTCCCTGTCCCGCCCATGGCAGCAGACTGGGCCCACAGGACAATGGCAGAGGTCCTTGATATCAAGTAGGACGCGTTATGGGGACGAGTGTGGGAGGCACCAAGGAGCAGGGTTGTTCCAGGGTGGCCTCTGCGGAGAGATAAGGAAGCTCAGGATGGCTGGGCAGGGCTGGGATTGTCCTGTCTCCTGGCAGTGCATACCTGTCACTCCGCGATCAGAGAGGCTGCTGAATGTCCGGGGTCCCGGTGTGGGTGGGGCCTTGCGGCTGTGGAGCCCTTGGGGACCTGGTCCACCTGGGTGGCCAACTCCGCCCAGTGCCTGGGGTTGTTGCCTTCCCTGTAACAGCCCTTCCTTGAGTTGGTGCTGCAGGAGGCAGTTCACCTGGGGGACGCTGGAGGGAGGATGACAGGCAGAGAAGACTGGAACTCAGTGGACAAGGACAGGGGGCTGGAGGGCCTTGATGTGGGAAAAGCCCTGGGGATAGTCCCCCAGGGTACCTCTCTCCACCCCTTTCTTCCTCTAGACTTCTCTGGCAGATAGTCTTGACCCTGAAGCATCCCTTGTGGACAAAGCATTGACCTGGGAAACAGAACATGTTGGATCTGACCCTAGCCCTGGCTCCCATCCAGTGCGACCTTGGGCAAGTCACTTCCCCTCTCCAGGCCTCATCTTCTCCACCTATAAAGAGAGACATGACCCCGTGATATCCAGGGCCCAGCCCCAGCCCCCTGGGATGTGGGTCTTCCCCTGTCCAGGACCCTCTTTTGAGCTCAGGGCTCAGGTTGGGTAGGAGAATGGCGGGATGTGGGGCTCTATACTCATAGTCATGCTCCTCGCCCCCGCCTGTACCCCCTTCACCTCTCAGGGCCTCCAGGGCTCACGGACACCCTGTGCCTCTCTCAGCAGGCTCTGCCCAGTGCCGAGGGCTGGCAGACAGGACGAGGTCCTTCCTGGCCTCAGGTGCCTCTCATCTCCCAGGACAGAAGTGAGATCCACTGTGGGGTCTGGGAAATTGGGTGGTGGGAGGCTTTGGCATCTGGAGTGGGATAGATATCACTCTTGGATCTATGGGCGTCATTAAGAGTCTCGGTGTCTGTGTTGGAGCTAGACTTGGGGTTAAATCCTGCCTCAGCCGCTGTGACACCATCAGGAGCCTGGGTTTTAAATACTCGCTTCCTGGAGTGAGTGAGCAAATGTGTAGGAGACTCAGCACCTGGGTCTTAGTGGGTTAGTGAGTCCTGAGCCCTGGTCACCTCGGGGCTGGAGTCCTGGGAGCCTTCTGCTCTCTGCCTCTCTGTGTGGGAGGTCACGGCCTGAAGGAGGGACAGGACGTGCTGCCCAGTAAAGGAGGAGGCCCAGGGAGGGCGCCTGGGGGGAGGCACAGGGTGTCCTGGCTCTGCTAGGCCCCTGGGCCCTCGGCCCGTTGCTTGCCCCCTGCCAGCCTCACTTCATGCTCTTCCTTAGGTGACAGAGATGCTGAGCGTCCCCAGGACTCTGCTCCCTGCACCTCAGCCCCTGGCCCCTGGGAGTGCCCAGCCTCTTCATTAGAGCCAGGCAGCCCTGAATCTGTGAGCAGAGGCCCCAGTCCCAGGCCCAGCCCCGAGTCCTCCCGGGAAGGCAGCCCACAGCCCCAGGGCAGCCATTCCGGCAGCATCTTCCCTGAGTGGACAGGAGATGCTGCCCGTCCTTCACTCCTGGAGACATACGAGGCAGAACCGAGTTCCCTGGAGAGAGAGGAGGCCGAGGAGGCCCTGGGGCCAGCAGAGGAGGTGAAGAGTGAGAGAGCCGGCCAGCCAGACGTGTCTGTGGCTGCTTCTGAAGGGTGAGTGTGGGACTAAGTGGCTCTGGCCCCTGCTCATGGATGCGCCTAGGGCCCCTGGTCTGGGAGCAGAGAAGTGCATGCTGGGAGTTTACACACTGCCATCACTTAAGCCAGAGTTATGTGTCCAGGCACCAGCAGGGTTTTGAGGAAGACAGGAGGCTTTGAAAGCACCAGAAAGCAAAGAGCAGACAGTCACACATGGGGCAGAGTTTGAGTGTGCTGAAGCAGGGCCCCAAGAGACAGGTCCAAGGCTGAACAGTATCCAGGGAGGGAACTGACCAGGGCCATGTGCCCAGAGCTGGAGTCATACTAGGTGGCTATGGGTCTGGGAGGTCAGAGCTCGCGATGTGGGATCACACTTGCTCTGACTCTGAGGAGGCATCCAGGAAAAACTCACACTTAGACCTCAGGGGAAGCCGGGCACCAGGGGCTTTGAGACCCAGAGGTCAAGTCGGGGCCCAGAGAAGGGTCCAGTGAGCCCCGAACTGTGGCTGAGTGGGAACAGGCCAAGTGAGAGACCATCCTCCTTCTGCCCGCTGGATGCTATGTGAAGATGGCCTCTGGGGTCTCTACACTGGAGGGAGATTTGTTCCCTGGTCAGTTAATGAAGGGTCATGTTGAGGAGGCCGGGGGAAGCAGTGACTGTTTAGGTCATGGGCTTCAGGGTTGACCCCACTTCCATCTCGGTGTCCCTGCGATGTGGCCGCAGAACCTGTCAGTGTCAGGATCGAAGAGCCGTCCCCCTCGTTCCTCTGAAAAACTGCTCCTGGAGGTGGATGTACAGAGGCTGGGTCACCAGATGAATCTCCCAGCCTCTTAGCAGAGAGGGTTCATTGTCTCAAAATTAGAGTGAACTCAACCCAAGATAAAATAAGTAAACACACCTAAAGTGAGACCCGCACTTTCATAGTAAATCGTATACCACATATTCCATAAGTTCATTGAATCTTGTATTTAACATGACGTAGGAAGTTTCACGTTCCCGGCATAAGCTTGCTGGTCCAGTGAGACACCCTTCTTTCATGCTGGACTTTCACGGCGAGACCATAAAGTTTTTTCTTATTTTATTGTAATAACAGCTTTATTGAGATAGAGTCATGTGCCCTACGATGCGCTCATGTAAAGCATCCAGTCCCCTGCTGACTTGCATTTACCCAGTGTTTTCCCAAAGCCTTTCCACCTGGACACTGGTTTGGTAACGACGCTGACTAGGTCACTTTTGTAAAAGTGTTTCATGGCTTCGACAGCTGAATGTCCAAGTAGTTCTTTTTAGGGGGGGCAAGTGAGTCATTTAATTTCCTGCGCTTGGCTCTTCAGTGGACACGCTCTCCCAGCTCCCCCAGTCTGTGGCTTTCCCTGTGATCCCTGGTCTCACAGCACCACTTTCGTGGGCTTTATGAAAAACCCCAGTGTTTTTTTGCAAGATTTGTGATTTCACTTCTCAACTGGTTTCCGTTATGTTTGCCGTGCTTGTCAGGCGTGTATGAGCCTCAGGACGCAATGAGCAGGGACCAAAAAAGACACCGTCCCCGTCAGGCCAGAGATGGACGTGTTAAGCGCAGAGAGTGCCTTATCAGGGAGCGTTTCTCTGTTACAAGTCCTGCTCCCTGCAGTCACTAACTGTGGCAGCTGGGTAATGAGCACCCAGACCGCCAGGCCACTGGTCCTGGGTCATGATGTTGCAGGGTCAGATAGAGGTGGGGCATGACTTACGAGGTTCTCAGTGTCAGACTCTGTGGGGGCTGCCGGCCTGTGTCAATGCATAACGGGTCGCCTGCCTGTCCCCCTTGGTATGAAGAGAGACTGGAAACCACCTGAGCCCCAGCTGCTGTGACTCCTAAGGCCAGTCTAGCTTTCGGTTCCCCCGTCATGTGTGAGCGCAGCTTTCTTGGCTCCAGGTCTAACGGTGGAGGCTGGAGCTGGAGGGCAGCGGGGAGATAGGTACACTGAGGGCCCCTCCATGACTTGATTCAGAGCCCCTTTGTGTCCATCCAAGTGAGAGTCTGAGGGCTGACGGACTTTTCCAGGCTTCCTGAGAGCCCCACGCCCCACATGCCATCCCCAGAGGAGAGCCAGAGCCCGCAGGCTGGAGACAAGCTGGCTAATGGTGTGAGGACCCACCAGCTGGCCTGGGACCTGGCCTCCCGCCTCTACCGCCTGGAGGGTTTCCGGAAGTCTGAAGTGGCTGCCCACCTGCAAAAGAAGTAAGGGGCTCTGAGCCTGGGCGAGGCTCCAGGGTGAGGCCATGCGGGTTTGCTCCCCTGGCTGCCCTCCCTGTTGCTGTGCCCCCCAGCCCCTCTGCTGACCTCTGACTCCATCGCATCTGCCCTGGTGGCCCCTGTCTCCCGTACCCTTGCTGTGCCCGCCTCTTCCTCTCAGTCACACTGGTGTCGCCCCTTCTCCACACTCTTGACCCAGCTTAGAGCTACTGGACTGGCCACTTTGCCCCTCTGCCTTGACTCCAGGTGTCTCTCCCACCCAGCAGACCAGACCCTGGCTGACCCTTGCCCTCTCTGCCCCGGGACCCACCTTTTAGGCTTCGGGATGTGTGCAGGCCCTGGGGTCCCCCAGCCCTGCCCCCCCCCAGCCCAGACTCTGCCCCACTCCTCTCCACAGCAACGACTTCAGCAGGGCTGTGGCTCAGGAGTACCTTGCCTTCTTCCACTTTGGTGGCCAGAGTCTGGACCATGCCCTCCGGTACCGCCTGGGTCTCTGGGGAGGGAGGGTGGCTGGGGCCCGCTTTTGGCCTGGGCCTGTGGGCCTGCGGTCTGGGTGCGGCCCTGACTCTGGCCATCTCTCCAGGGGCTTCCTCCAGGCCCTGGTGCTCAGCGGGGAGACCCAGGAGCGGGAGCGCGTCCTGTACCAGTTCTCCAGGCGCTTCCATCACTGCAACCCTGGACTCTTCCCCTCAGTGGGTAGGCGGGCAAGGGACTCCGGGTGCCGGGAGGGTGGCGCAACCTGCCCCTGGGCCTGCTCAGGACCTCCCTGGAGGAAGGCTGGCGGGGTGATTGGGGGCTGCGGAGAAACAGAAGCATTTGGGGGCCACCCAGCCCAGTGCGGGCAGAGGAAACTCGCAGGGTTGGGTTCAGTGTTTTTTCTCCATCTACCTCCCTTGGGGGCAGACTCTGTGCACACCCTGACCTGCGCTACCATGCTCCTGAACACGGACCTACACGGACAGGTGAGCAGTTGGACAGGCGCCTGTGGCACCGGGGCTGGCCTGGGTCCAGGCTAGGGATGGCCCTGTGGATGGGAGAGTGGCTGGTGGGGGTGCCCATTGGCCTGGAGTGCCAGCTGTCTCCTCTCTCTATGGCTACAGAACATCGGGAGGAGCATGAGCTGCCAGGAATTCATAAGCAACCTGAACGGCCTGCAGGAGGGCGGGAACTTCCCCAAGGAGCTGCTGAAGGTGAAGCAGAAGGATGCCCAGGCGCCGGCTCCCTGCTAAGCATGGGCCTGGCTCTGCCCAGATGTCCTCAGAGGGCAGGGCCTGTTCGGTGAAGGGCACTGAAGTGTCAGCTTGGGTTTTTTAGTGTGTGCACGTTCTCAGCCCCCACCCTGGACCTACTGACCCAGCTTGCTGGGCTGGGACCCCCAAAATGGTCATGATGCTTCCAGGTGGTTCTAAGGCCTGCAAATTCTGAGAAGCGCTGAGTGAAGGAAGGCAGAGCTGCAAGAGACGAAAGTCTGTGTGTGGTGGGGTGGGCAGGTGCTCCGGGTTTGAATCCTGGTCTTGGCAACTTACCCCTCAGAGACTCGAGTTCTTCCTGGGGCAGAGGCACTTACAGTGTTGGTGTCACCATGACACACAGTGTCCGGGACAGACTTGGCACCGTCAGCAGTTGTAGCATTTGTCCTTATCTATTTAGTCAGCATTTGTGGAGTACTTACTAGGAGCCAGGCATGGCCAGGGGTATGAAAGCTGGCGGATGTACAAATGAGCACTCTGTTATATCATCTCAAAGCTCAGTGCTTCATTCATTCATTCATTCATTCATTCACCCTGCATTTACCGCCCCATTGGTGAACCTTCCTGCTGTCAGCTCCCTCCGGGAAGGACAGCATGTGGGTGATTCATTTCCCTTTGAGAGAACCAGGTCAGGCCTCCCTGAGCTCAGGCAGGGATGAGGACTGCTGTCGTCACCCCGTGTCTCCAGCTCCCAGCACAGTGCCTGGCATGTGGCAGTGTGTGACAAATTCTCCATAAGTTGTGTGTGTGCACAGATGTGGGGACAAGCTCCCCATAGCTTAAGGGAGGAGGGCAGCTGTGTTGGTGGTGGAAGACACAGGCTGCAGCAACCCCCTCAGATGGAGTTTGGGGCCCGTAGCCCAAGGCTCCCCTGCCCACTTGTGTGCTTCTATTCCAGGCCCTGTACTGGTCCATCCGGAGCGAGAAGCTGGAGTGGGCTGTGTGAGTGAGGGCCCCTCTCCTCTCATTCCTCTCTCCTCCCTCCTCTCCCTCCCCAGCCCACTTGAGAGGGGAGATTCAGGGCCCTGGGCCATGGCTCCTCTGAGTGGGGCTGAGCTAGAAGCAGGGTCCTGGGCCAGTCTCAGAGAGACTCTAAGGGCCCAGGTGACACCTGGAGGAACCCGGAGAGGGGTGATGGGGGAAATGACAGGAACTGATTGGTTGGCTTTGAAGGACCCTTTTTGGGATATCCTGAGTGTGGCTCCCAGCAAGACAGAGGGTGGGGGCTCTGAAGTGGCAGGCGCCTCCTGGTGGCCTCTGTTCAGTCAGCACCCCAGCAGCCTGGCTCTCTATGTCCAGGGACGAAGAGGACGCAGCCAGACACGAGAAGGCCCGGCCGGCCCCTCTGGCCAGCAAGACGAGCAACCCCCTCCTCCAGCTGGTCCAGGACCCGACGGTGCCCACCTATAAGCAGGGCGTCCTGGCTCGGAAGATGCATCATGATGCAGACGGCAAGAAGAGTGGGTGCCTGCCGCTGTGTGGGGCCTCTGTGCACGGGGGCGTGCGGGGGACTCTGCTTAGGGGCACCTGCTCATTTGTGCACAGGTTGAGGACAGGCAGCCACATTTCTTCCTCAATGGTGGCCATGTGCCAGATGCTGTGTGAGGTGCCCACCAGGGGTGCAGACACAGGAGGGGCCTAGTATTCCTGCCCCCAGAGCCCCCAAGGTGAGGCAGGGGCTGAGTGGTGTCAAGAGGCCTAAGTCAGGTAGGAGATGTATGGAGGAAGGCAAGGTTTGGGATTATTTTGGGGGTGGGATGTGTTTGTGGGGGACAGGACGGTTAAGACTTCTGGGAAACGATGGTATCTGAGCTGAACCATGGAAGGTCTGGGTAATTGAAGGTGGGTAGAGGGCATCCCCCACAGAGAGAGGAGCAGGCGCAGTTTGCTCCAGATGTGGGGCATGTAAAAGAGAATGATGCACTTAGGCCAGAACATCCGGATTTGCATTCCGGTCTCATTCACAGACCAGATGGGTAGAGGCTTTAGAGCAGGGCAGCAGGTGACTAGAGCAGTCATGAAGTCTCAGAGAAGATGAGTGTGGACACCACCAGGAATCTGGCACCCCTTGGGGCCTGTGCGAATAAGGCGGGCTGAGGGCCAGGCCCTGTGTTACTCCAGACAGGTTCCCAAAGCCAAGATCATCTTGCAAGGGCCAGAATGATTTCTGAGAGGGGCTGTGCTCGTGGGTGGCTGTGTCAGGACAGGGGACAGTCTGTCTATCTGAGTGTCATAACTAGTTCCGTGTGTGAGACGTGGTCCTTGCCTATTTGTGACTGTGTGTGCGTGCTTCTTCGTGCTTATGTGCGCCTGCAGGGGGAGGGGGCCTGGGTGTCTGAGTGGGGTGGCCCACCCACCTGTGTGTGTTCTCCTGGAGCAGCGCCATGGGGCAAGCGTGGCTGGAAGATGTTCCACACCTTGCTGCGAGGAATGGCCCTCTACTTCCTGAAGGTAAGAAGGGAGCGGTCATCTCCTTCCTGATGGGCAAGGTGGGGAACCAGGAAGGGCTCGCATGTTTGGGAGGGTGGGCAACTGCTGACACGGTCTTTTTGTGAGCCCTGTACCCTGTGGCAGGGAGAGGACTACGGTCCCGAGGGGCAGATGGTTGATGAGCCTGTGGGAGTGCACCACTCGCTGGCCACCCCGGCCACCTATTACACCAAGAAACCACACGTCTTCCAGCTGCGGACTGCAGACTGGCGCCTCTACCTCTTTCAGGCACCGTGAGTCGGGTTGGGAGACCAGCAGGGGGCTCCAGTCCCCTGTTCCCTGAGCCCTGTTCACCTCTGGCCCTGCTGGCCCTGGGAGCTTAGATGGGCAACTGGAGGGGGTCTGGGGCTGCACCCCACTTCCCTGCCCGTTGCCCCCTTGGCCCCTGTGTGCTTGCTCCTTGCAAGCCCAGATCAGCTTCCCCGCTGAGAACAGAGAGTTCCAGGAAGTCACTCCCATCGTCATTCTTTGGCATCAGATATACACCAACTGCCTTCTCAGACTTCCCTGTTTGGTGGATGAGAAAAACCACTGGCAGAAGTAGACCACTCTGCCAGCGGCAGGGCTTCTGGCTCTGGGGGACCTGGGCCTGAGCTGCTGGGAGGACCTAGGAGGTGGGGGCGGGGATTGGGCCAACTCTGGGGCCCTAGGCACCCACTGCCTCTGCGCCTGTAGCACCGCCAAGGAGATGAGCTCCTGGATCGCGCGTATCAACCTGGCCGCTGCTACGCACTCGGCGCCGCCCTTCCCCGCCGCGGTGGGCTCCCAGCGAAGATTCGTGCGGCCCATCCTGCCCGCGGGCCCCGCCCAAAGCTCCCTGGTACGCAGGGCCGCAGAGCGGTGCGTGTGGCGGGTGGGCGGGGTGTGCGCGACCCTAGGACCAGAGCTCGGCCGGGCGCGGGCCGGGCGCCGGCCTAGGGGAGGCACTGCTGTGCACGTGTGTCCCTGTCGGCTTCCTCTCTGCCTTGGGCTTGCAGGAGGAGCAGCACCGATCCCACGAGAACTGCTTGGACGCTGCCTCCGACGACCTGCTGGACCTGCAGAGGAACTTACCGGAGGGGCGCAGCCGCAGCCGCGAGCTGGAGGAGTACCGCCTGCGGAAGGAGCATCTGGAGCATGAGGTGAGCATCTATCTGCCTGCAGCCTGTGCCCCCAGGCCGAGAAGTGCCATGGACAGAAAAGGTGTCCTCATGTCCTCGGACCGAGCAGACTTTTGGCTGACACATTCTCAGGGGACGCCACGGTTATCTTTTCCTTCTAAATGGTATACTTGGCTTTTCCTAAGGTGAAGGAAAAGCTATCTTAGCGAGTTATTCCCATAGTGCCTACCTAATAGTGACAGGGTGTACGCGGGGGACCTGGATTATTTTATAGTTATCCCAGTGGGCTGGGGTAGGGGCTATGATCCTTGTTTCATAGATGAGGAGCCCAAGGCCTAGAGAGAGCAAGGAGCTTGTCCAGTGGTGACTCTGCGTGCTCCTTCAGTCATTTACGGCCTTAGCTAAGGAGTGACCATCATTCACTCCCTGACTGATGCAGAGACTTTTTGAACACCCCGCCCTCCCAACTCTGCTTTTGGCCTGACCTGTGCACTGTCTGAGACCTAATCGGGAAGGGTGAGTGAGGGGCAGCGTGACAACAGAGGGGGCAGAGGCCATTCCAAGGCAGATGCCAGAGAAGGGAGCCTCAGTGTTGCCACTGGCTGTGCCCATTGGGCCCTCGCGCTGCCCTCTTCCTTCCTGGCCGTCCCTCTGTTGCATCCATGGCTGTGAGCCCCAGTGTGGCCGATAGGACCCAGCTCTGCCTGCAAAATTCCAGCCCCTCCTCACAGTTGACTAGCAGGACCTTCAGCAGCCACTGGCCCTCATGAGGTCACCTTTCTCTCTTTATAAGCGGAGACAGTGCCCTACCTGACTTCCCAGGCTGGGATGATGACCCACTGGGATGGAGGAGGGAGAACTCTGATTGAGCAAACTGTGAACCAGGCCTGGAGGATGTGAGTCACAGAGGCCATAGTGGAGTTGAGCAGACAAGGGGAGGGCATTCGGCACCCTGCTCTGCCACTTGTCAAAATGCTGGTCAGTGTGGACAGCCACCTCTGTTCAGGACTCAGACCGGTGGGTCACGGGTCTTCAATGTCTTGGACCTGCTGGTTCCAGCACTCCGCCATGTCAGCAGTCGTGTTGTCACCTTGTCCAGGTTGTGGCAGGGCTGTCACACACTTCACTGTGTCTGACAGAGGCCGTTTGCTCAGGCGCAGTGCAGACGCTAGCTATCACCCACCCTCCTTCTGCAGAATCCCTTATCGCTGTAGTTCCCTGCACACGTGAGCGGTCTGTCCTCGCGATTCCAGCCTCCCACCTGGAGCCAGGTGGTGCTAAGGTGGGGGTACCTGTGTTGCAGAAAACCCGTTACGAGACATACGTACAGCTGCTGGTGGCCCGTCTGCACTGCCCTGCAGATGACCTGGACCTGTGGGAGGAGCAGCTGGGGAGGGAAGTCGGAGCCACCCAGGGGCCCAAGCCCGGTCTAAAGAAGTCACATTCAAGCCCATCCTTGCACCAGGACGAGGCACCCACCACTGCCAAGGTGAAGCGCAATGTCTCAGAGCGTAGAACCTACCGGAAGGTCATCCCTAAGCGGGGCCGCCAACAGCTGTGAAACAGTTACAGGGCAGACTGGCCCGCTCGGAGTCCCTGGGATGACTCCTGTGGGGAGCCTATCAGTGGCCCACAGTGAGGGCGAGGCCCCCCACCTCTGCTGGAGGACAGGCTCCTGCTCTGAGCTTTGCCAGTACTGCTATGCCCGCCCCCGTGACAGGTCCTCGGCTGCCCTGGTCCCTGGACACTCCTGAGGGGGGCGTGTAGGTCAAGGATTTGGTTACACTCGCAGTTGGTCCTATGCCACTCTCCACCCCTCCAGAAGCCCAAGTGGCCATGGTTCCTGGGCCTTTATTTGAGAATCAGAGTGGTGGGCCCTCGGCTTCCGGGAGAGCCTGGGGCAGCAGAGGCCCTGGAGGAGAATCAAGTGACCTACTGGTCCAGGCCCTGGGAGATCTCAGCCGGCCTCCTGTGACTGAGGGAGCAAGGTCGCTCAGGCCGCGGAGGGGACAGCCTTCTGGGTAGGGCTCTGGGGCCCTTTTTCCCTAGACTCATCCCTGCATCCCTGTGTCCCTGTGCCTGAGGTGGCCAAGAGTGCCTGCCTTTCATGCCCAATTGCTAACCAACAGAGCAAGGCCAATGGCCCGAAAGGGTGGGGACTCCCAGAGCTATGCAGGGAGCCCTGGAGCAAGGGGCCTTTGTGTCCCCAGAGCCAGCTGGGCAGGAGGTTCAGACCCCTAGGGAGGCCCGGATCCCTGCCACACCTCCTTCCTTAAAGCTCCATCCCCAGGATCCTCTGGATCCCTTCCCTTCTGATGGGCTCACAGGCTTCTCTGCCGCCCCGCCTTGAGCCGCCCTCTGGCCGCTCCCAGCTGGGCCTGCCCTGGGGGTGGAGCAGGCAGTCTGGACACTCCCAAACCCGAGGCCGTGCCTGCGGGAAGGGGGCTGGGCTGGAGGAGCAGCCACCATTGTCTCTGTTCACCCAAGTGTGCCCACAGGCTGCCTGCCAAGAGGGGCCTCTGCTGCTCCCTGCCGCCTGCAGCCTGCTGGCTGGCTGATGGCTGCCTCCACAGCCAGTCTGCGGCCCTCCTCCCGGCTGTGCTTGTAAGCAGCCCTGGGGCCGGAACTGCCCCCAAGTGGGGGCACAAGAAGTGTCTGACCGGGCCTGGGGCTGAGCCAAGCACCCAATGGGTGTGCAGTAAATATGGCCTGTAAAGAAGGAGGTGTGCACGAGTGTGTAGGGGGGAAGGATCAGGCAGCTCTGAGCAGCACCACATGCATGGTGTCGGGCTGCATTCCCCTCTGCCCGGTGGCATACGCGTATCTCCGAGTGTATGTGTGTCTGCGTGTGTGTGCGTGTCTGAGTGTATATGTGTGCCTGCGAGTATGTGTGTCTGCGAGTGTGTGCGTATGTCTGTGAAGATATGCGTGTCTACAAATGTACATTTGTGTCTGTGTATGCATGTCTGTGAGTGTGTATCTGTGAGTGTCAACGTTTGCATGTGTGTCTGTGTGCCTGCAGTTGTGTATGCCTATGTTTATATGCATGTCTGTGTATCTGTGTGTGCATGTGTATTTGCGTGTCTCTGTGTCTTCATCTGATTGTGTCTGTGTATATGCATGTCTGCGTGTGTGTATGCATTCTTGTGCATGTGTGTAGAGCACTGTGTGTTTGTATGTAGGAGTCACACGTTTACAAACTGTCAAAAGCTGGAGGGCACCTCAGAATCATATTCACCAGGTCCTTCATTTACTCACTTCACAAATGATCCAGGCCACTTTTTACGGACCAGTACTCGGGGGTTCAAAACTGAATTGAACATACCCGTGACTTCTCAGAGGTGGCAGTTCTGCCCTGTGGTTCCCAGATGTTAGCAGAGAGACACATTCATCTTGCGGGGAAGGTGAGCTGACACATTCCTGCCTGCGCGCAGGATTTGGATCACTGGTTCTGGGTCTGGGTGTGGATGTGCACTCCTAAAGCCTTCTGGGTAACTGTGCAGTGCAGGCAACAGCACAGCGGAGTCCGATTGTCCGTGTTATTGGGCTGGACATAACTCCGCCCAGTACTGAAGCTTGTAGCTAGGTGGTCTTGGGTGGGGTTATGGGACCTCACCAAACATGTATTCTAATTTCTAAAACCAGAATAAAAGGCAGAGGTTTGTGTGCATGTGTGCGGGTGTGTAATACTCGGTGCTTCCTTGCTCGTGTGGAACCACACCTCTCTTTCACCTGGGCACAAGAGGCCTGCAGAGCCAGGGCGTGGTGGCTGCCAGGCCTGCTGTGTCTGAGGCCTGGGGGGTGGACAGCTGGTTGGTGGGCTGCAGTCATGACAGGTGGCCGCCAGGTGGCAGGCTTGCATCTCCCTGGCTTCCTGGCCCAGGCGTCCAGCTAGCTGCAGCCGGCAGGAAGTCTGTCCTGCCATCGCTAGAACCAGGAATGGCCCAGGCGGGGCCTCCCACATACGGACACATCTCTACCATGCAAAGGGAGGGACTATGGCATCTTCCTGCAGATGAGCAGACGGAAATTTCTGGAGCTTGTGGGGCTAGCTTAGAGCGCCTTGCAGGATCATCCCAGGTGACCTGCAAAAGTGGAAGCAGCCCCCACCCTGCGTGTGGGGCAGGACGGACCCACAGGCCCACATCTGATCTTTGTTCTTCCCCACCTTCCTTTCCCATGGGCCGTGGCCCAGGTGGAACCCCAGGTGGAACCACCTGGCCTCTCACATCTCTGCTCCATCTGGCTTTCTGCTGGTGACATCATTTGTCTGTTTACCAGGCACTAGGGAAGAGGGAACGGTCTCTAGGGCTCAGGCCTGGGTCCCTTCCTCTAGGGGCTCAGAGTCAGATGCAGGCAACAAGTAAGGGTTGGAAGGAGCTGGGCTGCGGGCAGGGGAGGTCAGGGGAGGCTGCAGAGGAACGGGAGGCTAAGGCAGGGTTGGAAAGGCCCTTGCTTGCAGGCCAGGAGTGTGGTTTCCCAGTGGAAGAGGGACTGGCTCATGGCTTGGGAGACAGCCTGGGGGCCTGGCTTTAAGAAAGTGAAATGGCTTGAGCAAGGCCAACTGGCAGGGTCCGAATGTGGTCTGGAGACCATCTGTGCTGTCTGCAAGACTCTTCTGTAAGTCCACAGAGTGGCCTGGAACCTTAGGATGCCCTGGAGGGTCCCACGCCTGGCCCCCTCCTCCCTCACTCCCCACGTGCTCACTCTTACCGTTTGCTGACTGCCACGCTGTCCATGACGGTGCCTCTCCACCACCCTGCTGCCAGTGCCTTTGCCTGAGGGCCCCTCACCATTACCCGTGGCTCACGCCTTTACCTGTCCCTTCCTCTTCCTTTCTCCTGCTCCTGCATCTCTGTATTGTGGGGACTGACCCCTGCCCTGAGCCCGCACACCACTGCCCACTTCTCTGCCGCCCTCAGGGGGTCCCAGCTAGGCCTGTGGGCCTACTCTCTACCTGCTTCATTATCTTACCTTGCGAACACCTTTAGGTATCACTATCATGAAGAAAAAGGTGGTCTTTCCAGCTCTTTTCCTCCCTCACCTGGTTCCTGTTCACACCTGGCAAATTGGCTTCCACCCCACCCTCCCTAAAACACCACCCTCCCTAAGTGCTACTGATCACCCTCAGTGAGTGTCTTCTCAGCCTTGTCCCTCCCCTCTCTGTGGACCTTGGCCCTTGGCCTCACAACCTGCACAAGGCCACCATGATGAGGTCTTGGCAGCAGGCCCTAGAGTCGACTGCCTGGGCGTGGGTCCCTGCTGTCCCTATGTCTGACCCTGGGCCAGTCTCCTAGCCTCCCATGCTCCGGTTTGCTTTCCTATAAAATGGGATGCTAATCCCGCTTGCTTCAGGGGGATCCTTGGAATCAGGGAAGCATGTAAATATCCAAGAGCACAGCAGGAGAGCTGGCAGGGCCTCTACCCTTTGGGTCCTCTGACACAGAGTCTTCTCTCAGGCTGTGCCACTGCACTTTGCTCTCTAGCCTGGATGCTGCAAGTCACAAGTCTCAACTCAGATGGGCTTTGGCAGGAAAGGACCTTGACTGGCCTCAGGGACTAGGCGGTCTCTGTACAGGTGAGGCTCGCTCCTGGTACCATGATGGCTCAGCAGCTCCCAAGACCCCCTCTTTGGGGTGCAAATCTAGCACACAGAGAACATTTGCCCTGTGAGGACTGCAAACTCAAATTCGAGAGTAGGGCTCCTTTGAGCAGCCTGCCTGGCTCATGTGCCCGTCTCTGAGCCTGCCACTAGGAACAGGGCATCAGGCAGTCGGAGCTCATTTTCTGAGAGGGACTGGGGTGGCTGGAGGCAAACCCACCAAAGCATGGGGACTGGGACCAGCAGCAGAGAAATTGCGAGTTCTCCCAGGAGCTGGAAGGGGCGATGCTTCCTGACATCCAGATGCCACCTCCTCCAGGAAGCCTTCCTTGAGCCCTCTTCTCCAGCTATTCTCCCTCACAGTGAATCTGTAACTCCCTCCCTCCCCTCGCCTCTCCTCCTTTCCTACTCCCTGCTCCCGGGAGAGTAGGTAGGAAAGGTAGGCTGGTTTCCGCTGCATTCCCAGGGCCTTGTCCAGGGCTGACACCTAGAGTAGAACCATGAGCCTCAAGCCTTACTCTCCTGGCTCCAGCGCGGCCCGTGCTCCTGGCTCTGCTGTCTTGCACATTTGTTTTCTGTCTTTACTCCTCTCGCTCCTCCCACCCCTGGGCTCAGCCTCCCCATGAGGGGCTGTTTACAAAGCTTAGAGAGCTTCTGGGACCTCTCACAACCTAGCCTGCTGCCCTATCTTCGTTCTGAATTTTAGACCTGGAGCTCTAACTGTCCATGGGACAGGGCCCCTCTGCAAACCCTCCTGGGATGGTCGAGTTGGGACAGGTGCTACTCTCACACCTAGGTCTGAACATAGCGTTGTCTGCTCTGACTCCCATCTGCATTCATGGTCCTGTGACAGTCCGTCCCCTGCTTTGAGAGATGGTGCACCAGGGCGGTGAGCAGAATAGAGCCAAGTGGGCCTTCACCTCCTCTCTGCTGTTTGGTCTCTTTGTCTCCATTTGGTGTGACAGGCAGGGTTGGGAAGTAAATGGACAGAGAAGCGAGGATTCTCTCATCCAGCAAATGAGCCAGGTAAGTGACCAGAGAGCCCTTCACCTGGCCACCAAGACACTTGAGGCCCACAGGCAGTCTCTTGCAGCTGCCCTGGCCGCCAGACCCCCCACTTCATGTTGCTTTGTTCCTGACGCTTTGTTTCTCCCTCGGATTTGATTGATTCACTGTGTGCATTTCCTATGAGTTGTCTCAAAACCTCTGTGGAACAAGGTGGGAGAATACATTAATATTTAAAACAAGATAAACAAAATGTCAGTGTGTGTGTCTTAGGCTGGAAATTCCTTAAGGGCAAGGACCATGTCTGTTTGTGCAGCACCTGGCACAGCGTCAAGCTGAGGCCTGACAAGTGAATTTTGATGAAGATGAGAAAGAAGCTGCCCGCATGAAGACACAGAGCTTCAGACCTCACGCTCTCGCTATGCCTCGTCCCAGCCCCCTGGGCTCCTGCCCTACCAGAATCCTCACCCAGTCTTGCTCCTTCCCATGCACGCTCCCAGGACCAGCCTCGGCCTTGCCTACCCTCTGCCCTCTCGCAGACAGCCACAGCCACACCCGCTCAGTGCTGCACCCTGAAACACCTGGCCCACTTTCACCTACCACCCGGCCCCTCAGGCTTGCCCAGGCTGGGCAGCAGCGTGGATGTGAGGAGATGCCAGCGGCCGAGCCCTTGGAGGTGCTATCCCCGTGGGGGCCTCCAACCAGGCGGAGACCTGGCAAAGTGGGGAGACGGTATGCTGCTTCAAAACTCCAGATGCGGCAGTTAAAAGAGGACAGAGGCAATGATCCTTCAAATTGCCACATCTGTATAATCTGCCTTTTATTTTCTGCTTCATGAAGTTTTATTTCCTATTATTTATTCACCTCCCCGCCCTCCCCTCACCCGACTCTGCTTCTCAGCAGGCGACGTGCTCAGATGGGTCTGAGCCTGGGCCTGGGTCTGCGCCCACTCCCAGCTACCCAGGCTGGCTGCCGGGTGGCACCTGCTCCCCTCCGTTATGTTTGCACCCCTGCAGACCCTCTGTCTACCCTCCAAGGAGAGCTGAAGGAAAAGCAAATGGGATGAGGGGTCAGGGCGGTGAGGCCTGTACCCGAGGCCTCACCACTGTCACCACCTCTGGGCCTGAGTTTATGGGAGGGAAGAGCCCAGACCTAGGACTCACAGCCAGCAGGGCCCCCACCTCCCACTTCTTCACCCAGGACCCTCCTCCCTCTTTCCTTCCAGCAACTTGGACCTGAGGTCTGGGGTCTAGGCTGGCCTCAGCTTGGTGAGGGGGCACTGAGATGGGGACAAGGGGGACCAGCCAGATCACACAGGGAGGGGCAGCTCTGGCCTGTTTCAAGGCCCCAGGCTTCCCGTCCCACACTCACTGTTGAGCAAAGCGGTGGCTCTGAGCAAAGCCAGGAGCTCGGCGCCAGCTCCTGTCTGGGCCCAGGCTGGGGAATGCTTGGGAAAAGATGGTACATTTTGCATCTTCTGGTCTCACGCCCTCCTTATAGCCCCGGAGACACAGGAACATAGAGAAAAGCCCTTTTTCAGGAAGATGGTCCAACTAGTCCTGAGGTTTAGGGTCTGCTCTTGGTCCCCAGCAGCTGCTTCTTGGACACGAGGACATGAGAGAGGCGGAGAATGGCCTGGGGGGCCTGAGGGGCTTTGCGAGTGGCATCGACTCTGACAGCACTTCGTCTCCCCCTTCTACGCCTGTCATTGCTTTGCTACTCTGCTCTCAAGTGACTTTCGTGAAAGTCTCGTTTCTAAGCTCAGTGGGGGTTTTGCTTTGCTTCGTTTCTGTGGAGGATGTAATCCGATTGGCTTCGTCTTGTCCCCTAGGTGCCTATCACAAGGTCTGGCACATAGTGGGTAGTTCATGAAAGACTTATAAAAGAATGAATGAATGAACGAGCGTGACTTCTGGTGCCTAGCCTATATGAACTGGCTGGTGAGCTCTGGGGCCTGTGCCAGCCTGGAAGCCTTTGGGTGCCTGGCTACGACTTGTAGCTGAGGCAGCACCCAGGACACCCACCCCCCCAGACAGAGACCGGATCCTGAATGTGAGAACATGGTTCTGGCCTGTGGTGTTGAGTGGAAAATTACCTGGGGGTTTGGGAGAATGAGGGCTTCATACCTGAACCAGCCAGATGAGGCTGCGTTGCCTTTCACTGACCCAGGTGTTCGGGGTGGACGTCATCCTGGCCAGAGCCTGGCATTTCACAGCTGAGGAAACTCGGGGCCCTGAGGTGTCATCTCTGGGGAGGTCATGGGGCACGTCACCAATCCACTCCTGGCCCAGACTCTTTAGCAGGAGGCAGGGGAAAAGGTGACAATCTGATGGTCTGGCTGCTTATGATGACAG
>NW_024353908.1:11006272-11082762 GCF_902729225.1 Pteropus medius
CCCAGGCGTCCCTGGCTTTCTGCGCATGCGTAGCCCTGAGCCGGGGGGCCTGAGCTGGGGGAGGCCTGGGGATCCGGCGCGCTGGAGGCTGGTTCGCTGGTGCTGGTTTGATTTATCCCTAATGAGTTCTCAGCACATGGCTGCTCCGTGCACTCCAGGGGCAGCGCCTCCCGCAGCCCGGCCCGACTCTCAGTAGCGCCGCTGGCTCAGAAAGAGCCAATTTCCACGCTGCACAGTCTGCTTCACTCGCAGGAAATGTCGTGTCCCACCTCCCTCCACCCCACCCCCCGCGGAAGGCGCGGCCAGGCGCCTTGGCTCCCCAGCCTGGCCTCCCTGCTGCTGCCAAACCCCAGATGGGAGCAGCTGCCCCATCCACCCAATGGCCACTTCCCGCCCCCAGAAGGGGCCCCCACCACACATCCTCCCTGCCCCCTGCAGCCTCTGTGCGACTGGGCTCTGGCCCTGGGTGCTGACCTACCGCACTGGCCTGGCCTGTGCTTCTAGCCTCCTCCAGGGAGTCCGTATGAGGGGAGGTGGAGAGGTGGGTTTCTGCCACCAGGAGATGACATCCCCAGTGCGGTGTCCCCAGTCTCCCAGGGACCCAGGGGAGGGAAGAAGGTAATAGGACTAGCAGCCAGAGAGAAGGGGATGGAGGGAGGGTGCACCCTGTAGGCACTAAGGCCTCTAGGAAGGTGGTCGAGGGCATGATTGCTTGGGACACAACAGAAGAGGGACTGGGATAAACCAACAGAGGTGAAATCAGGAAGGTGGGAGGTGGGCTGGTGGATACTCTGTGGGACAGGGACCATGCTTTCACCAGAATTAGCCACTATCAGCCTGGCTTGGTCAGTGCTGCAGAAGGCGACAGGCAACCTGGGCACAACATCAGATGGCAGTGCCTCTCGACTGTAAAGACAACTTGGGGGACTCAGAGGCAAGGATGGTGGGAAACAGGGTCACCCGGCACTCCTCCTGGACCTACGCTGACCTGTAGACCTCACCCAGGACAACTTGCTGCTGGGAGCTGGTGAAAGCACCCTAGGTGGCCAGTAACTCTGTCCCTCCCCACAAGGGCCTGAGGCCTCTGCAGAAGCATGGCCGCCTCCAGGTACTGGAGGCCTTAGATGACGGTACTCAGGCTGTGGTCCCAGATCCTCTGAATGACCTTGAAAGTTGCCTCTCACTGTCAGTTTCCCCGGGTGCAAAATGGGGCCAATGTCCAAAGAGGAAAATGGGTGTGGACAAGCTTTACCACGGAAAGACACTGAGGCTACCTGAAGGGCCGTCATGCTCCTGGGGATGAGGAAGGCTGGGAGGGAGCCATACCCCTCCTCCTACAGGACAGGGATGCCAGAGATGGCCTGCGTGTGTGTGCATGTATGCATGCATGTGTGTGCATATGTGTCTCTGTATATGCACGCACGCACACATATGTGTATGTGCACATGTGTGTGCATGCATGCCTGTGTGCTTGTACGTACACACATGTGTGCATATGTATGCATGTGGATGTGTGTATGTGTCTTTCTGTATTTACATATGTGCATGTGTTTGCATATATGTACGTGTGTGCGTGCGTGGAGGAAGAAGAGAGGGGAGCCCTCAGCAGGCCCATCTGTTGGCTGTGGCACTAACCCCCCTGCCTCAGTTGTCCCAGGGCTGAGTGTGTCCCTGGTACAGGATGGGCAGGAAGGGGAGTTCTGAACCATGTCACCCGCAGCACAGCCCAAGTCTCTTTGTCATTCGGGGGTTGGAGAGAGCTGGCCAGGGGCACCAGCATTCCGACGTTGCTCTGTGGGCTCCCTGGGTGCCCTGCATCTCCATAAAGGTGACTCTCAGGTGGGGTTCACTGTGGCCCAGAGCCAGATGGGCTGTCTTGGGGGCCTTAGGTACAATGGGGGCCAGTCTCCCTCCCGGTTTGTGGCAGAGGGCAGCCTGTTGTTGAAGGGCAAGCCTCATTTCAGGTTGCCCTGGAGACACAGGTACTGGCTCCCTTGTGGGAGGGAACCTCACCCTGTGGCTCTATGCCATCTGTGGTAAGTGCCCCTGGCCTCTCTTGCCTCCAGTGTTGGAGCCACTGGATGCTGGGTATGCTGGGGTGAGGACTCCTCTTCTGACTCTATCCAGCTATAGAGCCTGGCCCCTTGTTACTGGAGTCCCACATAGATTCCACACAGACATCACATAGCCCCTGGGAGCCAAACACCTCGGTACATGTCCCCTTGTTCTCTGAAATTTCTAAGGAAGAGGTTGTTCCTATGGGCTCCCTCTCCGATCTGGGCACTGCCACCTGGTGCCTCTCCACAGTTCCCCTCCAGCTGCCTGGCCAGGGCCCTGTGCTGTGGGGTTGAGGTGCTAGACTTATGGTAGCAGGATGTGACTGAGCCCAAGCTACCCCTTGGGCAAGCGACTTCATTGTTTCTGAGCCTCAGTCTTTCTACATGTAAAATGGGGACCAACCCCACCTAAACTGGTATGAGGCCTGCACACTGCACCTGGCACAATAGAGCCCAGTAAACATCTTCTCCCTCCCCCATCACACCGCAGGTCATGACTGTTTCTGTGCAACACCATCCCCGCCTTCACCAGCCTCCCTACAGCTCTCTTAATAGTGACCACTTGGGTGGCCATGATTGGCCCGGGGCTGCGCCCTGTGCTTATGTTATCCTTGCATCTACTAGGAGATGGAGGCGTCCAAGCGTGGAGTCGTTGGTGCGCTTGTGTTCAGTGTGTTGGGGCAGAGGGCTTCTGGGCATTAGATGGCCTGTCCACCCTGGCCCCAAAGTGAGAGCCCAGTGCCTCACCCCTTCCCAGACAAGCCCAAGGCCTGAGACAGAGTAATGGTTTATTGAATCGAGTGGCAATGGTGAGTGGTCCTTAATAAAGAAAGAAGGATTAAGGAGAGAAGCCCAACGCGGACAATTTGGTGAGATGCTCAAGTAGATGTGGACAGAGGGGAGCCGGGCCCAGCAGAGCTGCATCTGCAGTATTTATAGTCAGGCCTAGGGCAGGAGCTGTGGGCTGAGAGGGAGCTGGCATGGCTGGTGGGTGGCTGCAGGTATCCTTGGGTTTAGGGGTTGGGGTCTGGGACTGTGGCAAGGCTATTGGAGGGACACAGATCCCCAGCAACTCGGCCTGCTCTGTGCTGGGCCCTTTGAAGAGTCTGTCTGCAGCTGTGAGGGTCTGGTTTCTGAGACGAGCCGTGGGATGACAGGCAGGGCATGCTGGTGCATGGCAACAGCTGGAAGGCCCCTTGACGGAGACTGGAGCTTCAGATTGATGGGACCCAGAGCTCAGCCCATGGCCAAGACGGGGGTGCAGGAGGGGCTTCAGCCGAGGAAGGGACCCTCAGTGGCCGTGGCGCGTGGGTTGTACAGAGTGCTGACAGCCTGGGACCGCTATGGCGCATTGTTGGTGGAGCCAGGGAGGCACCCTGGGCCAGGTTGCCATCCCTCTCAAGCACTTGGTCTCCCCTTGTCTGCACGTCCCTTGTCTGCATCTCTCGGGTGAGACTCTTTCTCCCACAAAGGAATCTTGGAGGACGGGGCCTCTGCAGAGTTGTCCTGCGTTTCATGGGTCTTGAAGCCAACCACACAGGGAGTGACCGTGAGGCTGGACCTGCATGGTCTCTGTGTAATAAATAAAGATTCCTTTCTGCGACTCTCTGGGGCCCGTCCCCGGCCGGGTCCTCCAGCTGCCCCGTGGCCACTACAGGTGGTCAAAGGCTGTGGCGGTGGTGGGTGGTGCGCTTGGCCTTGGCGTGGGACTGTAATAGTAGGGGGAACCTGGACACACCAAAAAATAACAGCATTGCTGGTCAGAGGAGGGTTGCAGCACAGCCGCCTGGCTCCGCAGACCTTGGGACAGTGCAGGTTATTCATCCACCCGGCCCATCTGATCGGCTCCTGGCCCCGGTTCTTCTGCTGCCTCCCCTTTGAACTTCTGGCCTGAATGAGAAAGGGGCTCTTGCCCCTCCTCCACGATTGCTGTGACCCCCATAACCATGCACACTGGGGGACCGTTGGGGGTCTCCCAGCTTTCCCTGAATGGTGCAAGGTCACAGAATCTTCCTTCCCAGAGCCAAAGGATTTGGCATCTGATGGTCAAGGGGCCAGGGTTTGAGGGCCCCGTGGACGTAGGAGGACCCTGAAGCTTGTCTGCCTCCAAGCCAACCCTCAGGGTGGTGGTGGAACCGGGGTCTTCTGCTGCATCACGAGCACTTATCACTCCTTAGGTGGCCCATGTGTGCACATGGCACACTCCCAGGCAGGGGACAGAGGGCACCCGCAGATGTCTGCTGCTGCTGGACTGCCAGCCCCTGAAGGCAAGGCATCCACCCTGAGATTTCCTATCTACCTGGGCCTCCGGAGGCCTGAGCCCTGGTCCATCTCAGAACAAGATCTTGTAGACGTGGCAGCAGGAGGGAGAAGGTGCAGGGACGTCTCTCTCCCGCCCTCTTTCCCTGAACAGGACGACCTGATCTGGTGCACCACCTTCTGGCCAGGTGACCCCACTCGTGACCCTGTCTCCCAGACCCTCGCCTAACTGGCCGCCCAGCCTCATACCCCAGCGCCCTGCATAGCAGAGGGCCACCCCAGGACTTACTCAGCAGGCTGGAGTTGGGGAAGCGCCAGGCCTCCCCGTAGGTGGAGTAGGGGGTGTGGCCGTAGGCGTTGCCAGAATAGTCGCTTCCTGTTGGGGACACAAGGGCGAGAGGTGAGGTGGGCGTCGAAATGGTGCCTGGGTAGAGGACAGGGCTGTGCGGGGCTGACGAGTCAAGCAAATAACACCCGAGGAGCCAAGGCAGCCTGATGGGAGCTCAGAAGGCCCCCGCAGCCCTCAGGCCCTTCATCAGCACACCTTGGGCAGTGCCCTTCCTGCCAGGTACTGCAAGCCCTGTCCTCAGGAACCCAGAGGAACCCAGAGGTGGATGTCACTGTATTCCCCAGGTAAAGGATAGGCTGGGGACCTGTGGATTCTGTGACCCCAGGGCCCATGCCTTAAGCACTGCTACTGTGGCCTGGGCCTTCTGCAGAGGGGCCAGGGCCAGGGGACTCTGTGGAAGGAACCACTCAGTGTGCAGTCTCTTCACCCACCCTGCCCCCACCCCCATGTCTGTTAGGGAGGAGTGGGGAGGTGCTGGGGGTGGGGGCTGCCGGGAACCTGTCCTGGGACTTGGCTGAGGGCTTTGTTGTCCCGTCCCAACTCTGCCACTTCAAGCAAACTCAGTGTGTGAATTTACACAAAACAAGTCAGATCGCTTCTTTCCGTGACTGGATTCTGGCATCACCGAAGAATTATTTTCCAAAGAAATGACTTAAGAATGCCCTTAAATAGCCACGGGGTCAGGTAGGCATGACCACTGTGCCCCTGCTGTCGCAGCCCTCCCGTGAAGCGTACAGAGAGGGGCGGGCAGAGCACGTCCAGGTGGACCAGGTCACACCGTAGGCAGCAGAGCAGAGCCACCTTAAGCCTCTTGGCTCTGAGTTCCAGGTTCCTGCTGACCCTGGTTCCACCAGTGTCCATGCTGCCTTTCAGAAACTCATGCTCTTGGGAGCTGAGTGCCCCTGTGGCACTGTGGCCTGAAACTGCCTGGCCACTTCCTGGCTGTGTCACATTGGGCAAGTCACTTCACTCCTCTGAGCCTTGGTTTCCTCATCTGTAGGAAGGGACAAATGGTTCGTGAGGGCTGAGTTAGATGATGCACATTAAATATTTGGCACCATGCTTGCTGTGCAAGAAACAGTCAAGGAGTGCTGGCCTTTCTTCTTTTCCCATTAAGCAGGTGCCAGAATACAATGTTAAAGCCTGGGTTGGGGTTGGAGGGGCTGCTTCCTGACCTGGGAAGGAGGCATTTGTGCAGGAGTGGGTGGGAGTGAGGAGGGGGAGGGGGAGGGGAGGACGTCAGGGCAGGAACAGAGCAGGTCCCTGAACTCAACTTGGGCTCACAAAACAAATGTGCAAAAGAGAGGAGGGAGGGAGGAAAAAGCAAAGAAAGAAAGAAATGATCTGACCCAACCACTGGTTTCCCAAATGAAGAGCCTGCTAAGCACAGAGGGAATGACAGCCCAAGGCCACGTCTGCACTGAGAGCCAGCCAAAACACCCCAGCTCCTACTCCAGCTCTTTCCCCACAATGCGAACTGCCCCATGTAGCCCAGACCTCCCTGGTTTACTACATCCATGGAGGAAACCAGTCTGCCCTGTGCCGCATGCCTACGCCCCACCCAGAGCCAATGCCACTTGCTCTAAGGGACAAGGAAGAGAGGCAGAAATGGAGTGTGCGTGCCCTCTGGTTTTGCCACTTATTCACTCACTCTCGAACACATGAACACACGTCTGCTTCAGTCACAGAGAAGCTGGGGTAGGGGCGGGCGGGACTTGATAGGCAGTATAGCACCTTCCCACACCTGTCCTGTGGGTGTCCCCATACACAGGAAAGGCATGCCCTTGCTGCTCCGTTCCAAGAACTTGGCTCTGAGCCTGGATCCCTGCTCCTCTCCGTTAACTCTGTCTCTCCCTTTCTAGCCCATCACTCCCTTCAGCCAGCAAACGCCTCCTGTTATCCCCACATTAAAAAACCCTCTCCCTAAGCCCCCACCCCTCTCAGCTGCCAGCATCTATCTCTGCTGCATGGTTGCTGCCTTCACCTCCTCATGCCCCTGTGTCAGGCTGATGGCCCAAATCCCCATAGCCTCTACCCGGTCATTCCAGTGGCCACTTCTGTGTCCACCACCCTGAATCTCTTAGTGACTTTGACTTGCCCACCATGCCCTCTCCAGGACCGCATCCCGACCCGCTGGCCTCTCCTCCTCACTCTCCTTCTGGCTGCTTCCCTGCGAGAATTCCAAGTGCTAAAGAGCCTGGCTGTGGTGTGTGAGCTTTCTGTGATTCTCACCCACATTCTTTTTGCCGATCTTGTCTAACTCTTCACATTCAATAACAGCTCTGAACAGGCTGAAATGTGTGCCCTCACCAGGATGGTCTCCTGACTTGGGACACATGCCATGCCTGCTGACTTACTAAACTGGGTACAGAGGAGGTGTCTCAAGCCTAACCTGGCCCAAAACGACTCTTGATTTCTACCTTCCACACACTCTACCTCTCTCTCTCCTAGTCTCCCCCACTTGCACTTGCCACCACCACCCATGCATTTTCCCAAGCCCCAAACCCAGGTGTCATCCTCGTTCCTCTTTTTTTGAATGCCTATAGCCAATTCACCAGCAAGTGTTGTTGGCAATGGATAGAAGGATGAATGGATTGGTGGATGATAGGTGGATGGATAAATGGATGGATGGAAGGATGGATGATATGTATGGATGTATGAAAATGTGTGTAAAGATAGATGAATGGATGGATGAGTGGATGGGTGGGTCGGTGGGTGGATGGATGGATAGATGGGTGGGTGGTGGGTGGATGGATGGGTGGGTGGATGGATCAAGCTATCTGGAGCTGTTGGTTCAGCTCCAGAACAGGTGTGAGAGTGTTAGCGGGGCAGGAACAACAACAACAATAATTAGAAGGCAAAGCAGAAGTCTGTGTCCTGTCCTGTTCCGGGCTGCTCTCCTAGAGCTGGCGTCTTTGTGTCCGGTGTGGTGGGTGGCAGAAAGAGCCCTAGGTGTGAAATCAATATACTAACTCAGCCAGGTAGTGCGGCTATGGCCCTGAGCACACAACTCTGCTTTCCTAAGCTTGTTTCCTTATCTTTATAAAACTAGGATAATACTAGCTCCCCAAGCACATGGGAATGGTAAATAAGAAATAAAGTTACATCTGTGGATAGCCAGGAACACAAAAGGTCTTAATAAATGATCTCTTCCTTCCTTCCGTGACTGACTAAAGACTGTCATTGGCATACGTTGCTTGGAGCATTTATTATGTACGTAGCACATAATAGGTGCTCAATGAAGGTTTATTGATCTAGTGGAAAGAATCCCCATTCAGTCAACCGGAAGATTGTGCCACTGGCAAGAGATGGACAAATAATTTTTCTATGAAAAAAACTCCTTAAGAATTCTTCTGCACCATGGAGTTCCTAGGAACTGGGTGAAACACTTCAGTAGTACTACATTTTCTGAAGACAAATTTGTATGTAACTTATCGAGAGCCAACCCGCCACACAAAGCAGGGCCCCTTCCTTTTGCAACCCACTTGCAGTGGATGGTGTGGCTGTGCCATTTTTCTTGACACCCACTCAGGGTGAAGTCATTCTGGAAACAACCTGGGGGCCTTTGATGAAAGGCCCACGTCTCCCAGCTACCCCATGTTTCGACTTTGACCCCCCGGAACCCCTTGCCCTGGGCCTGCTCCCGGGATGATACATAATTAAGAGAGGAGCTGGGCTTTATGTTTCTTCCTCCCCTCTAAGCAGGCGGCAAGGAAAGGTGGAGAGGTTGGAAGGGGGGTGGGGGAGCTGACTGGAGCCTGGGATTTTGATTGAGAGGCCCCATTATCCACACTCTTAAAAAAATAACCGAATCTTTTCCTTTTTTATCTTGACCAATCTCATTTCACGCTCCAGGAGAGGAAGGGAGGGAGGCAGGGAGTGGGGCCAGGAGGGAGAGAGAGGAGTCAGTATTCTGTATTTTCAACGCTGCATTAAGCACATTGCCACGGTAACCAGGCAGCAACAAGTGCCAGCTCAGCAGGTTCCCAGGGAGCGCAGAGCCCTCCAAGCCCTCCCTTCCCTTTGCCCAGGAGCCCCGCCCCCCTCGCACAGGGCACCAGCGTGGGTGGCTGGCAGAGACAGTCCAGGGTGGGGAGTGGGACAGGGAGCAGGCCTGGGTGATGGCACTGTCTCTGGGATCAGGCCTGGGAGGCTGGCCCAGGGCTGGTATGGGAGTCACCGATGCCCGGATCCAGAGCCCCTTCTAGAAGCTCCAGGTCCTCGGGCCTTCTGGGCGGTGGAAATGGCTTGATTCTACCCTGTCCACCCTTCTTGTGTGGTTCCTAAGAGAGACACTCGCCCCAAGAAAACTTCCTTGTCCTCCTTGCTTGTCCAGACCTTGACACCATGGGTCACCGTTGGGTGATGACCATGCTGGTGGACAAAGAAACCGAATGACTGACAGGCAAGACTGCAGGATAGCCTGGATGAGTATGAAGCAATGCTCCCAGTTCATGTCACACTCTGCAGTACCTCTGGAGTAGCTGCAATGGACTCTGCCCACACAGGGTCCATGAGTGTGGGATGTGAAGGGGGCTGTATTTCAGCCATCATCATTATCACCATCTCCAACACCATCCATATTCAAAGATTACAGAAAGGTGAACCAAGAGTCACCAGCATTAAGTAACTGGGTGACCACAGGTTGCTTACAGGCTGGGCTATGTTTGGCCCCTAGAGTTTTGCAGCCCCAAGCACACTCCACTGGGGCTCCTGGAATGGGTGGAAGGGGTAGAGCTTGGATTTGACCAGCTGTCTGCCTCAGCCGCCCCTTTGTCGCCATGGCAGGTGATATGGGAGCATCTGAGAAGAAGGAGGCCAAGTTAGGGACAGTTAAGTGGCTGGGACTGCGCTAGAATCTCTTTTCCAGGTGATTACAAAGGTGGACCTTCCCGTCTACCCTCCAGTGTCCTTCCAGAAGTCTGTGCATGGGACACCCCTCCTTCTTGTTCCCTCTCGCTCCACCTTTAGCTGACACTTCCTCTTACAATAGTCCCCTCCAGCCAGCCTCTCCCTTACCTGCCACCATGCCTGCAATGGCAGAAGAGGCATAGCTGCCCTGTCCGCTGGTGGGGATGTGGGGTGGGTATCCAGGCAGCGTGGGTCCCACCATCTCTCGCCCTGAAAAAGCACAGGAAGAAGTCATCAGCTGGGCCACAGGAGCCCACGTACTTTCTGTCTTGCTTCCCACCCACCATGCCCACTCTGTCCCAAGCCACTTCCTCTGTCCTTGGCAGAGGACAGGCTCCACCATGCAGAGAGCACTGACTGTTGTAGGCTGCATTGCTCCCTGTTCTTGATGACTCACATACGTGAATCCTACTCACCCACAAACACGTCACTGTCCTGGGGAGATGCTTGGGCTATCTTCCTAACCATAACCCTGACCCCCAGCCTCAGTACAGCAGTGGCCTAAATAAAAACATTAGAGGCCTGAGACCTCATGCCTTCTCAACCCCAACTCTGAGCAGAACCAAGAGCAAGGCCCCTCGAAGGGTGGCACAGGTATGGCCTGCAGGCCCATTGCTACCCTTTTTGGCTCCACAAAAGACTTCGTATTAGTCACTGTGCTCTTTTCCACTGAGCCACAGTGGGGTCTCCTCCTCTTGGTCTGACAGGGGAACCGCCCATCAGAGTTACAAAGGACATGAAACCCACTGGCCATCCCCGACCTGAAAAGGAGACATAGCTGAGAAATATTCAGCATTTACATGTGACTGTAAACCACACACTGTCCATTCTACTCTTGAAAAGAACTACTCTCAGCCAAACAGAGCCCGGTCCTGTTTATTTGTATCTGTGGGTGACCCGCCTGGTGTCCCATGAGGCCCTGCTTTCCTTGGCTATGCTTGTCTCCAACTTCAGGCAGCCCAGCCTCCCCATTCTGGAGGCCTTCTGACCTGGTGGGCTTCTCGCCTCAGCACCCTGTGCCAATGGCCACAGGCCCCTCCGCCCGGGCCTCTCCTCACGTCGTGCAGGCCCAGGTCAGGCCCCCTGTCCGAGGACTCTCACTCTGCCCTGGTCAGGGCCTCTGTCCCACCACATTTGTTAACAATGCCCATTCCACTGACAAGTGCCAGTTTGAAGGGTGACTTATTGGGTCATCCAAGCTCTTGGTGACCTCTCAGGGTTTCTCGAGCTCAGTGCTGTGACGTTCGGGCGTCCCTGCACAGCAAGGTGTTCAGGCCCATTCCTGGCCTCTACCCACTGGTGGGTAGCAGTGGGTGCCGGTAGCAGTTCCCACACAGTGCGACACCGAAATTCTCTCCAGATGGTGCCATATGTTCCCTGGTTGGGAACCACTGCATAGATTGTGACCATTACCCAGTGCCCTTTGCTCTTCTGCCCCAGTCTGTAAGTCCCCTGAGGACTCAAGTGGCCCCGTGAGTCCCTGCCAGCCAAATTCTCAAGTGTATTCCCTTGTTGGACCCCATTGGGATACAACTTTCCTCCCACCAGCCCTGGTGTGGACCTTCCTCCCTTGGCCCCTTTGGGGGGTGCCTGGCCGTGATGAAGGGGAAGGCACGTCCCATGGAACCCTGTAAGCCATCAATACCAGTGGCTAAGTTCTCCTTGCCTCTCTTTCTGGGGAGTCCCCTAACATAGCTGCTCTTCCACAAACGCTGTGAGCACATGCTAGCATGTTTCAGAGCACTCGTGTTACAGCAGGAACAAGGGTGCTGGACTAGCCAGGCCAGGCAGCAAGTAAAGACAGGACGCAGATTGGGATGGGCACTGGGGGCCAAGCACAAGGGGTCAGCAGGCGGGGAGGCTTGCTGGACTTCTGCCCCTGGGATCCTGGGGCTCTCATCCTGCTTCTAGGATCATTTCCAAGCGGCCATAGGCCAGCCACCCACGTGCCCCCAGCCTTGGCCTCTGAACACACAGAACGTGAAGAGAAGTAGCCTCGTGTACTTTATCACTGTTACTATCTCATCCCTAGCGCTGCGGTGTCACCAGTGTGGTCCTGAGCCAGGGCTGCCTACTATAGGTGGACACCGCCTAGTGCTGTGGACACATCCTATAAATTATTACATGTTGTGGGAGTCCTTACAGAATAAATCCTGTTTAAAATGAGTCATCAGGGTTCATTATTTGAAACAGGGTGACTTTGTTGATCAACATGAACATTTTGTGTGAATGTCAGGATAATGTCCAGCTGTGACTGGTGCTGGACCAAACAGAGAAGACCCTGCTGGAAAATCTACAGATGTATCCAGGTACCTAGACACAGGGTTCAAGCAAGTGAGGGGATGGCAACGCAGGCGAGGAAAGGGAACTGCAGAGCGCTCAGAAGCAGAAGGAGGATCCAGGGCCAAGCTGGTCTTCCTTCAGAGAAGATCGCAGGCGGTCAGCTCTCAGACTTGGCCCTTGGCTCTCAGGCCAACAGCCTGGCCAAGAGCCTGCACGAGGGAGCGATGTGACGTCTGTGAGGGCAGGCGGCCTAGTGGGAAGGCTATGGCAGAGGGGGCGTTGAGCTGGCTTGGGCTCGATGCACTGCCCCCCTCCTCCCCAGAGAGAGGGGCCAGGCCCAGGCCAGGCTGTGGCTGAGGAGCAAAGGACCGAGGCTCCCCTCCTGCCTGCATGTCTTATGAGGAGCCAGTGGATGAGAGACGGTGAGATGGGCTCACCTGACCCTTGACCAGTGGCCAGGGACTGCCTGGGGCGCTGCGTGGGGCAGATTCTGAGGTCACATCTGTGTCCACCGTGATGGGGCAGGAGTTGGGAGGCAAGTTTCAGCTCTCGGGCCACCGATTTGTGGGGCAGGCCTAGGTGCACCCCAGGCTGCTGTTTCCTCCTGCCCTCGTCCTGTCCCTTCCACCTCCTGACTGTACTGCTTCTTGAGCAGCTCAGTGGGCTGAGCGCCAGGGCACAGTAGCCCCGGGTCCCCTCCTGTGAGAACCAGTCCCCAAACTGCTCCTGGAAGTTGAACTCGCCAGCCTCACTCCTCTGTATTCTGAGATTTTAACCTTCGTCCCCCTCAGCTGTCCAATTTCCTCCCACAGGGCAGAGATTTCTGAGCGGTGCTGGAGCAGACCCCGAAGTCCTCCTCCCATGACCTTAGCCTCTGGGACAGGCTGCTAGACCCTCTTCAGGGCGCCCTCTCTCAGACTGTGGCCATAAACTTTCCTACCAGTCCCACAGCACTCTTTGCTTCAATTCCTTACATACATGGTCTCTTCCCCCAAAGCCAAGAGCCTTGCCACCTTCTCAGAAGTGAAACTACAGAAGCCGCGAGGCAGATCCCCTCCACGGCGGCCCGGCCGCGGCCTTCGTCCACTCGTTTTCAAGGCTCTTCACCAGACATTTCTCTTTGGTCTGTAACTCCATCTCCTCTGCAAATATGCTTCCGCTACGGTCCTATTTTTAAGACACTGGCATAGGCACAGGCCCATGTCGACTGGCTGTGAAGTGGGGTTTCACAAGGGGACGTGAGCACCCCAGAAATCTTGGTAGCTGTCATGATTATTGTACAGAGTGGGCTTAGGACTCCATGACGCAGAGGGATCCCGAGGTGGGCGGACATGGTTTCAGATCCTTTTACTTGCCCGCTTTGATGTCTGCCCTCTACATGACCTTTTCAATCCCTTATCTTGTTCCGATAGCAAGGAGAATTTATGGCAACCCAGCAATCTCCCTGGCAAGACTAAATATAATTTTGCACAAAAGGATGGAGGCAGGCAGTGGACTCTTTGATGATAAAACCAAACTCACGGCCTCTGACCAGTGGAGCGGGAGTCAGTCCAGACCAGCCTCCTCCAGATTGCTCCTGGCAAGTGTGTTGGGACCTTGGATGGGTGTCTGGAGGGAATGGGGAGGAATAGGGAGCAATCTGACACCCTCCAAACCCTGATGCGGTCTGGTCCCTAGTGGGATGGGGAGAAGCTGCGAGCCAGCAGGACAGTCAGAGCCCTGGGCTGGGTGGGCAGTGACCTGGAGACTCTGCCAAGCAGCAAAGGTGGCAGGAGGTAGCAGAAGGGTCCACAGGAACCTCGGAGGAGGATGGGGCGCATAGGTAGGCCGAGATGGCCATGGAAAGGACACTCACTGCCTCGCTGCTCTCCCCTTGTCCCCACTTCCTTTCCTCTCTTAAATTCACCTCCTCCTCTCTGAACAGGTGTAACAGCCCCCCACGCCCCTGCCTTTTCTCTGTGGCCTCCTATCTGCTTGCCCTGGCTCGGCCACATGGAGGGTACCCAGGTCCAGTCTCAACCAGGGGCTGCAGGTGGACAGTCTTTAAGGAGCCCAGGCCAACACTCTGATCTTGGCATGGACACCAATTGTCATGGCCTCGTGCCTGAGGAACACCCCAAAGCTGTGATTTTGCTGCCTGCCTGACCCCAGGTGCCTGCCACCAGCTGCTCTGTCCCACATTGCATGCCCTGCAGCTGATCTGGAGAGCCGGCATGTCACTCAGTCAGGAGCAGATAGAAGTTGGAAGTGTCCCCTAACCTGACTGCATGTTGACAAGGGTGCTTGGAGCCCTGACAGGAAGATGGGGAGGTGAGAAAGCATGGGGACCTTATGGCGGGGAGTTTGTCCTGGGCTGCTTCAGCTAAACTCCATGCCACCACCAGGCTATTGTCCAGCCCTCTGTTGTTCCCCGTGCTTGGCTGGTCCTGCCGCCCATCCACACCCTCACACCCTCCATTCTTGCCTACACCCTCACCCCGAGCCTGCCTTACCCGGCCCTCCTGGCCCTGGCCTGCCTTTCATACAAGGCGGCCTCTCCTATGCCCGACCCCCATTTTCTCTGCTGACGTCAGCCCACGCAGCTCACAGACCTTCTCCTTTCATCGCTTTGGTCAAAACAAGTGACCCGTCCCCACTGACTTCACTTCTTTTGAAATCCCGACTCTGAGTCAACATTTTCTTCATTGCTTCCCACACACCAGGCTTGCCATGTTAACCCTTTATCTCTGTGCCCCCTCTTCCCAGAGGGCCTCCCACAGCAGACATGGGGCGCACAGAGGAATCTCCGTGTCCAGCGGACTGTGGTACAGTCAGTTATGAGATGAGGATGAACTAACTCAGGTGTGTAGCTGTGGTCTCTGGGCGGAGGGGCAGTGATTTTCAAGCAAAAGCTTTCATTTCGAGAGGGTGGCCAGGACCAGTGAAAACCATTGGTCCAAGGGCTGTCCCCTCCTGCTACCCCAGGGGGGGTCCTGTTTCTATGCCTGCTCTGCCCAAGTAAATGCCCTGCCTAGTCAGCTGCTGCCCAGGCCCCGCCAGCGTCACGGGGTGCACTGGGCCAGGCCCTCACCAGCCATGTGCCCATTCAGGGCCCAGCCAGGCCCTCTCCCTGCCTGCCTCTCCTTGGGTGCCGAGATTTGCTCTCGACGTACCTAAGGTGCTTCCAGCTTGGAAGGCCTCGAGGACGCGGCCCTCCTGTCTCTCGTGGGTGGATCACCGCTGAGTGTCCTCTAAGGGGAACACTGTGGAGCCTGCTCAAAGGGAGTCACACAGTGGGAACTCAACTGTGACTGGCTTTCTGTCTTCTTTAGAAATCTGATCCAGAAATTGGCTCTAAAAGCCAGTGACTTTTTCCCTCCAAAGTGTTGTCCTTTTCTCCTTCTTTTAAAATGTTTTTACCCAAGACCAAGTGTTCACTGCCTCTCAGTGCCTGGTTCCTGGCCCTGGAGCCAGGTGCTGGAAACCCGCAGGGCACCCCACTCCCAGGTACCTCCAGAGTGCCTGCCCCACAAGGCCCGTTTTGCTCCATGGAGACCCACATCCTGGCACCTCCGGCAGTTACTGGGGATTTGAGAGAAGGCTGATGGGGGCAGAGCAGGGGCCGGACCCCTTGGACCAGGGGCTTGGCTCTGAGGACCCTCCCGCCCCCTTAGGCTGCTGGCCCGGACCTCCCTGTCGTACCTGAGAGGAGGGCCTGGCCCGCGAGCTGCCCGTACATGGAGGCAGCGTGGGGAAAGGCATTGAAGGGCGGGACCGAGGTGCCGGCTGCGACCCCAGAGCCGGCTTGCTGCAGGTCCAAAAAGGCGGAGCTAGATAAAGAGGAAGGGGTGGAGCTAGAACTGGACACCTCGGGGCTTTCCTGCTTTATGGCGAAGGGTGAGTGAGGATCTGCCGGGGAGGGAGACAAGGAGAGAGGGTGAGATGGCATGGGGGGCATGCACGACCGGCTATGAGATGGGGCGGGCGGCAGGCGGGAGGGGTGCTCGTCAGGCTGGGCGAAGCAGGGAGCCTCTACCTCCCTGCGGTGCCCCTGCCAGTGTGGCCGAGGGCTGTGTGCCTGCTTCTCCCGCAGCGGGGGCTGAGCAGAGAGGGTCGGACCCTCATGACCTACCAGGAGGCCCTGCTAGCACAGCCCCTGTCCTCTCCAGGCCCCGGGCCCTAATGCCTCCTCCTCAGGCCAGCCACACCCTGCCCTCCAGCCCAGCCTCCAGCCAGTTCCTCGGGGCCCAGGAGATCCCAGCGTCCTACCTGCCACCACAGGGTAAGTCTGGTGAGTTGAGAGGTTGCGCCCCAAGGGTGTATTGGATGGGGTCAGGGTGGCCTTCCCGTCGTCCAGGGTGCTGTTGAGCAGGGGCAGTGGGTAGAGGCCCTGGGGAGAAAGAGAAGTCAGCACAGAGACCCCGGGGCAGCACAGAGACACCTGGGTCCCAGGAAACACCCTTCGCTGTCCCCTCTTCCACTCACTCTTAAGTCTGCTTCGCAGGCTCAGTTGGTTTTATTCTCTGACTCACATCCTCGTTCTCCTCAACCCCAAGATCACGGCTGCCCCCTCTGCCACAGCTGGTGGCCTGCGAGCAGGCACGGGAGAGGGCAGCTCCTTCTGTGGGCGTCACCTGGCCTGACACAGTCTGGTTCCTCATCTGCTCGCAGGGTCTGAACCCGGCGAGGACAGGGTGCAGGGTAGAGCACTCAGCTCATAGAGCTGTGCCGAGCGCTTCACTCAGCTCAATAGTTCACCCCCATCCAGAGAGGAAACACAGGTGCAGAGAGGTCAAGAAACTTGTCACTGTCCCACAGGGCATTGGTCCCCAGTCTTTCTGGCACCAGGGACCGGTGCTCCTATGAGAATCTAATGCCTGATGATCTGAGGTGGAGCTGAGGTGGTGATGCTAGTGCTGGGGAGCGGCTGCAAATCTAGATGAAGCTTTGTTTGCTTGCCCGCCGCTCACCTCCTGCTGTGCGGCGCAGTTCCTAACAGGCCACGGACTGATACCAGTCTGTGGCCCAAGGGTTGGGGACCCCTGCCGTAGGAGACGGCCAGGGTTAAACCCAAGGGGTCTGGCTCCAGTGCTGATGCCCAAGCTGGTTGACATCATCACACTTCTTACATTTGCAGAGCTCTGCTTCTGCTGGCTGATCTATCCCTGTCAGCCCTGTGACATGGGCGAGTGACGTCACGTCTGCTTTCTCTGTGGGGAGCCTGCAGCCAGGATCCTGGGCAGCTGCACTGAGGATACCGCCCTGACCCTTAACCCCGGGGCTTTCTCCCTCCATGTTCAAGCAAATGCTGGTGTTCAGCTCTGGCTTGGAGATGACGCTCAGCTGATGGTGTTGGAGAAGCTCTTTGTCCAATACGTGGGTTCTTTTCATTCGAACCCCATCTTCAACCACTCCCAGCCTCTGCAATGAGCAGGGCCAGCTCCTTGGTGCCCCTTCCAGAAAGAAGTTGCTCCATCGAAGGCAGGAATGCACCACGCCCACTGTGACCCAGCATGTGGAGTTGCAAGTGTTACAGATGAGCTATGTGAAATTGTCAGAACTAGAGAAGGGGTGCTCCACTGAAGGCGACGCTTCCAGTGACTTCCAATCCACCCGCTCTCCAAGGACATAGTGCTTTCGCTGCATGCGGGCAGTTCCGGAGGCCACCAGGGCACCAATATCGCAGCAATTGATGACTCACTGGGCTCTAGTCCCATGCCTCCCAAGGGGCCAGCTTCACGGTGGGTGGAGGTGCTGCAGCCCAGCGTAATGTGACTGAACAAGTACCTAATTTCTAGAGAGTGTAGGGAAGGTTTAAAGTATCTTACGGATGTCTTGGTTCTATACCAAAACACCTACTGAAATCCTGTGGCTGTTCCAAAATCCAGAAAATTCAGTGGACAAAAAACCCAAATCCATGCGGTCAGCATTTTGATGACACTGCGCAGAGTGGCTTCCACACCCTGGGGATGGCTGGATTGCTTGTGGGACTGCACTTGAGCTGGGTGAGGCGGGGCTGCATCACCCCTAGCAGCTTTAGTGTCCTTGCCTCTCTGAGCCGCGATTTTGTTACCTGTATTACAGGGGCAACAGGACCTGCTTCATGAGGCTGATGCAAGGACAGAGGTGTGTCCACATGTATGTGTGCAGGCGCGAGGCACGGGGACAACACGTGCTCAGTCATCCGTCATCACAGACGCATGAGGAGTCAGGAGCCGCCGGGCTCTTGACCTCTGTCATGTCAATGTGCTTCTAGTGTGAGTGGGCAGTAGAGGGACAAGAGCTACACACCTTGGGTACGCCTGGGAGTGACACCCAGTGCTTCTGCCGAACACTCTCCCCATGTTGGGTTCATGAGGAGGTGGCCTGTCCCTATCCCACCTCCAGCCCCCAGGGCCCGGCTGTTGCAGGTGAAGGGACACAGCGCTCCTTGGGCAGCACCGTCGGCCACCGAGGGCTGAAAAGACCTTTCGCCAGAAGCTAAAGGAGTGAATGACAACGAACGCGTGACAGGGATAAGGTGGGGGGTCACTGAGGAACGTGCTGGGCTTCCGTCCCCCTGTCTGCAGCAGGTCCCTGGCTTTCACTATCCCTTTTCCAGTCTTCAAACAAGAACTGACCTAGAGGTACGGCCTCGAACACAGGTGACCATGGGACTGTCTGAGCGACACCAGTCGTTTGCACTCTCCTTGGCCCTGGCTCATCTCCACACACGGAGACAGTTGTCCTGAGGTCCCTGCCACTCTCACTGCATGACTCCTGTGCACGTGCTAGGGTCTCCTTGTGACCCAGCAGGTCCCATGTGGAATGGGGCAGGTGCTCAGGACCCTGTGGCAGGGTTCCTACCCTCTGCTAGGACACAGTGCTTGTACTCGGGTCATGCTGGTCCCTTTGGGGAGTGGCCCCACTGCTGCCCCCCTGCCCCGGAGCCCTGTGCCGACTCTCAGCAAGCCAGCCTGTCCTCAGCTGCTGATGGCAGCTTCCTCTCTGGCCCTCGTGGCTGCTGTAGCCAGGCTGACAAAGTCATCTACATGGACCCGGCTGCCCAGACGGTCACCAGCAAAGGTTCAGCAGATTGTCAGCCTCATTGTCATTGTCCTGCTCAGATCTTACTGCGTAGAGCTGTCTCACTGCTGGACAGTGACAGCGTGAGCAAAGAGGGGCAGATACCTAAAGCTCTCCTGCTGATGACCGGCAGGGCGGGGGTCACAATGACTTCTGGCAGCAAGTACGGCCAGAGGCAGCTCCTGGGGGTTCTGTCAGTGGAGCAACTTCACTGGGCCATCTCTGCCACCTCACAGAAGCCATCCCACCACAAACAGTCACCTGTCCTGAGCTGGAAATGAGAATGGCTTTGGGGCTGTCAATCAACTGTCTGGATCTCGGTGTGTTCACTGACCCTGCCTTTCCTGAGCACCTACTTCAACAGGGCACAGAGCTTGGGGCTGGAGAGTAAAACATGCTCCAAGATGCTGCCCTGTGTCCTCACACCTCTGTCCACTGCGATCCAGTGTGAGAGGTGACCAGGAGCAGCAGGTCGCCATGTAAAAGCACAGGAGGGAGAGGTCAAATGCCTGGGGAGCAGAATTTGCAGGCAAGGTGGTGCGTGAGCTGAGTCATACTGGCCGGGCGGTACTTTTCCGGGCAGAGCGCTGGGAGGGCACACGGCGTGCCAGGGCAGGGAGGCATGGACGGAGTGCGTACTCTGGAACGTGAGTCACCAGGGTCATGTGTGTGTGGGTGTGAGTGGCCGGAGGGGGCAGGGGTGCTGGTTGAAGTCATGGCATGGAGACTTTGGGCTACAGCTTTGGGGGCGGATCTGGGCCTGTGTCTCTGACCAGGTGGTAGTGGCTGTGTGGCTCCTCTCAAAGGGCCGGCTCAGAGGTTGGTGAGAGGAGGCGAGAGGGCTGGGGGACAAGGAGGAAGTGCCAGTTCCTGGAAGAACAGCATGCCGGCTTGGAACCACGTGAAGCTCGAGCCCGAGCTATCAAGACAATTTCTGGCTGCTCTGGTGGCAGGACCATGGGCAGATCGGGATCGTCGGAGACCGTGCATCGCCAGCCTGCACGCCCACCCCAGGCGCTTCTCACCTGTTCGCCTTTGGAGTGGCTGGGAGATGCGTAGGCCTCGGGGTAGTGCTGTCGCTCGAAGGGGCACTCGAGTGGCTCGAGGTGGTGCTGGCCAAAGGCCTCTGTGCGCAGATGCTTGCGGGCCCCACCGCTGCTCTGTGAATCGATGCTCAGGCGGCAGCTGTCCTGGTCACCTGGTGTCCCGGGCAGGGAGAAAGCTCTCAGGGGACCCATCTCCACCCAGCCTGGAGTGGAGGAGCAGACTCAGCTGCAGACAGAGGGTCAGGCCAGGCTCGGAGGCTCTGGCCATGGCTGCTCAGAGATAGGCCACATGCTGCAGGTGGGGAGCTGCCAGGCTGCAAAGCCCTAGGTTGAAGAGGTTTCTGTCCCCATCAGAGCAAACCACCCCAGCATCCCCCTACCCCTGTGCCCCACACTCACTGTCATCAGTCTTCCTCTTGCTGTCCCCTGGCTGTGCAATCCCCAGCAGCCCATTGATGGAGTAGGTAGAGCCCAGAGAGTCAGACTGTGGTGACTCTGGGGGCGTCACGGCCGAGCTGGGGACTGCAGGGCATGAGAAGGACAGGGTCAGGATATGGCAGGGGGGGGGAGGGGGAAGCACCCCTGAGAGCCCCTGCTGCCACCATGGAGGAGTTGGGGCCGCTGGTGGGAGGGATTCTGGAGTTGAGGTTGCCTGAGGTTTTGCCACCCTAAACACCTCAGTGACTGGACCCTGGAGCCCAGCAAGGCTTTGTTCCCATGGAAGGGCTCATTTGCACAGTGGGCATGTGTACAACCCCCTGCGTGTCCCCGTGTGTGCTCCTGCAGCCCCTCGACCACTCACTCAGCGTATGTCCTGGGCTCAGGGACTTGGTGGCCACGCAGCTGTCCATGGGGAGGTTGAAGGGCTGCTGCACTTTGGTCCGGATGATTCTGCAGGGCAGATGGGGAGGCTAGGCGAGGGGGCCTCTCAGACCCAAGTGCCCTTTAGAAATTCCGCTTGGGGGTCATAGAGGCGCCTGGCACTCAGCCCATGCCCATCAAACCCACGACCTTCCTGCTCACACCTGGTCCTCCCCAGTACTCCCATCTCACGGTGACATCCCAGTCACTTGAGGCAGAGATGCGGGGTCCGACACTGCCTACCCCTCCTTCTGCTATCACATTGCCCTCTGGTGCTGCAGTTTGACCTTGGACCCCTCCAGCCCTGGTCCCTCTCTGCACATGGCTGCAGGCACTGCAATGTGCCCCACTGCCCACTGCCTCCTTCCAGGTTGCTCACCGCCCACCCCATCCATCTTGCCCTTTCTGGTTTCTTCTTTCTATTGTAGCCAGACTGGACTTTCTGAAATGCAAGTCAGTCTCCTGCTTAAAAACTGCCACGAGCTTCTCGTTGCTCAAAAGTCAGAGACAAGACCATGTTACTGGGCCCCCCGCTGTTTCCCTACAGACACCACCCTGTGGCCTTTGCTGACAGTTGCTCCTCAGCCTGCCCCCTGCCTGTCTCTCTGTATGCTGGCTTTCTCCCAGCCTCTTGTTTCAGGACCCCCGAGCCACAGGACCTTTGCATGTGCTGTCTCGGTGCTCAGTCACCCTCTTTCAGCTAGTTGACATTATTCACTGTGTCTTGCTCAGGGGCATCTCTTTACTGCTCCTTTAAACTGAGTTGCCCCATGCTGGCTCACATGCCCTCATGGCTCTCTCCTTGGCAGCACTCGATCTGTGTTTTTACAGCTGTTTGTGTGGGCACTTGATGAGCCTCTGTCTTCCCACCAGACTGGAAGCTCTGCCAGGCCAAGGGTTGTGCTCCCAGCACCTAGCACGTGGCAGTGAATTATGTAGGTGTGAAGAAATTAGTGGGCAAGTGATTGGTTAAGGTCCTGAGTGAATCACCAGATGGTTAAACAAATGAGTGACTGAATGAGTGCCAGGTTTGGGGTCATGCGACCTAAGAATCGATTCAAACAGAAGGATCTGATGGAACGAAAGAGCATGTGTTGCAGGGAAGGAGACTGCAGGAAGGACGGCTAGGCGGGGAGTGGGTGTGCCTGCAGCCTCAGGGGGCAGGGAGAGGTGACACCTGCTTCCTCTTCTGCAGAGGGCCCCCCAAGCTTGCTCCACAAGCCAGGCCCTTCTCTCTCACATACCCCGAGGGCCCTGCCCTCTGCCCATCTCTCACCTGTTGATGGAGCTGACACTAGGCACAGTGTCATTGTCACAGACGCCCTCGGCCAGCAGCCGGTCCCGGATCTCCCAGGCAAACATGGTGGGGTTCTGGCGCTTGTAGTCCCCGATCTTCTCCACCACCTTGGGGGTGGCCACCTTGGGCTTAGAGCCACCTATCACCCCAGGCCGGATGCTGCCAGTCTCGTAGTACCTGCTCCAGTAGGCACCCAGAGACCGCCTAGTAGGCAGGAGGCCCTCGTCCCTGCAGAGGCTTCTGGGGAGGGGCTGGGGTCTGTGCCCCGAGGCTGGCCTCAAACACTTGGTGGTCCAGTGCTGTTTCCTGCATGGGCAGGTCTATGCTGCTGCCCGGCCAGATTGCGCTGCTGCAGACCTCAACCCGGATGCCTGGTTTCCCCCCTTCCCTTCCCTTCTTTCCTGCCAGCCTCCTGCTGTGAGTGCCTGCAGTGGGGGTGCTACTCTATGGGGCCTACGAGACTCCCTCTGAGAAAGGGAGTGCTTACGTCAGTGCTTTGTGAATCATGGGATCATTGTGGCGGTTTCCTCCATCCAGCTTCTCTTGGTCACAGTGTGGCTCGCAATCTCTTTGGCTGTCCTGGTTTTGCCCCTCCCCAGGAGGCCAGCCGGGGTGGCTGGGCCTCTGCCCGTCTGCTGGTTCATCTCTGCTCCCCCTCACTCCACCCCTGCTGGACACGGGGTTTTCTCTAGGTTCTGGGGTTCAGGCTGAAGCCGCCCCTCCCAGCCTTTGGGATCCCAGCCCCGCTTGATATCCAGCTGCATCCTCAAGCTGAGCCTCTGCTTCGTCCACCCAGCCAGCTGCTTTGGCAGATCACCAACCAGTGTCAGAATGCCCACCCCACCTTGTTTTGGAAACTCTGGTCTCCTCTGCCATGAACTAACTTCTCCTCTTCAAATGTTCTCCTGTCGCCACCCTCCAGGCCTTACCTCCTTTCTAGGACAGGCTCACCCCAGGGTGCCCTTTCCTGATCCCACTCTCCCCTAACACCTTCCATCAGGAGGCCAGAGCTTCCCAGGGCTCAGTGACATCCCAGGCTGAAGCCTCCCACCCCTCCTCGCTTGTGGGTGGGGCAGGGAGACAGGTTTCCTGAGGGGACTTGGATGGACGCCCCAACTCTTTGCGGTCCTGGCTGCTTCTGGTCTCACTCAAATCTTTGGTCAGAGATTCTCAATTTGCCCAGAAGACTCAGCAGAATGGGGGCGGGGGACAGCACGCCTCCCTGCAGCCCTCCCAGCTCTGCTCTCATGGGTGTGGGCTGGTGCCTAGACCTTGAATTCATTTTTTAAACTAAGGTTCTTTAGGTGACTGTAACGTGCAGAGAGGGCCATGAGCCACTTCGCTGGGTTAGTGTTCATGAGTGTTATCTGGCCATCTCATAAGGTTCCCAGCACCAGGCCTGGCTGTAGGAGATGCAGTGCAGTGGGTCTGGGGGCCCAGGGGTCTGTGTTTTACCAAGCAGCCTGGTGCTCTGGGAGCTACAGTTTGAAAAGCACAAACTCGGACATCTCGCGTGCAGGGGTTTGAACTTGGGGCCACCTTTGAGCACATGTCCTCTGCCTAGTGGCTCCATGTCCCTGGGTTTTAGCAAGAGAACAGCCTCTAGGGAAGACTCTCCTGCTATAGGAGCAGAGAAACCTCTGAAAAATGAGATGAGCGGGGAAGGAGAGGTAGGCAGGGAAGGAAGAGCCACAAGCTGATGGCCAGAGGTGCTAGACTACCCTGTCCGTCCCAGGACTGGGCCCTGCTGGTGAGGGTGGCCGTGAGGCCAGACTGCAGGAGAAGTGGGTGAAGTTCATGCTTACCTGCCGAGGATCTTGCTGACGCAGCCATGGCTGACACGGAGCTGGCGTGAGATGTCACAGGGCCTGACACCCTGGTGCGCCAGGTCCACGATGCGCTGGCGAACCACCTCTGGCAGTGGCCTGCCATTCACGAAGGCGCCTCCCAGCTGGTTCAGCCCTCCATGGCCTGAGAGGACAGAGACCGGCTCAGGGGTTGGGCCAGGTGGGCAGCCTGGGTCGCTGTGCCCACCTGGGTCGCTGTTGTCCTACACCCAGGTACTGTGGGCCTACTATGTGCCAGGCTCTGTCGAGGGGAATAAGGCAGATGTTACCCTGCTCTCACCTCATGGGGTTTATTAAAGTAGGGTCCAGACTACCAGCAGCCCAGGAACACAACAGGTGGCCATTGTGGGGCAGGGACCTACAAGGGGTATGGAACCACAGAGGAGACCAAGCCCAGGCTCAGGGGACAGCAGAAGGGCTCCTGGAGAAGCCCAAGCAGGGACTGAGGAGAAGAGGTGCTGGCTGAGCGAAGGGGGAAGGGCAGGGGAGCGAGGGGCTGGTCTGTCAAGTCGAGCAACTGCCTGGATCCAGTCGGGAAGATTTCAAGGGAGACCTCTGTTAGCCTGATAGGACACCGGGCTCGGAGCGTGTTAGTGGCTTGATCATAGCACTTATGTGCCTCTGCGTGTACATGGAAGAGCAAGGACCCAACTGAGGCTGAGGGCCCCACCGTGCTGCCGGCTGCGTGGGCCCTGCCCTCGGCCCAAGCTGACCCTGGGAGCGTGCAGTGGCTCTGTACTCAGGAGGCCATGGTTCAGACATGAGGACGTCTTTTCTCACAAGAGCAGGATGTGGCGAGCAGTCGTGATGGTGGAGCCTCGGGGGTGGCATTCGGGGAATAGGCAGGCGAGGGGAGCCAGGCCTTCTGTGTGGGCCTGGTAAAGACCCCTTGTGGCCGAGGCTGGGCAGCCCCCCGCTGAGCGCCCCGTGCTCATTACCGCCCACTGACTTAGCACAGTCGGAACTGCGTGCAGTGCCTCCTCCGGCCCAGGCTGTCTTCAGCACAGGGGTCAATTTCCCTTAAAAAAAAAAATTAAAGAGGCCCAAAGCCTCCGGCCTGGGCACTAAGTCAGGAGGAAAAGCCCGCTGGCCAAACACTCAGCAGGAGGGACACGATGATCCAGCTTCCTGGTGAGCTTGGGCACACCCTCCTCCTCCCTGTCCTGGGCAGCTTGTCCCCAGGAGTACTTCCCTCCAGGGCTGGGGGTACCTGGAGGGGTATCAGCGCTGCCCAGATGGCCAAGGAGTGGCTCACTGGCCCCTCCCTGGCAGTAGCCTGTCTTGGAGAATGGCTGCATCCCTTTGACCTCTCCCTCCTGGTGGCCTGTCAACCCTTTGGGGTCCAGACACTGAACACCAGGTGGCGCCAGACAGCCACTGAAACCCAGTCAGCCCTTGAGACTCCAGCTTTGTCCCCATTGCCCAGAACAGAGGCCCCAGGCCACCCACCCAGGCCCAGGACCTCCGTGTCTAGAAGCCAGGCTCCCACAGCTGGGGATCTTCCTTGTCAGACAGGCAGCAGGGCTAAAGATCTAAATGCCACTTTGGGTGGTGTGAACTAGGTGTTTTGCCTTTAACACAATTGGCTGCTTCTCGCTTCTCCGAAAGGCTAGCTGGCTGATTCGTAGAACCCGGGGAACTAGGACCTCCCAGGAGCTCATTGACTAGCTCAGCATGTGGGGACTTTTGAATTTTGAATTTTCTGGGTCTTTATTTTATGTTAATGGCATTTGAGTGACTCGTGTGACTGTGTGGAGAGGTAAGCTCCTGCATTGACTCGATCTGTCTCAATTTTATCATTTGAGAAAGTTGGATTTTTTCAGCCTTAGTGTTTTCATCCACTGAATGGAGCTAAACAGAGCCTCTTGTTTTGTCTGCCGCTGACCAATGACATCTGCTACGGAGGCGTATGTGTGTGTGGGGGCGGGTGGTGAGGATGGGGAGTGCTTGGTTAGCTGAGAATCCTGCTAGAAGTGTAAAGGTTTTCCAATTTTCTATATTCACGTGGTCACATGTAATGGCCTAAGCTTGGCCCTAAGCTGGGCAGCGGTGCTCAGACTAGAGCGAACATCCAATCACTTGGGGGCTTCTTAAAACACAGGCTGCTGAGCCCAGTGAGCTTCTGAGTCGGCAGGCCTGGGATGGAACCAAGAACCTGTGTCTCTAAGACGTCCCACGGTGGGGCTATGCTGCTGGCCCTGGCCCATGGGCTGAGAGCCACTGCTTCAGGGTGGGCGGTAGCTGGTGGAGTAAATTGAAGAGAATAGCTGACTACCTGTGCACCCCTATCTCTGGCCCCATCTTCTTCTGGAATCATAATTCTTACAGTTCTCTTCTCAACATGTATGTACCAAGTGCCCACAGCGAACCAGGCAAAAAGCCCCAAGGGCTCCAACTTGAACAGGACAGAAGCCAGGCCCTGGAGGAATTTAAATCTCTAGAGGGATGTGATCAGACCATCGGGAATTGCCATGTTAAGGGGACACTCTCTACAGAGGTGAGTCCGGAGGCTGGGGCCCATTGGGGTCAGAGGAGCTGTAGAGTGGTATGACCGGGGGATGGCCAGGTGGAGCCGTCCACACATGAGGCCTTGGTGCCGTCCACACCGGAGGCCTTACTGCTGCCGGAGAGTGGCAGGAGGGAGCTTTCACACAGGGCCTGCTGGCTGCAAATGGAGACAGTCCCTCTGGTTGAGGCTTGGAGCTGTATTCCTGACATGGAAGGACTAGTGTCCCTCCTGTGTCTGGCGTGGGTGGGTGGACTCCTTTGGGTCAGTCTCAGTGAATGCCTGGAGGTGGGTGCAGCCTTCCTTCCTGCATGGTGGAGAGCTGGGCCGCCCACGGTGCTGACCACCTTTCCTGCAGCAGCAGATAGGTGGGGTTGGAGGCCGGAAACCAGGCATGAGTGGGAGCCCCTGGTGGGGCCGGGGGCAGGTGTGGACCAGGAAGGGGTTTGCAGACCCTGTGGCAAAAGCCCTTGGCATGGTCCAGAGGCTTGTAGGTGTGGAGGAGGAAGACGAAGCCTGGCTGGACACAGTGGGTTCTGCGTGAAGGTCCTCGGATGAGGGAGTGCCAGGTGCCCAGGCAGAGAGGATGCTGCACAGTGAGGGCGTCTGCATCCGGCAATGCTGCCGGGAGGCCTGCCGTCCTCAGCAGAGGGGGAGGCCTGAGGACCTTCTTGGTGTTTTCTTCTCCCCTTCTGGGCTCCAAGGAGTGAGGAAAAGAGAGGCCCATGCCCAGATTTGTGTTAGTCACCGACACCTGAGCCCTGGAGGTGCGAGGATGGCTTTCCGTGCCCCACAGTCCTTTGCACACATCTCTGTCACAGTGCGGCAACACTGAACCGTGACCTTATCTGTTTGCTTTCCTGTATGTGTCGTCTGTCACAAAAGTCCAACCAATGCTTCAGTAAATAGACACACATGACTGACAGATGCTTCACAAACATGAGGGGTGCCATAATGGTTGTCGAGTGGGCTCCCCACCCTGGAACCCCAGGTCCAGACTCAGTTGCTTTCCTCCCGTACCTCTGCCTGGCCCTAAAGTGCCAATGGTCCAAGGTGCTATTCTGGGGTTCTTTGCTTCAGCCCAGAGTACGGTGGTAAGTGTAGGTGTTGACAGGACTCTGGTGGGAGGTGGGGTGTACTTTGGGTTATGCCTCCCCTCTGCACAGAGGCGTGGCAGGGCCGATGCCAAGCCAGCCATCTCTGGCGTCTTGGAGCACACTCACTTGCAGGCTGTGATCTCCCACTGTGACCTCCCAGCTGCTCCCCTTGGCACGGCGCCTTTCTGGAACAAACCTAGCGTTCCAACCTCTTGTTCCACCTCCCACCCCGAGTCTGCACCCCGGGTCACTCCTGCGGCATGAGGGTGCGGGAGACCGAGCCCTCAGGCCCTCAGATGAGGACAAAGGGGCTGGCAGGCTGAGAGTGGCGCTGCGTCTGGCTTTCCCCTGACTGGCTGTCTCTGTGCTTGTCCTTTGCCTCTGAAGGCAGAGGAGTTGGCAGCCATTTCTCGTTGGTCCTGCAGCCTCTGCCTGTCCTGGAACCCTCTCCACCAACTACCCTCCATTCCTATGATATCATTTGCCTCTCTCTTTCAACCAGGTCCTTGCCCTGGACTTGCAGACATATTTGGATCCATCTCTGCAGCCTCGCAGACTGATCGCAGCAAACACACACACATACACACACACATGCACGCACATGTATGTGCGCATGTAAAGAAAACCCTCCCCTTGACAACAAAACGTTTGCTTCCTATGGACTTCGCCTGAATTTTTCAAGAAGCTTTGCTCTTCCACTTCCTTCATTTCCTCCTTTGCTGCTCAGTGGTCACCTTCCCATGTGCTGGACATGTGCTCAGACGCTTGGTGATGCCGGACCGACGGCTGTGGTGGAGGTGCTAGGACCCCTGTGGAGGTTTCCATGGCAATAAGCCTTCTGGTCCTTTTGCCTTCAGACTTGCTGTGGTTCCTTTTTGATGGGTTCTCAGCCCTCCTTTGTCCCATTATATCCATTGTGTGTGTGGGGGGGTGCTTCTCTCAAATCCAGGTGCTGTGTTCACTCCACCTGGCTGTCCTCAGTGGCCCCACCGTCATTGTTTTACCTGGCCTCATGTACTGATGGCATCCTGCGTATCCCAGGTGCCTCCAGCTCCCTTTTATTTTCAACCTCTCATCAGAAATCTCCCCTTTGCTGAGGCTCCTCCTCTAGTGCTGTCTGTATGTTCCTTCTACCTGGAACCCTCATTCCCTCTTCTCTAGTCACCTCCCTGTACAGCTCAGCCCAGTCATAACCCCCAGGTGGCTCTGTGTCATCCCACAGGGCAGGTCAGAGCTCCTGTCCAGATGTTCTCGTACGTAGCACCTGTCACCTTTCTCGCATGGCATAGATCATGTTTTAATTCTATGTGCATTCACATGATCATTTGTCCAAGTGGTGACTCTCTTCACTCACCAGGCTGAAAGCCCATGAGGACAGGACCCTGTCTGTTTTGTTCACCATTGAATTACGCTAGGTGTTCAAGAAATATATGCCACGTGAATTAACTAGCTGCCGCTAGTGTCTTCCATTCTCCCCTGACAGAGTACTCGCCAAACCGCGCCGTTTTTACCTCTTAAATATTTACCTAGCCAGTACCATCCAGCCGCCCCCAGCACGCGCACATTCCTGTGTTCATGTATCCACTCGACACATGTTTATTGAGCATCTATCATTTGCCACGCACTTAACCAAACTTGATGGCATGGAACTCATCCTGCCTTGTGGAGCTTCCAAACCAGGAATAAGGAAACACACAAATAAATGTATAATCATTGCTAGGATATGTGCTAAGAAGAACACAACACAGGGCATGACATTTAAGAATAACGAGGGCAGGGCGAGAGATGGAATTAGTTCTGGATGACCAAGGAAAACCTGAGTGGTGTGTACATGCTCTGGGGCAAAAGTGAGCAGGGCTTAGCCCATTGCCTGGCTCACTGGTCCGTGCACCCAGCTTTGCGCAGGAGGCCCTCGGCCTGAGCACGTCACTCCCATATTCAAGGAGCCTTCCAGGGCATGGCTCCATTATCTGCAGGGCGAAGTTCAGGCTTAAATCAGGAGGAAGATGCCTACCTTCTGCAGCATCCGAATCCCTAATCCCTTCCCACCCACCACCACCACACCGTATTCTTATTCATGTTGTCTTCTGTGCCGGAAGGCCCTATCCTTATCTCCTCCTGATTGATTCATTCTCACACCTGAATTAGTTCAGGAAGCCGCCTCCTACAGGAAGTCCTCCCTGCCCTTCCTGCTTATTGTCTCTGATCCTTCGTTTTAAACGTGCCAGGGCATAATCTCTCCCCTTACGCGTAGCAGGATGTAAGTATGTGTTTGTTCTGGCTGTATCGTGCTGCGTACACTGTGCGCCCCTGAGGGATATCATAGCTGCTCTGTCCATGAGACCTTAAAATCTAGTATAATGCACAATAGGTACTCAATAAATGCTGATTGAGTTAATTATCAGAGGGAAAGAGGCAGGCCCAAATGAGCTTAGAATGTGTGGGGCCCCCACGTTCTCTGCCCTGAGCAGAACTCTGAGACATAGGCTGTTTAAAGAGAGGGTATAGATATCACCCCCAGAAACAGAGAGGTTGCTCCCCTGCAGGGGGCAGAGCGACTGCAGAGGACTTTGTCAGCTCTACCATCAAGCCTTGTCATTGACGTTAAATGTGTCAGGCTGTTGTGAGAAGCCACACAAGGTTCACAGGCGAGTCTTTCCTCTAGGCCGAGCCTCCCACACTCTGGAGTCCTGGCCAATGGGAGAGTCCTTGGGGCCCTGAGAACAATAGGGTGAGAAGTCTGGTTCCCTGGATCAGACTGGAGGGTGGGAGGGAGCACTGTGCTTCCAGCTCCACCAGGAGAGAGTTGGGGAGCGGGGAGGCAGGTAGATGGAGGAGGACACTGAGGCTCCTGCGGTGGGCCTCTGTGTGTGTGGGGGCAACTTGAAAGATGAGGGAAGCGGGGAGGGAAGGAGGGATCTAGGCTTGGGCAGTATTTAGCCTCTCTCCGGGGAGGGAACCCCTAGCCGGGTGTTGGGAGACTCACCCTGGAGGCAGGTGGACGCTCCAAGCACATCTTTTTGTTAAATTCTCATGACGCCCCTGAGGAGGAGCACATTATCCCCACCTGACAGACAGGAGAAGCAGAGACCCTTGGAACTTGCCTGGTGCTCCTTGCGGGGAGGCTGCTCCTTAGGCTGCAGCCCAGGCCCCAGGGCAGCCCTGCCTCTAAGAGCAAACCCTTCTTCCTGTCACCACCAAGCTCGGCCACTTTCTCAAACTCACTTTTCAACCCTCGTCAGGGTTGGAGCCTAAGTTTCCCTTTTTGTGATTTTCCTTAGTCAGAACGAACCTAATTCCTTCTCACCCGCTCTTCCCAGCCTGTTTACCCCTGCGCCACACCCCCTTTCCAGGCCTTTGCCGGTTTGCTGCTCTGTCCTCTGTCTCTTCAGGTCCCTTGCTGTCTTTTATTTCTGTCCCTGCTCTCCCCACTGCCGCCTCTCACCTCCTCCCAGCCCCTTCCCTGCTCCATCTGCCTCCCACCAGCCTCCCACCCACTCACCCAGAGACTTCCCTTCCTCCCTGGCTGGGCTGTCCCCTCCCCACTGTCTTTGTTGCCTGCATGACTGCTCAGGTCCCTTACCCGTCTTCCCCTCAAAGGCATTCTCAGCTCGCTGTTATTCTTGTATTAGCACCGAACCCATTAAAGCTAATTTGTTTGCCCTAATCTCCATTTATTTTTCCCTAGTTGATATTAGATTTCCTTTCTATTGCTCCAGCATGATTTTCTCTTTGTCTTCCTAATGGTCTACCCGCCCCCCCGCCCCCCTTCCCCTATTAATCTGGTTGGCTTCACCAGTGGTTTCAAGGCCCTTCTCCACCTCCCCCCAGCCCTTAGATTAACTCTGTCCCCTCCCTCCTGGGGTGCCCGGGCCCAGTGGACTGGACTTTCAGGATGGAGCTACTGCAAATGTCCACAGATCTGTAAGCCTCCTAAGCAAAGCGCTGCTGGGTGCAAGGCTCTGCCGTGTCTGGATGCCCAAACCTAAGGGTCACCAAGGACAAGGGTTCCAGGGCTCCTTTGGGGCTGTCTCATAGACTTCTGGAGGCCTCTGCAAGTTTGCTTGAACCCTATACGTTATGTCAGTGGCTGAGGATGGGCCACTAGACCTCTGTCCCCATTTCCCAAAGTAGAGACACCCCTTCCTTCCTAAAGAGGCAAGCCTCCCCTCTAGACATGGCTCTGGGGTGGCTAGTCCTCACCCTGCACTCTCCCCTGCACATCCCCCAGAAAAGAGCCTTCATGGATTGGCCCTCAGAACCTCTGCCTCCTCACCATGCCCCACTGACCACTGTGCTCAGTCATCTACCGAGTCTCAGTGTCCAGGCCTCTCTCTGGCCAGCACTCTGCCTGCCCTGGGTGCTGGGCTCCTTGTGGGCAGGCACAGTGTTCTATCTGACCTCGCTGGCTTGCCCAGCAGGGACGAGGCCAACCTTCTGGACAATTAGATACTTTCCACGTCCTTGGGTCAACCAGAATCTCTCAGCATGTCCCCAAATCTGCATTTTTAAAAAGTTCCTCTGGTGGTTGCCCAGAGTTTATATCCACTCAGCAGATGGTTAATAAAGACATATTGAAAGCAGGAAATAATTGATTAAACACGAACTCCCTCCCAATGCTGACCACAGGTCCCCAGAGGCCACCTGTTTACACTCCTTCCCACTGAGCTCCTAAATGCCCAGACTCGGCCCCACACACCTGGCGGCAGTGTGAGGGCCAGGGCCCCTTCCTTTGGGGACAGCGGCGGCGCGCGAGGTGGGTGTGCCAGCCCCTGCTGCACACGCACAGGGGAACCCAGAGTCTGCACAGACCATTCCCTCTGGGGCTGTAGGCCGGAGGATGTCACTGCTGATTCCACAAAGTGAGTCTGCCTTGCAGCACTTTTCAGTTCCCTGGATCACAACTCAATGAGCAGCCGTAGCATCTATAAGATTCGGGCTGAATGGGGAGGTGGCTTTGGAGTAGAAGACGAACTTCCATAACCCAGAGAGGGTACTGCTCTGCAGCCCTTCCTCCTCCAGGGACACCCGCGGTGTGTGTGTATCTGTGTGTGTATCTGCATGTGTCTGTGCGTCTGTCTATCTGTGTGTGTGTGTCTACCTATATGTGTGTCTGTGTATCTGTGTGTGTCTGTGTATATGTCTATGTGTGTGTGTCTCTGTATGTCTGTGTGTCTCTGTGTGTGTGCATGTCTGTGCATCTATCTGTGTGTCTCTGTGTGTCTATCTCCATATCTACCTGTGTGTGTGTCCTGTGTGTGTTTGTGTGTGTGTCTAACTATGTGTGTCTGTCTACCCGTGTATGTGTGTGCATATGAGTGTGTGTACATTTCTGTGTGTGTGTGCATGCCTGTGTGTGCGCATGCCTGTGTGAGCATGCATGTCTGTGTGTGTATGTGTATGTATCTGTGTTTGTGTGTTTGTGTGTATGTGTATGCGTGTTTGTGTGTGCATGTATGCCTCGTGTGTGCATCATTTGTGTATCCATCAGTCAATGTGTGCATGTGTGTGTGTCTGTGTGTGCATCTGTGTGTGTGTGTTTGGAGAATGAGGAGACAGTTGTGTCCATGCTGAATTGCATGCTCACACTTCAGTGTTCTCGTCTGGCTTGAAGGGAGCAGATGGCCTTTGCTGTCTCCCAGCGCTAACATTTGCAGTGCCAGGATGCCTTCCCACTAGGATCTGTGGGGATCTGGGCGGTCTCCCACCCAGACAACTACCCGGGGTGGCCTGAGCCCTCCCGTAGCCAGCGAGGAACAGTAGTACACAGTGGCCATGGTGGCAGTGTGACCTGCATGGTGGCAAGCAAGACACTCTGGCTAATACCCTGTTGAGGTCAACAGGCACCAGAGTTGGGGGTACGTCTGGGAGTGTGCCTGGCCATGAAGGGGAGAAGGCCCATCTAATGTCACAGACTCACCTCCCGGCGGGCCAGGCAGCACTCAAAGTCCCTGACCTAAGCCCTGTTCGCTCTACACCCTGGGGCCCTTTGGGACCTGGCGCCATCTTGGCTGGGGTTGCCCTGGCAGACAATGAGGGAAGAGGTGCTGGGGACTGGGCAGAATGGGTTCCAGATGGTGGCACACCTGCAAGCTCTCTGGTCCTCTAGTTGGCTTGCTTGTCATCTGTATTTTCTCAGGTGGAAAACCAAGTCGTGAGGCTCTCTCCTGTGGGACCTGGGTCTGGGGGCAGCGTCCCCTCTTTGTGGGAGCGCTTGGACGGACACAAAGGGAAAGACTCTAGAGAATGTGTGACCTTCTCCGCCCTTTGTCACTTCCACACTATGCTTTCACAGCTGGTGTCACTTGGACCCAGACCTGCTGAGAGTCCGGATAGGGGCCAGGTGAGGGCTGAGGTATGCCAAGAATGTGCGACACCCATGCTTCTGTGGTTTGGACTGTGCCCGCAGATCCCATACCTTACAGCTGAGCCCCCAGGACATTGGAATGAAACCTCATCTGGAAGTAGGGTCTTTGCAGAGGACCAGCTAAGATAAGGCCACCAGGATGGGCTCTAATCCCATGTGGCTGTGTCATTACATGAAGGTGACGTGTGGACATAGAGAAGACACAGGGCGACGGAGGCCATGTGAAGACTGGACTCATGCTGCCACAAGCCAAGGAGCGGCAAAGGTGCCGGCAAACCCCCAGGAGAGGCGAGAGAGCATGGAATAGACCCTCCCCCAGTCTCAGCAGGACCCTGCCTTATGGACTCCTTGATCTCGCACTTCCAGCCTCCAGGACCATGAGAGAAAACATTTCTGATGTTTAAACCCCTTGGTTTGTGGTACTTTGTCATGGCAGCCCAGGGGAACAATGCGCAGATAATGGGGTTCTGGCTCTGAAGCAGACATGGCAGGCCTGGGGAGCCTCAGGCTCCTCTTGGAGTATCTGGTGACCCTTCCAAGTAGCTTTGCTGTACAAAGTGGGCAGTGCAGCCAAGAGCAAAGCTTTCTTCACTGGGCCCTCCCACAGGGCCCCATCCTGGTCTCTGCTCCTGACCCTGCATCATGTGGCAGATTCTTCCGTGACGCACAAGGGTCAACCATCAGCACAATGATGCTGTCTGCCAGCCTGGACCCGAGGCCACCAGGCTCCTCTTCCCTCCAGAACTTTCTGGGTTCAGTCTACAAGTTGGCGATGAACCACCTAACACCTGCCAAGCCCCTTCGAAGTGCTGTCAGGCAAGCCATTCTGAAATTTCACTCAATACAGTAAATATCAATTGGGCCTTGGCTACCTCAGGGACAGGTTCGGTTCTCACACTGTGTGGCTGGTGCTTTGAGTCTGTTTTATGGGTGAGGATAACAGCTTGGAGGTTCAGTGGCTTCTGCACAGCCATCTGAGAGCAGACCTGAGGCTGCGTCAGCACCTGATCTCTCCTGGGAGTCTCTGGGAGGACGGGTGCCATATAGGCAGCAGGCTGTCTCTAGGAGATTGAGAGACCCCAAGGGCTGGCCTGGATCTCTGCTTCTCACAGGCTGGTTTGCTAGCAGAGCCCAGAACATCTGACACTCAACTGGAGACCACAGTGAACAGCCCCATACAGGGCAAGTTAAAGACAGCATCCTGCCAAATGCTTGTTAAGCACCTACTATGCATCTGCTATATGCCAGATATCGTCTGGGGAGTTTTAGTACCAGCCTGCAGAGTTGTGTAACTGCTGGTCCTCACAGATGCTCTGCCTAAATTTGATGGACTACCCTGCTGAGCCAACATCCAGTGTCCACCAGGAAGCTCCTAGGATCAGACTTGTCCAGGACGGCCAACACTTGCTACTCAGTGGTCACTGCTGCCCAGCCTCACCACTGTGCATCTGAGCCCAGGACAGAAAGACATCCCCAGGACCAGGGAGGTGTCCCAGTGGGGCAGCTCAGGCCCTGATGGCCGCAGCAGGTTCCCTTCTAGGGAGCCTCAGCCCCATAGTGGCCACTTATCATAAGGAAAGTAGTAGCAGGGTGACAGTGTCATCTTGTGAAAAGACCAGGTGTACCTCATGTTAGGAAAACCTCACTAACGAAACCCAAACCTTCACATCAGGTCCACCGGCCACACACTAAAGCGTAGCATCACACAGTTAGGTGAAAACCACTGTTGTGGATGCCGTGAAGCCCTCACTGCGTGTAGGACAGTGAGGGACTGGCCCATAGCACAGACCACAGCTCTCACTCTGCCCAGCTCCAAGGCTGGGCCTCAGTGGTGAGGTGGATGACACTGAACGTTGCGGACGATCTGAGTGCTGAGTAAGGGGCAGAGCAGGTGTAAGGGGATGTCAGCAGGATGGCCACCACAGGTGTTGGCTTCAGAGGGTCTGGGTTAGGGAGCTGGGACTTGACTGAGCATGTTGGGGCAGGGGGCATGGGGACGGTGGTCCAGGCAGCTGACAATGAATGCACAGAAAGACATCCCCTGGACCAGGCGCGGAGGTGGGGCTGTACACGTGCGTTTTGCAAGCAAAGACTAGCTGGCTGGAATGTGAGTTTGCACTCGGAGATGGTGGGAAGTGGGGTCAGGGTGTCAGGAAGGCACTTCTCGGACTATGCACGCGATTTTCCCGTAAATGCTGGTTAAGAATGGATGGAAAGGGAGTACGAGCAGGGCTTAAGACTCTTCTGGAAAGTCACCAGGCTGAGAAAGGGACAAACCAGAGCATCTCAACAATGCGATCCTCCAGTTCCTGCAATGGCCACCAGGCTGCCCCCTCAATAAGGAAAGCACGGAGCTGAGTGGGATGGAGCAAGCGGGCGCGTGGCTGTGACAAGGAGCTGGAAGGAACAAGGAATCGATGCCTCGAGTGCACTGTGGAGCCAGGTGAGGAGGGAGCCTCATGCTCCGCGTGCACATGACCTGGGCTTCCCAGTAGAAGGTCGGGATCGGCGCCTGCACCCTCTGTTGTCAGAGCCCACAGTGGCCTGAGCTCCGCTGTCCATGCTCCCAGAGTGCGCACACCCAGCTCCTGCCAGCCTCTCGTCAGGTCATCTGGTGGGGTCCCGGCCTCAATCAGAGGCTCCCGCCCCCACACACGCAGCCCAGTGCTCAGCATTTTGTGTCCACCCTCACTGAACCTGGGGTGACGGCAGAGGCACCGTTTGTGGAGCCTGTAACTACACCTGCCATCCCAAAGGGCTCATGACGTTCTCCTGCTGCCCGGAGTGTTTGGGTAACAACGCCCTTTGCAGAGATCTGCAGTTAGACCCCAAGGCTTGTGTGTCCAGGGGTTCCTTCCTGGGTGACAGCACAGTGTAAGAACTAGGGTGATGGGATGTTGGTGCTGTGAGCAGTGATGCAGGGCCCTGGGGTGGGTGTGGGCATGCCAGGGCTCAGAGGCTGAGAGTGAGGGACACCAGGAGGTCTATTAGGAGCCATGATGAGACCGGGGTGATCCTGGCACAGGGTCCACACTGAGCGGCCCTTGGGGAGAAGTTGGCCAGGAGGGGAAGGGGTCGCATGACACAGAAGGCTGAGATTTGGACTGTTCAGAGAGAGGACCCCAGAGTCTGTGCACCCAATAGGGAGAAGAATAAGCATGGTTCTCTGGGTGGTGTTGTGGGCTGAATGCTCGTGCCCCACACGCAGGTGGGAGCCCTGACTCCCAGTGCGAAGGCAGGTGGAGGTGGAGCCTTCAGGAGGCGATCAGGGCTGGAGCGGGTCATGAGGGTGAGTCCCGGTGAGTGTCAGCGCCCACACGAGAAGAGGAGGAGACAGCGACTCCTCTCCAGGTGCAGGCACAGAAAAAGGTCATGTGAAGACATGGTGACATGGCAGGGCAGCCGTCTGCCAGCTCGGTGGGGGTCCTGACCGGGCACTCCCTGACCTCAGACGTCCAGCCTCCAGACCGTGAGGAAAAAGCTCCTGCTATTTAAGCTGCCCATTGTGCAGAGTTCTGCAGGAGCAGCCCAAGCTGGCAAGACAGATGGCTGGAGCGGGCTCTTCTGGGTGACAGGATTTCAGAGGCAATTTCAAGGGGAGGTGTCTTGGTTCTGGGTTTGCACCAGGGAGCTGAGAGTGGGGTGGACGGGCAGCTAACACAAGGTGTAATGGGTGAGTGAACTCTGGGTAACAGGATCCTGGGCCCTTTGTCTTCTCATGCCACAAGACCACTGGGTGCCTTAAGAGACCGACACACATGCCTGGAAAGAAGGGGTTTTGTCGGGCAAAAGAAGAGTGAGGGGGAGCAGAGGCACAGCGTCTTCTTAGGTGGTGGTATCCTTTCTCTGTGATGGCAGCTTGGGCCATCTCTGGATCAGGTGTGTGGGATCATCATTCCACAGCACTGGACACTACAGCCACTGTGTGGACATCAGGCAATGCCAGCCCCACGTTCATACCAGCTGGCCTCGCCCTGGCTGGGAGCCGGGCACCTGAGAGATGTGCCGTGTTCCACAAGGAAGCCCATAGAACAGCAGCTTCAAGTGGTGGAGCCATACGTGTGACTCTGTCAGATCTGTGGGCTCTCGAGGTGGTGGCCACTATGTAGCAACATCTGTGACTCACAGGACTTTTGTCGGAGTATTATTCCTGCCACCACTGTTTCATTTTACCCATGAGTATCTCTGCTCACTACGCTCCCCACTTTATGAAAAGTCACACAAACACTCTCATGAAACATTCACGGTAACACCACATAGTTTGTAACGAGCAGTTTGGTGTCGTGCGCACACACACTGTAAAGGTTTCTTCCTTGTGTGCTTATGTGTGAGGAGTATCATGTTTGTGTGTAATGTGTGTGTACACATTGTGCATCTGTGTGCACCTGTGTGAGTGTGTATGCATGTGTGTGCATCTGAGTGTGCATGTGCATGTCATGTGCGTCTATGTGTGCATGCGTGTCTGTATGTGCATAAATCTGTGTGTGTCTGTGCATCTGTCCATGTGTGTGTGTGCATGTGTGTACATACATATACTTCTCTGTGTGTGCGTGTTTGCACACACATGTGCATGTGTGTATGTGTGCACGTGCTTCCTGTATGAGTGTGTGCACATGTGCATGCAGGTGTTTCTCTGTGTGCATGAGTATGTGTGCATGTGTATGTGCACGTGTGCATGCGTGTGTGTGCATCTCTGTGTACAGGCTGCCCAGTCTACGTCAGCAGGCACGGAGGTCCCCTCGCTCCCAGGTCCATGCACAGGACAGGCCTGGCTCAGCCCCGCACCCATGCTCTGGAAGGTGGGTGGTCAGGAATGGCCCTGGCTCTCGTATGGAGCCTTACTCGGATAGAAAGCCTGTAGCTGCTCTGGCGTCTGTGTGCTCGTCTGGGAGTCCCTTCTGGCCCAACCAGCTTGGGGTGCAGGGGGACCACAGGGTAATGAGATCCCCTGAGGCCGCTGTGCAGTGTGAGGCACGTATTCCCTGGTGCTCAAGTATGAAGTCTAGGAGGGAGCTGCGGAGGTAAGGGTCGTGCCCCCAGCAGAGGGCAGAACAGGCTGTCATGAGAAGTGCAGGGAACTTGGGCAGCGGTGGGGGGACACGGAGGCCTCAGCCTTGAGGAGGCCAGGGAGTGCAGGGAACCCACGACCTGGCGTGTCTCAAACGTGAGTTCAGTCGGCCCTCAGAAGCCTGCATGGGCAGGAGCCGCCAGTCTCTTTACTAGTGTAGTCGTACAGGTACAAGCCGTTGGAAGGAGTTTGAAACCAGGATGTGGGACCCTGAAGGGCCAGCCAACAAGGGAGACAGGTCGGCTCCCTGACAAGGCAGGCGCGAGCGGCATCCAAGGGGATGGACACACTCAAACCGCGGAGGCTATGCCTAAGCTTCGGTGGGGACAATGACCTCCAGGGAGGGGGACCGAGGATGGAGTGGGCAGGGGCACCACGCAAGCGCTACTGGCTCATACTCCAGGGAGACAGACACCTTCCAGGCCCTGAGGACAGCAAGTGCGGGCTCCTGAGAGTTGGTCTACTCACAGCAGGCTGTACCCATACGCAGCAGGCTGTACCCATACCCAGTTAGAGGCATTGATTCAGACGTTCTGTGGCCGCCAGGAAGGGAGGCCATGGAGGCATGGGATCTTCCTGGCATGGATGCTATCACGTCATCACAGAATATGGAGACTGGAAAGCCCCAGGCCTTGTCATATGGTCAAGGAGACTGGAGGCCCAGAGCGGCATCCTGTTATCAGCAAACCTCTGGGACTTAAGCGTGAAAGTGTCCAGCAGGCGTTTCCATTTGGCAGAGGTGGGCATGTCCCCACAACGTTGGCACCGATAGCTGTCCACACTTCCCATGAGCTGGCCAGGCACCGCCCTCCGCAGCCAGCGGGGACCGCCATGAGACTGGCTGAGGCTGCGGCTCACGGCTGCCTGTCCGGAGCAGTGAGCTGGATGAGGTTTCTGTGTGGTTCACGGCGTGGTGTACCGGGTGACTCTAAGATAAATGGCTTGGTGTGCCCGCCAGCCAGGTTGTTAGTTCACAGTCCTTGTTCCCCACTGACTTCTGTGGTCTGATTCCTTCCCCTCCTGGTGCTGGTCGGTCCACTTGAGAGGGAGTCATGAGACCCCAGCTGCCAGCCCTGAAGAAACGTGTCACCCATCATCTACCTTGACTACTGGCAGAGACTGCCACCTTCGCTGGCATGGCGCTCTGCACATGCAGGCGGCCTGTAAATTGAATTAAACCACTGGTGCTTGGATCCAGCTGGCTCCTAGCTTGACTCCCGTAGCTGTCCCAGCCTCACCCCTACTCCTGGTTCCCAACTCAAAGTCATAGCTAGACACCGAGGATGTGTCAAGAGGTCACCCGTTCCCGCCACCTCTGTTTGACAGTACTCAGAGCCACCTCAGTGTTGGGGAACCAAACAGGGCTGGGGCCGGTGACCCGCTGCTCAGCTAATCACAGATTTAAATGTCAACTGGGGTTTGCTCTCATGCCAAAGCAGGATATCATTACACAAAGCTAGAAAACATAAGACCTGAGCGGGCGGAGGGGAGAAGAATGAAGATGAGTGGATTTTTATTTCTTAAAAATAGGAATGAGGTTCTGTGTTGGTCAAGAACAGATCCTCCTGTCTTAGCCGCATCCCCTTCAGCTCATCTCTCCTTCGAGATCGATGCTCCCCAAACCCACGAGGGCTCTAGATTCCCACAGGAAGTCCACTGACAGCCTGTTCCAGGCCCAGCTGGGTGCTTCCCCTACGACTGGGTTTTCTGGTGAAATGAAGGAAGGAATGTTTTTCCAGGCAGGGCTGTGGTAGCCCCTGGTCATGGCCACAGGCGCTGGGCCAGCACCTCCCGCCTGTCCTTTTGTTTAATCCCACAGCCCCGGGCAGGCGCTTTGATTTTGTGTGTGTGGAACATTAAAAGGTCTGTCCTCGGTTTCAACTGGAGCAAAGTTTCGTGGCTTGGTTTCAAGTTACTCAGGATGTTTCACAGGAAACATTAAGAAAATATAAGATCTGGGTGTCTGCCTTAGTGAATTTGGGAAAACCGTCTCCCTGGTGACCACTGCTAGAGCAGGAGAAATTTTGTGAGCAGTTGCCATTTGCCAGGCAAGGATCCTGGTCCAACTGTCAGCGCCTCCTGGAAGCCCCCACGGCCCTGGCATTTCACACAGGTGAGGAAGTTCGAGGCAAGAGAGGCAGCTGACTGGCCTCAGATCACACAGGGAGAATCAGCAAGGTCGGGGTCACGCTCAGCCCCTCCTGCCTCTGTGGAGACGGAAGGCTGCCACAGGCCCTGCTCCACAGTGACTTCAAAAGTCACCCTCCTGATACCTCGCAGCCCAAGAGCACCCTGGAGGAAAAGTTGTGCCACCCTCCCGGAATCAGAACACACAGAGGCCCTGAGTTTGTGCGAACATGTGGTTCCCGTGATGATAGTAGATTAAGCTGTTTCATTCTCAGACCATCACCCAGCCAGCTCCCTGGCCTCTCTGCTGTGCGGCTCTGACAGCCACAATGTGTCCCAAGGGTCTAGGCAGCACTCAGTACTCCGGTCACTCCAAGGCCACTTAGGAGAGCAGTGCGGAAGACAAAGCCGACGAGCCTGTGGCTGAAGATGGGAGGGAGCAGGTGGAAGGAATGCTGTTTTTCCCCTCAAAGTCTCTGCCTGAACCATGAAGGATTTTCTTCTGAGAAATGCCACCAGTCCACTCTCCACAGAGAAAAGTGAGACCTTAAAATTAAACCTCTTTGCTGCCAACGTTACAAGCTAAACTCGGCAGAGCCCCCGATGGGGTGTGGGATTGGGCTTTGAACCTGAGTGGAGGGACCTGAGGGAGCAGTGGGGGTCTGAGACCCAGCACCTGCGTTCCGGTGGGCACGGGTCCAGCAGTGGCCTCTGACTTCGTGGGTAGGTCCTTCTAGCAACTCTGAAACTGATTTCATCGCCCCACTGACAGGCCAGTCTCTGGGCCCAGCAGGGAGGTCAGATGTGACCTCGAGATGCCCAGGAGAAAGTCCCTTTGTGGTCTGTGGTTCATTAAGGTGCCCGCGAGAGCTGCTTTTTTTGGTTCAGGCAGGAATATGGCAGCCTTGGGGGACCGTGTCCAAAGAAAAGCCCTCTCTCTGTCTTTCATGTCCGTCCTCCTCACAGTGGCCTCTAGGACCGATGTGAGTCAGGGACCACTTCTCCCAGAAGTCTCAGCCCTGCACTGGAGGGGGCTGTTCTTACTGAGCTGGAGACCTGGGGACACAGACGAGGAAAACAAGCGAGGGACTGGAGACTCTGGTCCCCTGTCTGCACAGGCCTGTGCCTTCTCACCGAGGGCTCTGGCCCCAGGTCCGGAATGCCACAGGGGTTGTGGTGAGCTGGACTTTGAGCAGGGGCAGTGGAAAGGGTGCAGCAGGCTGATCAGCCTCTCTGTGCAGAGGTCCGCTCCTCTCTGCCAGCGTAGGTAGCAGCCCTGCCTCGGGAGTCCCAAGAATGAGGAACAGCGACGGTGTCCCTCCTCTAGTGACCCCACACCTAGGCAGCCTCCTGCATAGCAGTCACCATCCCTTGGCTGAGGGCTCATGAGTGCAGGCATGCTTGCTCTTTCTCCGGATATAAAGGTGGCACTGGCAGGGTTGAAGCGGTTGTGAGGAGCCTTTGTGATATCTGTCATCATATGCGGCATTCGTGACTAAGGGAGGGTACTCAGGAATCCACACAGAAACAGGACCCAAGTTTCATGGGGGAGCCCCCCTTGGGAAGGACACTCCTGGGGAGAGAGCTGCGGTCACCGCAAAGCCCAGACTCAGTGATTGACTTCTGTCCCGTGAAGGTTGCCCTGGTGTGTGGCCTGTGTGACAGATGTTCCCATCATGTCGCCACCTGGCCAGGGGAGATTCTGAAGGGGCTTTCAGACTCCAGACGGGCTGTGGGCCACGACCCTGGCCCCAAGGAAATAGCTATGAACCCTCAAAGATATACCTAAAAGTGCAGTGACCCCAGATACACAAGGAAGGGTGATCCCCACCCTCAATCCCAACCCAGGGGCTCCACCCCAGGCCACTGACACTGGGCTAGATAAACCAGGACTGGCCCAGGAGAGTGGTCAGGAACAAGGGTCCACTGGATTGGGGTAGTCTGTGCCCCTTCCCCAGAAAGAATCCCAGTCCCCCTCCTGGGAGGAGTCATTGGGCACATCCCCAGGCAGGCATCTTCCAGCTCCCTTTGAGAAGCACCTGGGCTAAGGTGTTCCAGCATGAACTCAGAGCCCTGAGTGTGGGGCATATTCTCCTCTGTTTACATCCTCAAGTTCTGTCTCCGAAGAGAATAGGGGTCGTGAGGGCTGAGACTCAGCCTTCCTCCAAGTCACAACTAAAACGAAGGCAAGGTGCAGTCTTGAACGGGGTGCGTTCTCCTTCCTTCTCCCTTTAAAATCAGCTTTATCCTCTTGAGAGACGTTTCTTTTACCCTTTGGCTCCTCATGCACCCAGAACCACAGGGGCAGAGCTTTCTGTGCACATCTGGGAACTCAGCACCTCCGGACTGATAAACCCGGCAGCTCCAAGTGCTGGGGACTGAATACAGCTGACTGTGGTGATGGAGAGCATGTCTGTGCACGGCGACGCTGGCCAGTTCCTCCCGAGAACACATACTGCAGCCGCTGCCCAGCCACGAAATGCTGGCACAGGCTGGGTGCAGCCGCAAAGCAGCCCCTCTGCCTCCAGTAGTTGTGTCCCTGAGGGCATGGGCCACCAGGGAGTCTACTCAGACCCCATCTGGGTATCCCTACCATGGCAGAGTCTGCCAACATGTCCCCCGCTGGTTTCACACTTGAAAATGTCCCAAGAGGAGAGGGGTGGCTTTAATCTCATCTAAGGGAACCCCCATCCCCACCCCCTGCGCTGTTTGTGTGCAGGTGGAATTTACCAGGGAGGGAACTGAGACTTTTCACAAAACAGAGTGTGATCACTACACAATGCGATATGAATATTTGAGAAACTTTTCCTATGAAAAATAGATACTTTAAACACACACCCCCAGCCACACATACACATTGTTTTTAGGAGAACCAATTAATAAATGCTAATTCATTCAGGCATATCTCCACTAAATTACTGTTTCATTTAATTGCAGGGGAATTTTCCATTACTAAACTCTCCCTTGCTGATTTTTCTTTTTGCATTATTTATATATTTTCACTTGCACTAATAGTGAGGTTGGTATGTGATATTATCTGCTGTTTGTGCGTCTTAAATTTCTTTATCTAAAGTGTTTCCTCATTCTTGCAGCCCCACGTAATCTGGGAGAGACACCATTAAAGGCAAGCAAGACTTTGCACATAAATGATCTAAAAAGGCACCGGCCACGATCAGCCCACCGGTGGGCACACTGTCTGATTGTGCCCTTGTTCTAGACGTGCACGCGTGTGCGAGTGTGTCTCTACTCTGGGCTCGTGAGCTCATGTTTTCCTGTCAACGAGTCACAAGTTTATCTGTGGAAAGACTGTGGGTACACAGCCTGGAGTGAAGATCCCGGGGTGGGGGGAGGGGTGGGCGGTGCTTTAATGACAAAATAAACAACACGAATCCTTTTATGAACCCCCAGAGCTCAGCACATAGTTTCCTGCTCCTGTTTCATGGACACAAATCAAGATGTCGACATCTAGACACCTGAGCTCCAGACCAGCTGGCTCCCGAAGAGCCTGCTTCTTTCCTCTTTTATGCCCAGAAAAGTAGGGGTTCTGGTGGTGGTCAGGGATTGCTTGGGGGCCTTGGTGGGAATTGCGTTCAAACGGATGTGTTTTGAAGTAGAGCGATGTGCTGATAGTGAACGGCCAGAGTTCCATGCACTGGCTACCTTCGCTTATGAAATAAGTTCTTTCATTTTTATTCTCCAGCCACCTTCGCCCCAGACACCCCTACATTGTCTCCTTTCAGCGTCTTTTTCTCTGTATTCTTCCCCTACTTTCTCTTTCCTGGTAACTCATTCTGGAGGATGTGAATGATTAAACTGTTTACTCCGAGTTTAGGTATGAAAAGGCATGTCACCATAAGTAAAGTTTCACCTTTATACCCAACTCTATCAATAATTAGAGAACAAGGATGACTGTTAGTAAATCTTTCTTACAGTTAGCTTTTACAAAAGGGATACCATTTATTCTGGGCATTCTGAGTTCTATTAGTTTTACTTTCCACAAAAATTAGTTACAAAACAGAGTAACCTCCAAAATGAAGTCTGCTTACAAGAGTTGAGAGCCCTGGGTATGCATGGGAAGTGTATACCTAGAGACCGTGCACCCCATTAAAAGCCAAGATTTGAGCCCATGAACACAGAGTTTTGTCATATGAATATATTAGGAGATGCTCATTTTTGAACAAAAATATCTAATAATTAAAATTCCATGAGATTGATTTTTGTGCTGTGTTCCTTCGCTTCCTTTGTCCTCTTCAGCAAAATTAGGGAGAGTCAGTTTTGGGTATAGACGGATAAAATTAATTAACTTTTCTTCCACTCCCAAAAAGTCCCCAATAAATGCTTCCAATAGACATCAAAAAAGTGTCAATTAGAAATAATTACTTCTTATCAATCAGTGGGGCAATTAAAGTGACAAAGCTTGAAAAGATACTTATCTTAAAACTAATTCACAAGCTAGCTAAATTATCTCCTAATTAACTAGCACTGAGAAGGGGGGAGGGTGGACCATCTTGAAACAAAGATGGATTGAGAAACCCGAATAACTCTTTCTCTTCCTCTGGACAGGTTACCATCCCGGAGAGACCTTATTTTCAACCTAGGCAAGAAACCTGGAAGAAAACGCACCTGCCGCAAATTCATGTGGCCCCTTTCATCCTCTCTGCGACCCAGAGCGGGGCACAGGGCCTCACCTCCCAGACGTGGGAAATTACAGACACTCTCCCCCCGCCATCTGAAGTCTCCTTTTACCACTTGAATAACCAACTTTTGACTTTCCGGAGCTGGACTTGTGGCAAGTTATTGCACAAACTTTTAATAACACCCTGCTTGCTTTACTAAACTCATCTGCACTGAAAGGGTATTGTTTACATTTTCATATTTATGTGGCGTTTCTCATTCCTCAAGCATCTTTGAATACTTAAAACATGTTTTTGCTTTAGAAGGTCTGTCCCCTGATGCTACAAAATTCTCAGTGGGTTTTACAAACCGCTCAGATCATAGCTAACCAGCGCACACCAGAATAATTCGTCATTGGCTCTCCACATCCCTTCAGAATAAAGATGGAGAAAATGTATATGTTATGACCTCTCTGCAGAGCAAGACCAGCTGAGAGCAAGCCGCTGGTGGGCCGGCAGCAGACCAGCGGCAGGCAGAGGCAGGGAACACTCCGAGTAAGCTCGGTCTTGCAAACAGCCCACCCGGCTCCTGCGAACAGCCTGCTCCCTGCCCCAGAGGACACTAGGAGTGGGGTCTGCAGGCGAAGCCCCTAAGAAATGGAAGTGCTGCTAACACCTCAGAGAGGAAAGGCATTACAAAACCGGGAGGGGCTGGGTTAAGGATTAGGGTGCGAATACAGGCAGCAGCACCAAGTTAACTGGGAACAGGGGCAGCCTTGAACCCTCAGAGCTGCCTTCTAGGCGATTCTCTTCTGTCCATTAGCATTAAATTAAACCAGAGAGAGTCTCATCCTCCCTTCCGCTCAGCCTCCTTTCTTTCTTTGTTTTGGGGAGGGGCAAAGACCCCCTGGACTGAAAATGCCTCTGTCCTGGGCTGCGGGGGTGCACTGCTCCCCACAAACCAAGGGCGGTTTGCATCCGAGCCCACGGGAAAACACGCAGAGTCTGGGCCTCTTGTTGATTAAAAATAACGATAAATTGTGTCCTTTATCCTTCCCTTCGTTTATTCCCATTTGTTATAATGAGCGCTTCTAGAATGAAAATAAGTAGAGAAAACAAAATCAAGCCAGCAGGAGGGACCGCGACTTCCGCTTATATCTCAAAGGGTCAGGTCCACCGCGGTAAATTCGGGTCCTGAGAGCACCCACTCCTACTACCCTTAGAAAGGTCAGGGGAAGGTAGCGGGGAGACAGACCAACCGGGGTTGCAGTGAAGGCACCGCCAGCCCCGGTAGAGATCCGGCACCCAGCGCGCTCGGCCTTGAAGACCGGCCCTGCTCCTGAGGCGGTATTGTACCCGATTTGGCCACAGACTGAGCGGGCGAAACCCTCGTCCTGGCCTCAGACGGTGGTCCAGGAGCGCCCGTGGCGCCCGGGCACAGCTGGGCAAGGAGTGCAGGGCAGCTCCGCCGCTCCGTCCCTCGGCTCCGCGAAGGGCCGCAAGGTTCCCACCCCGCGCCCTCAGAGGGCCAGCAGTCGGGGGCGGACTGCTGAGCCCGTCTCAGCCCCGGAGCAAACCCTCTGGCGCCTCGGGCTCCCCGCGCCCCTCACTGTGGCGCCTCCGCCCCCGGACCCGAAGCTGCGCGCGAAGCTGGACCGCGGCGCTCTGGCGGAATAGAGATCTCAGCAGCTTGCCGCGTCGGCCCGACCCTCCTTATTATAACAAATGTCCGGTTTGCCGAGTGGACTTCATGTTTGGCGAGAATTCATCTAAGATATTGATTTCCTCTCACTTTGCCGGCCTCAATCGATAGCACTGCGCCCTGGCCTCATAAATCGCCTTCCCCTCGCCGGCCCAGCTCCATCTATCACCGCGGCCGGGCCGCGCCTCTGCTGGCTGTCCACACTGGCTGCGCGCCGGTAGCTGTACCCAGCGCTCCCATCGGCCGGACCCTGGGGCTCCTTCCCAACACAGACCCCATCCCCATCCCCGGCCTGGGTCAGGAGATGGAGAGAGCAGGCGCCCACAGCCAGGACCCCAAACACTTCTGAAGGCTCTGAGTCCCAGCGCCAGCGGGGAGGGGTTTCGGCCCCTCAGGCAGTCTTCGCAGGCTGGATGACCCCCCGCGTGACTCCCCGCCTGCCCAGGTTCAGCTAGGAGGGGTCGGAGCTACCGAGCGCACTCAAGCCTCCCAGGCCCGGACCAATGACTCCTTTCCCTTTGGTTTGAGAAGTGCGCGGGGCGCACTGTCCCTCCCGGGGAACTACGGGAGGGCGAGAGCTGAGCGCACCCGGCTGAGGGCTCAGAGGTCGGGGCAGGGGAGCTGCAAGCCCAGCAGGGCGCGGCCCAGGGCCTGAGCGCGCAGGATGCCCGCTTCCCCCGGCCATGAAAGCCGCGGCCGGGCGCGAATGCCCCCTTCTGACCCCACAGAAAGCCTCTCACCGCTCCATGTGGCCCACAGACACCAAGGCCTGGGGAGGCGGCTCCGCCGGTTGCCGGGGACCTCAGGACCAGAGAGCGGCGAGGCGGTCGCGGCGGAGAGCCAGGCCCGAGGCTCCCCAGCTGCGTCCCCACGCAGGGGGGTCCCGCGAGCCCAGCGCGCACGCCCCCAGCCTCGCCGACCCAAGCAGCGCACGCACGGACGCGCGGCGACGCAGGTCTCGGTCCGGCCACGCGCATCCTTACCGGATCTGATGGAGTTGTGAGGCATCGCCAGGATCACTCGCGGCCCGCTGGGGCTCAGGGCGTTCTCACGCAGGTCCCCTCCGCGCCCTCCGCGCTGCTGCCCTGCAGACCCAGAGGAAGGGGCATGAGACGCATGACTGCTGCCTTAGTGCTCTTCCCAGGCCCTGTCCCCCTGGCTTTCATGGCATGGCAGGAGTCAGAGGGTTTTCGCAAAGTGTGGCCAATCTGAACCTGGCTGAGCACACATATGTAGGTCCGGAGGGTCCAGGACTTGCGGTCTGCTGACGAAGCCCCAACTCCAGCCCTGGTGCCCTTTTCCTCTGCCATCCTAGCCTCATCTAGTTTAACTTGGTGGGGAGATAGCTTCCTGGGACCCTCTCCCTTCTGGAGTCACCCCGCTCCCCGAGTCTGCTGCAGCCAGCCCCTGGGTGGCATACCTGGCCCACGGCTGCAGGCCCTCAGTGCCCTAGGTCCTCTGAGAGGGTGCCCTGGGCCTACGTCTCTTCTCCGTCCCAAGTTTGTTCCCATCCACCCGGCATCACAGACCGGTTTTATCCCGCCAGGGCCCTGAGACAAGGGTCTGGAGAGGCTCGCAGCCTGCGGATTGGCTGGTTTGGTGCAGGGGGGTGTGGGAAGGGGAGGATTTTGCAAGGGGGACATGGCTGAGTGGACTCAGGAGTTAGAAACATTCGCTGGAGCTTCTGTTTCCAGCGGGGAGAAGAGAGGAAGGCAGTGAGCCCTAACTGAGCAGGCCTGGACACAGTTGGGGGGTGGGAGACACTGCCTCAGAGCATGGGGATGAGGGTCCCTGCTACCAGAAGTGAGAAGCATGGTCTCTATATGACACCCTCACCTCCTCACTCCTGGTCTGCCCCTCGGCAAGCGGCCTTTCTTTTTACCAGAGGGACTTTTGTTTTCATGCCTATCTCTTAAGGTAGAGGCTGCTGGCAGAGCTGTAGGCCGAAGGTCCCACCTTGTCACCACCCCGAACAGCTTCTAAGCCCACTCTGTCCTCATCACCCGACAAGGGCCACACTCTCCACACTAGGCTGATGACATTGCACAGGACCCCTCTCTCCCAATACACACAGCACCAGCTCTCCTTGTTGCTCCTTGAGGATTTCGAACTTGGGAAGAGAGTTCAGAAGACTGGCAGAGAGGACCTACATTGGACCTCAACGTGGAAGGCTGGAAAGGGACAGGGCTGAACTGGCCTCCGCCTTGTCTGCAGGGGTCACAGCCTCGAGGATGTGGGGGTCGGGGTGTGGGTAAGAGGGTCTCCTCTGTGGGACTGGGGAGCCCTTAGTGGTGGCAAAGCTGCCTCTCTTTACAGGAGGGAAGCAAGGTACGAGGCAGACTGTGTGTACAGGGCAAGGCCCAGTTATCCCCTCAATTTCAGACCAGGTTCCTGGATTCAGGGTTATAGCTGAGAGGACAGTGTGCTGCTCTGGACTAGAGGCCAGAGGTGCTGGAGTGAGTGGAAAGGGAAGGGACAGAGGATACTGGGGTTGTTCAGGGATGTGTGTGTCTGTGTGTATGTGTGTGAGAATACACACAATGTTTCTTAGTTAAAAAAATATTTTAACTCTCAGGTTAATCTACTTCCTCCCCTCCACCCCCACCCTGCCCCTAGACTCTTGTTTTTGAACTGAGCAGAAATTATTCATTTTGGGAAAAGAGCTAAGAGTATGTATGTCTGCCAGTGGATCCTCGGCATTTGTGAATGTCTCTAAACAAACCGTAGCTGCTTTATTGTTTTAAATGTTTCTCTAAAATTGTTATTTACAATTGCTCGGTGGTTTCCAGATTTGCAGACACTCCCCCTCTCTGATCAGACCCCAGAGAGAAGCTCCGAGGTGTGCAGGTGAAGCGACCTCAGCATAAGGGTCATCATCACCTGAGGGGCTGTGGGCTGTTGGGCCTGAGAAAGGCTGCCCTCCCTCCAGGGACCACAGCCCTCACCTAGCAGTTCTGCAGACCTCAGAGGGGCACTCGACGGGGCTGAGGAACCATCAGCTATGAAAGCCACGCACCCATTCTTGCCAATGCTGTCTCCCGCTCACAAAACGAGCCCCTGCCCCCTCCCCATTTTGGTAAAAGTTCTCAAAGGACAAAAGGGCAAGTCATCAAAATGTGCCTGACACATTTGTGAGCTTATTTTTTTAAAAGTCATTTTAACATGAAAACCTAGTGTGCAAAAAACACCTCCATGCACTTTGAGAACACCCCTTGCCCAGACTGCAGGTGACACAGCAGATAGATGGCCAGTTGGTGGCTCTGCAGGGAAGTTCTGGAGCCAAGGGGCCCTCAGGCCTGGGGTGGGAGGGCGGGGGGACACAGAGCTGGTCTCCTGTTCCGGCCTGGGCCTGCATTCCGGTGTCAGTGGGAAGCAGGCTTGGGGTCCCAAGGCCAAGAAAATTTGTTAACAGACCCCCACCCCTTGGAGCCAGCATCCTCCTCAGCAAAATGAAAGAGGTTGAATTATATATTTATGTTTATTTCAAAATGCCTTTTATCATGGCTTTTTCTCCAACTTAAAAAAAAAAAAATCTGTGATCCTCTTAGTTAAGTATAAAAATCTCCAGCCTTCCCTGATGTAACTTGAAAATTTGAAATGAATTTAGTGTCATGACTAAGAGCCGACTGTAAGCTCAATGGGAAATTTAGAGCCCCTTCCTCCCCAGCCCTTTTCGGATGTGATGCCCGCCAGCCTTTCATGCCATTATCAACAGGCAACCTGTGGTTTAAGCCCAGTTACAATTTATTTTTTAACTCAGTGTTTTTCCAAAAAAATTAATTAGTTTCCAGTATGAAAATAAATAGAGAAGAGAAAATACCTCTGGCTTGCCTTTAAAAATTGCACCGATCTGGCCACAGATCTGAGCGTTTCTTTGTGGAAATGAGTATTCTTTCAGATTTAACATACATCTCAGGCATTTAATATACATCTCTACCTAAGACTGGTGAGTATTCTGTGATTTTTTAAATTTTAGGTTGATCTGCTGAACTTTCCAAAGATGATCTTTCTTCCCAGGACCCAGTTGAAACCCCCTGAGCTGGGGGTAGGGCTGGTCAGGGACAAGGCTGAGGGCATCCTTTTTCTGGGGTGGAGTTTTGGGTGCTGGAACCCAACCGTCCTGGGCAAACAAGGCCAAGCTGAGGAAGCTGGGAAGCTGGTGGCTTGGGGTCTTTTCCAGCAGCTCAGAGTCCACACTGACCACTGGCAGGTGTTTAGTTGTGCAGCTGAAGCCCACCCCTGGGCTCAGGCTGCTTGGCTCCTTGAACTCCAGCTGGTCCACAGGCCTCTCCCCCTTGCCATGTGCCCCAGGAGGGACTAGGCTTGGGGGAAGGTCCCTGCCACCTCCCACAACTCCTAGGATTAAAGAGCACCTTTGGGAAGGAAACGGCCGCTCCTGTTCCAGGTAGGAGGTAAGCAGTTCTGTGGGCTAAGAGAGTGGGTGCTGTCCTTTCCTGGAACCTCAGTTTCCCCTTCTGTGGGATATGGGTGCAGGTGGGGCGTGGGGAGGGGTGGCCCTTCCTAGCTTTGTTGTGAGGAGAATAGAATTGTGGATGTGAAAGCCTTTGAAAGGGCAGCTCTGCACAAAGTTAATTATCAGACAACAAAGGCAGGGCAGGGCTTCCATGAGGGCAGAGTCAAACTCCTCGGAAATTCTGCTGCAGAGGTCGGTTCCTTTAATCCTGTCCCCAAGCACTGTGAGCTTTTCAAGCAGCCACCTGAGCCCCTGGGTGATGGACAGGCAACTTCCTGTTGGCAGGAAAGGGCCATGAGTGTAGGGTGGATGTGGGGGCCGCAGGATGCAGGGGTATCTTTGTGGGACCCAGAGCGAGGGCAGAGGGGGCCCCGGGAAGTCTGCAGAGGCAGAATTGGTCAGGGTGCACCCTCCCCTCACAGACTGCCCAGGTGTGTCGCAACCACTCAGGGCTTCTACCCTGTCCCCACCCCAGGAAATGGCCACTGCCTGCCCCGGGGCCTCCTGGTGGCTGTGCCAGAGAATCAATCATTAATTGCCCTGTGCTCCTCCCCTCCCCTCAGGCTTTCAAAACCCAGAAATAGAAACACAGGTCCTGGCAGGTGAGAGGGAAGGCCCACTGGTTGGGGAAAGTAGTTTGGAAAAAGCCACTGGTGGCGTTTGCCCAGTTGGTTTCGGGTTGGAGGGTGTCTCCCTGCCTGCCTGCAGCCCCTTGGTGGAGCCTTGCTGGGGGCAGAGAGGAAGGTGACAAGAAGAGGGAGGGCTGTTGGAGAGAGCTAACACAGGACAGCTTCTTCCTAATAATAAGAGTTTTTCAAGTTACAAATATTAAGCTGGGCCCTTTTGCAGCCTATTTTGCAGGTGAGAAAACAAAGCCTCAGGAAAGTAAGTGCCCCACACACAAGGTTCTTGGCTGGTGGGCGGATGACTTGGTGTCCTACTGATCACTGGTGACTCTGGCCTTGCTGTGGATATTGAGACTTCTGCTCTCCCCAGCCTGGTTCCTCTCTCTCCAGCTCTCACCCACTGCCTTCAGGAAGAAGGTTCTGGAACCCAGGGAGTTGCTAGGGTGAGGTCAGGCCCTGTGACTAGAAAACTTTCCTGCCCCAGGAGAGGGGAGCAGATCACTTGGCAGGAATGCCGTCCTAGTGCCAGGCCCCAGTGTCTAACCCAGAGCAGCTGGGGTCAGGACCCAGGAACCCTCCTAGGGCCCTCGCATGCCCAGGTGGGCTGCCTTCCTGACAGGAAGGTGCCAAGGTAAAAAACCAGGCCCAGGGGTCCAGCAGACACAGGACTAACTTTGCTCTCTGTGGCCTTGGGATACCAGCGGTCCCTGCTGTTGGCAGAAGGCACCGAGCGGGGCCCTCCCAACCCTCAGCTGAGCCCATGGCCCTGAAGACAGTGCCAGGACCCTGGGGGCTGGTGAGTGGACGGGCCGCCTCCCTGGAAGGAAGTCTGGGCATCTGGGCACAGCGTCCCCAGAACTCCGTTCCGCTCCTAGTTGGGTGTCTTGCATTCTGCTACAGACCCTCCTCCCTGCCTCCCTGCATCTGGAGCAGCCTCGGGCGGGGGTGGGGGGTGTCATTGCTTTGCAGCCTGCTTCTGTTTCTGGGCCCCTTCCTGGGTGGTGTGCACCCCTGTGTGAGGGAGACTCTTGGTGTGGTGCTTCCTCCCAGTAACAGCAGCCTTGTCCCTTGTCACTAAGTCTCACTACCCTCCAGCCACTGTTGAGCACTTCTCGAGTAACCCTATTTATTTCCCAGGACATCCAGGCAAATTTTGAGGCAACAGGGATATAGAGGCTGCTCTGAGTCACCCCGTTGACAGCAGAGTCGAGATCTAAATGCTGAGCCAGAGTTCTGTCTGCCACTTGTGTGTTTCCGGGGCACAGAGGGTGTAGCGAGAGCCCCAAGACAGCCACGGGGACAAATGAGAACACAAACTAGAAAAGGGGGCCACTACTGGCCTGTGGAGGAAGTCTGGGGCTCTGGAAGGTGGGCTCAGTGTGACACCTGTCCCGGGAGGGCGGATGGGCACTTAGCCTCCCAGGCAATGTCTGACCCAACTGCCACTTTCTGGTTCGCTGGGAAGCCAGTCTTCTCTGTTTTCTTCTGGTTGTATTTACTTACTTTCAGCTCACCTGCATAACGTAACATAGCTTGCACGGCGGTGGCAAGTGTCCTCCTCTGTCAGTCCTTAGCTGGACAGAGCCTGTTGTTATTTGATGTTTGTCCTTGCGAACCTTTCTTCCTCGGACCATCCTCCGTCTCGTGGGAATGCAGACTTTGTCTTCAGGGTGTGCATTTTGCACCCTGGCCCTGTGCCGCATGGACGCCTTGCTCTGTGGGCTGCTCTCGTGCCCTCCACGCCAGGACATGGAGCTATCTTGTCTCCTCGGCGTCTCCCTCAGAGTCTGAGTTTAAGTGTGACATGTCCAGGTACTGGTCTCTTTTCGATGGATATTTCTCTCTCCTCTTTTTCTTTTCAGAATTGTCCCACAGTGAGCTGTCTGTGCACATGTGTTGACGTTTTCCTGGAGAAGATGGAAGTGAGAACTGGAATTGTAGGAGCGCGGGGTAGGCGCCTGTAAACGGAAGGGTGGGCTTCCCACTGCTCACGCAGCCCTCCTCTTCCCTCTGCCCTCAAGTGCACCTCTCAAGGTTGAAGGTGAGCAGGTAGGGCAGGTAAGGAGGGATGCCGGTGTGGTTCCCTTGTCCCCTAAGCAGAGGCCATGGTGCACAGAAGTCGGTGCCCTGACTAGGGAATGCTGCTCACCCCGAGAGCACCCTTGACTGCCCATACCAGCCAGGGAATAAAGAGAGAGTGGCCTCAGCCCCCGAGATCCCGAAGCCACCTGCGTAGTTCAGCTTGGGTCACGGGGTTCAGCGTTATGGTCTCTCCAGGATTGAGAGAAAGCTGGACCCCATGTTGGGGACCCATCTCTCGGTTCTGGAACCTGAGAAGCTGTGAACCAAGTGTCAGAGAGCCCTGGGTGGATGACACAGCCCGACCTTGAGCTGCATGGTTTTGGGAAAGTCACTCACTCTGATTCTCAGGTTTCTCATATTGGTTAAAAAGAGGCATATAATACTCACACAGCAGGGTGGTGTGAAAATAGTTTTTAAACTGTTAAGAAATGGAGCAATGTGAGGGATGATGAGTTTGGGTCAATTATAATGTAAACATGGCACCAGGGTCCCCTCACAGGGAGAGCCCTCCCCCACCCTCTTCCTTGCCCCATATCTTCTTGTGTGAGTACTCACTGAGCAGCTACTCAGTGCTAGGACATGGGGGCACAGTGATGACCCACATAAGAACCAGGTCCTCGTGGAGCAGACAGGGCCTTGAAGAGGTTACAAGAGCAAGGCAACTCGCAGTCTGGGCTGTTTAGAAGGGACCTCGAAGCAGAGATGAGAGGAAGAGGTGGAGGCTGCTGACAAAGGAGGGCTGAGGGATGGGGAGTGAGGTGGAATGTTCTTGCAGGGGCTGGGAAGGCCACATGTGAAGGCTCAGTGGCCGGGGATGTCAGGCACGTTTAGGGGACTGATCTCATGGTGGTGGGAAGTGAAGTGTGGCTAAGGGGTGCGTGTCCCTGGGTGTGCGTGCACACACAGGTGTGGTGGGGGTGGGCTGTGGGACTGGTTAGAGCCCAATGTCCTTGTAGGCAAGTTAAGGAATTTAGACTTCATCCTAAAAGCAAGGGGTGCGTGTGAAGGGATTTTATCAGCAGGAAGGAACAGCCAGACCCCTTCCTGGGTGCAGTGTGGAGAATGGGTTGCAGCTGCAGAGGCCTGTTCCCACAATTCCCTGAGGACCGATGGGCACGCTGTGGATGGAGAGAGGAGACCATGGGGATGGGATGATGGAACTGTTGCCAGAGTCAGCCATGGACTCGCACTGTCGTCCTGGGCTGGTGGTGAAAAGCTGTAGCCGGTGGAGACCAGAGCCCATGTAAGTGGGGCCCTGCTTGCTCTTCCTGTGTCTTCTGGAGGACTCCTGGCTTGGTGCCCCAAACTGTAGCTACTGCAGGCTGACCTAGCTCTTTTCTCCATGGCCCAGGAGACATTTCTGACAGGATGAGGGGCTGGTCCAGGACCCAGACTGAGCAAAGGAGCTGATGGGCTGGAGGGGCTGGGCCTAAAGATGCTCAGGGTTTGGGTTTCAAATCTCGCCCCAGTCTGGACATGGACACACCTCTGAAGCTGAGTGACAGAGATGTGCTGAACAGGATGAAGGCATGTCTGCCTGTGCAGGACCTGGAGGGACCTCAGTTGAGCGTCAGGAGGTCAGGTCCCGGGCTTGGGACCAGGGGGAGGTCACTCAGCTCGCCTGGGCCTTGGTGTCCCTGCTTCTATAAACGAGGAGTGTGTGGCAGGTACACAGCACCCTGTGCAGGGGGTGGTCCCCACTCAGTCTCTTCACGTCGTGTTTCTCCCTTTCCATGCAGCGTGCTCAGGGACAGCTTCCTTCTCAGTCTCGCTGGGCTGGCTCCTGTGAACTCCGTCTATGACAGCACTTCGAAGCTCTTCACAGTGAGCAGAGCAGATGCTGTCAGTGCTGGTGTCACCACAAACGGCTGCTGTGCCCGCTGTGTCATACAGCACTGCACTCTGTGTAGCATGGCGTTGTCGTGTGTATTAGAGAGGCCACAGATTCTCGCACACCCCAGTTCACTCTCGGCCTGGCACCCTCAGAGGGCAGGGCACGTTCTCTTACTGGCCTCCAAGACCCACTCCACAGGCACCTGCACCTCCCTTCCCACCTACCTCCCCTAACCTGGCCTTTCTCCATCCTGCTGCAGCCACACCCGCCTCTGTCCTGTCCCCAGGCTCACTTCATGCACTTGTGCTGCTCCCTTCTATTAGCTCTGTGCAGGCCCTCAGCTCTAAGCCTCGGCCCACTCACCTTCTCAGCAAACCTTCAGTCCTGGTTGAGACGGTCTTCCTGCTACTTGGCTTGCTTCTCTCCTCCTTCTGACATGCTGTGTCACTTACTTGTTTACCTCCTGCCTCCCCCAGGCACGTAAGGGGCAGTTTTGCTCACTTCTGAGAACTCTGTGCCTAGACCAGTGCCTGGCACACAGGAGGCGCTAGGCACACCTTCACGCTGGTGTGATGTTTGATGGAAGGAATGTGAGGGCGGGGACAATGCGGTGATTTCACTGTGACGACATGCATCCAGGCCCTGGCAGGCAGCACTTAACAAGACACAGCCTGGGTCATGCATGCCTCTCACTGGTCCTTGGTGGCCGGTGGTCAAAGCAGAAACTCAGTAGCCTTTACTTTTATGGGGGGATGGTGCCGGCCTGGCATTTCCTGGTTCCGGGCAGCTGACCATCCCCTGAGCTGAATCTGGGTGGGATGGGCTCAGACTCTGCCTGGGGAACGGGGAGAGGTCCCCTAGACCCTGGGGCAGAGGGAGGCAGCCAGACCACACTCCTCTTTGGCACTTAGCCCTGCCACGGAAGGCTCCAGAACTCTGGGCAAAGGTCACAGCACCTATTGCCAGGGGACATGTGACCATTTGAACACTGCTGGGTTGGAGCAAGCCACACAATCAGGTCACTGTGCTAAACATGCAGGTCCCCTTGCCAAGCCAAGCCCCACTCCATCACTGCCAGACCTTTGTGGGACCCTGACTGGGAGTGTGCTGTTTTGGTAGCCCTGGAGGAGGGGTTGCTCTGAGACTGAGGGAGAAGGAGGTGGTGGAAGGAGGCAGTGAGCCCCCTGAGGAGCAGCAGATACTGACAAGACCACTGCCCTTTGACTTTTGGTGACACCTGGGCACGTAGCATTGTCCTCCACACTTCGCTTTGGGCTGGGGAGACTGTGCACTGCTGACTGGATTCTTTAGAAATCTGAAGGTTTTCCTCCTGTTGCAAGCCCGAGGGGCCTTCCTGTACAGAGCTGACCCTTCGCAGGCCACTTGGCAAGAGGGTGGCCACTGAACTCCAAGGGACCCAGAGAGCATGGTGGGGGAGGTGCCTTCAGGCTGAGCCGGCAGGGAGACCTACCCAGGCTTGGGCCATCCTCCTTCTCGGTGTTCATGTCCTCATCTACAAAGTGAGGGTGCCCAAGTCTGTCATACCTGAGTGAAGGTGATCTTACTTGAAACAGGGTCCCGCAGAGCAAGAGAGCGTTTGTCACTGTCCTTCTAGGAGTGAGAGGTCCACAGTGCTTTGCACCTGCCATCCCTCAGGGAAAGCTCGCTGCCGGGTCTCATGCCACATGACCGTGTGGGATCCCACTCTGTTCGGCTGCTTATTTTGTCACTATAGGTGGCTCTAAGAAAGACGGTGTGATGAGGTGGCCATGGCAATCTAGACTTCAATAGGCAGGTGAGTGAGGGGTACTCCCTAGCTGGGTGCACAGCCAGGTTCTTGGGTGTCTGGGGGGTGAGCGTGAGCGAGAAGTGAATGAGTCAGAAGACTGAGGTCAAGCAGGGCCCCCTGGGGCCTGAGGGCTCCTTACATTCAGATACCCCAGTTCAGCTCTAGGCAGCCCTCAGCACACCTTTCCACGAAGAGGCAGGAGACCGGGAAGAGCACTCACACTTCTCCACCTTACCTGCAGGGATGAAGCTGGTCCAGAGGCCGGGGCCCAGGCACCCAGAGGCCCTGACCAGAGCCTGGCCCTTGGGGCCCAGCAGGAGATTTCTGAGTCCCATATTTTTCTCTCCAGAGTCATCCTCCAGGGGAAACTCCCCCTGCCCCCCACTCTACCATGTGAAGGTAAGTCGGGCAAGGAGGGCCATTACAACCGTGGAGCACCAGCTCCATGTGCTGCATGCACCCCATTCCCACCGTGCCCCACCCTGGGTGCTCTCAGCGCTGAGGAATGAACTTTGGAGGTGGATGGTCCTGGAGGCTCTGCTCTGTCACTTACTGCAGCTGCACAAGATGTCACTGTGGAGCCTTAGGTGCCTCCCCTGAGGTGGAGGTCATTTCGAGAGCTGCTGGTGATTGGATGAAAGGCGTAGGTACAGCCCAGGGCGAAGGGCTTGCTAAGGGCTCCACAAATTTTAGGGGTGATGATGATAAGATGAAGTGGTGTGGACTCTAAAAGTCTCCTGTAGGTGTTATCCTGGGCCTCACTCCTGCTTGGGACTCGAGAGCCCAGTTATTTGTTACTTGCCCGGTCATGTGGGGCCAATTGCTTCCACCAGCGTGGATTCCTGGTCTGGCCCTGGAACAGCCTGGCTCTGTCAGAACTGTTGCAAAGCACAGAGGGGCCCTCTCTTCTCCCAGTGCCTGCCTCTCCCCAGCAGGGTGGGGCTGGACCATTCCTCCTTTGCATGGGTGGGGTGGGGTGGGGGTGCTGTCAGAAAGGAGTGGGGCCAGAGGAAAGAACGACCCTAGCCCAGCAAGCTGTCCCCTTCAGTAAGCAGTTGCCAACCTCCTCCAACTCTCTTCTCCCATCGGGTCTCCAGGTGCCTCTCTGTAATTAAAGGCGTTTAGCCTTCATTTATATGGGGTCCTTTCCTTTGTGCTGCACAGCGAACCAGGAGTATAGCCTAGCATCGTCGTGGTGTATCCCGGGACAGCCCCGCTGAGTCTTGCCTTTCACTCCACATCCCTGGCCACCCCCGCCCGTCCTTGTCCCTGCGAGTCCTCATCCCTGCGTCCCCCCCTCATGCATCCCCAATCCCCGCCTATGTCCCTGGCCCCATCCCCATCCCGTCCCTACCCCCCTGCATTGTTACTTGTCCTGTGTTATGGTTCCCACGTCTCCATGCCCTGTCCATCCATGTGCCCCCTGCCCCACACTGCACGAGAGCTGCCTGTGTCCAGACCTTTGGCCAGCCTGGCGCAACCCCACCCAGTTCTGGGAGGAGGCTTACAGCCTCCTCTCCGTGGGTCCATGCGCCCCTGATCTGTGAGGAAGCTGGTGTTTTCCGATGACCAGTGTTTGCTGGACACTGGACTGAGTTCCTGTGGTATTTCAGGAGTCACGACTCCTGCGTCCAAGAAACTAAGGCCTGACGAAAGAAACTGTGGAAGAGTCCACAAAGAACTTCAAAGGCAGCAAAAATTCACCTGATGGGCCCTGGGGTTCAAAGGAAGGGAGGACACAACTGCCAGTCATGGCAGACCCTTCCTTGTTAGTGTTCTGATGCTTAGAAAAATCAGGCAGATTCACCAAGGTCAGATGCATGGCCTAACGCAGGCAGGCTGGCCTAACGCAGGCAGGCTGGCCTGCCAGGCCATGTCCCACTCAGCAGAAGAGGAAGTGTCCACCTCAGGGAGACCGGACCCCTCCCCTTCCAGATGCTCACGCTTTGGCAGGAAGCTAAGACACAGGCTTCTGCTTGGGGTCTTTGCTTCTGACCCCAGAGGCACCTGGACCTCATGGGTCTGGCTTTTTTAGCAGACGTGGAGTTTTCTCCATGACTTCTCTCAGCCTGCTAATTTTCTGCTGCTGTCAGGCCGATACCCACCTGCCCAGCTACCGTGATGTCTCGAGGCCAGAGTCAACAGCCCCAGTCTCACAGATGGGAAGAGGAGGTGCAGACATTGTTCCTCTACCTCTGCTCAGTGGTAGACTAGAGGACGGGCACCCTGTGGTGGGTGTTAAGGTCATTGTCGGTCCCTCCACACAGCACCTGAGGCAGAGTGGACAGCCAGTAAAGGGTGAATGGGCAAATGATGGGTGGGCTCAGAACAGCGGGGAAGAGACATGGACTCGGCTTGAAAGGGCTTCAGATCCCTTACTTGCTGGCTGTGTCCTGCAGTCTTCCTGGGAGGCAACACCAGAGTTACCTGATGTCCGGCAAAACCCCAGAGGCAAGCAGGCCTCGTGCCCTTCACTGATTATGTGAAGTCTCTGGAACTGGGACCTTTGGGAGCCCAGACAGTTAGTTGACACTAATGTTGGCCCAGGAAAGGTGGGTGAGCTTGGGACTTGTGCTGTGTGTGTTCGTAGGCGCTTATGCCCTTGGCTGCCAGCGGTGATGCAGAAGGTAGAAGTCTGTCATTAGCATTTACTCAGCCATAAGCCCAGAGTGGGGTGTGCCCTTCCTTCTCCATCTCCCTTGCTGTGGGTGCTCTGCAGAATCGGGGGGAGGTACAGGTAGTGGCCACCACGAACACCAGCGAGGCGCGCTGTTAGGTGGCATCACATCTTATCATCCTCATGAGCAATCGATGCAGTTAGTGTTGGTCTGTTTCACGGATGAGCAAAGCAAGGCTCAGATGGGCTCTATAACACACCCAAGGTTGCCTAACTGCTGAGTGTTGGGGCCCAAGTTTGGGCCCAGACCCTCTGATTCAGAGACCAGGGTTTGGCGAAGACCGTTTGGACAAGACTCTAAATCTCCCAGGCTTTCCCAGGGATCGCCCTCCATCCGGTGGCCAAGTGTTTGCAAATAAGTGGTAGATTGATATCATTGCATTCTTCCCAGGAAAAACATTTGTGTTTTAACACATCCGAGTCAGCATGACTTGATTAGAGGAGAGATTTGATGAGTTCACGAATTGGAGAGACGAATTCCATTCAGTTTACCACCTAAAATGTAGTCAGTCTCAAAGGTGGTCCCCGATGGTCCCTGGCCTCCTGTTATCCATGCCCTGTGTAATCACCTCCTGTATGCTATCAGGGTTGGTTTGTGTGACTGCTGGAGTACGGCAGAAGTGATGTGCCTCTTCTGAGTCTTGATTATAATACAAAGCTTCTGTCCTGCTCACTCTTGGGTCACTTGTCTTGAGGGAGGCCAGCTGTCATATCATGAGGACACTCAGGCATCCCCATGGAGAAGCTCATGTGACAAGGACCTGAGCCCTGCAGTCACCCACTGTGTGATAGAGACACTTAGGATGTGGCTCGTTCAGCCCAGTTGAGCCTTTAGCTGGCTGCAGGCCTGGCTAACAGCTGGCCTGTCACCTTGTGAGAAACCCAGAGTCTGAGCCATGCAGTTGTGTGCTCCTGGGTTTCTGAACCTTGGGGACTCGGTCAGACGGTAAATATCTGTGTCTCTAAGAGCTAAGTGCGGGGTCTGTCACACAGCTATAGATGGCTGGCATTAGACTCGCTATCTGCTCTGAGAAACTCCACTCTTGGCCATAAGGCTGTTTGTCAGCAGACTGCTCAAACGGCGTTTTCATCACTGGAGCTGAAGGAAGCGTTTCTTCTCTCCCTTTTTGTCCTAAATTGATTTCTTTGAGCTTTAAAGTGCTTGTAGTACTGACTGAGGCTTGGTGAGTGTCATTCATTCTTGGCACTTTAGATGTGACTGTGATCAGTTCCCAGAGAGGATTCTCCTGCGGTGGTCTGGGGACAGCAGGATGGTCCTCAGAGTCCAGTCAATGCCTTCTTCTGCTTTGGCCCACATTCTGGCTGAAACGAGAGATCGCCCTGGGGGAGAGGTCATAAGAAGAATGGTGGCAGCGAGAGAGGCCAGAGAGTCCCTGCGTGTCGCACTTGCGTGAGCGGGTAGGGTGGTCTTTTCAGCCAGTCTTCCAAGAACTGGAGACCAGGACCAGCACTGGGCCAACTTTTCAGGTTTTGCTTGTTACTTTTATCCTGGTTTCTATGTCCTTTTACAGGCAAGGGAGCTGAGAGTGGGGATCACCAAGAGGGATGTGGGGGCGGTGAGGGGGAAGCAAATTGTGAGTCCCTGAGGACTTGGGCAAAGGAAGAGACCAGCCCCAAAGAGAAGCTGGTCTGGGCCCGTGAGGAGGCCTGGGCAGTCCCTCTGTGGCCCAAGACAGTCGTTGGCTGGATGCTGACGTAGTTCAGGTAAGTGCCACCAGGGGGAGGAGGTCTGCTTTGCATTCATGACTGCTTCCTTGGGGGCGGGGAGTGGGGGGCAGCATAACCAAAAAGATGAGGTTGAACCCTTATGTTTACACTGCCCCCCAAACACACGCACACAAACCACAAGCTCCAGTTACAAGGAAGGGCTCTCCACTCGCCGGCCTTGCAAACTCATGGGAGCTGCTCACTGCTAACCCGCCCCAGAGCTTGCTGCTTGTCTCTAATGAGAATGGTCAGACTTCCAAGGTCCAGCTCTGAAACTCTAGGTTGCCCTCATCCAACCAGGACATGACAGGCTGGCTACACTGGTCTTTGCTGACTTCCGACTCCCAGTCCCTGAGGCTTTGGGGTTTGCCGCGCCCCACCCCCCAATCCCTTCCTGCTGTTTGCTTGGGCTCTGCCTCCTTTAACATTAGTAAGGGTTCTATGGCGACTCCCTCAGCTTTTGTTTCAGAAACGGCTCTGCATCTCCGCTCATCCATTAGCCCTTTTCCCTGGTTGAGCAGATACATACTCTGGGTGCTTTCTCAGAGCCCCGCTCTCATTGGGTGCCCATCTCCCACCTCTAGACCTGACCACCTGTGAGCTCTGGCATTTGCTGGACAAAGAGAAGACCGGATGAAGCACCCGGAGTGCGGTGTCTGCTCGCTGTGGAGAAACCCTGACGGGTAGGAGGTGAGAGACTGGAGGGGGCTGCCAGCACGCCCTTCAGGGAAGACTGAGGCGTGAGGCCCATGCGGCGGGCACGCGCTCTCATGAGTGACAGCAGCACGGCATGCGCCCCATTGCTGTGCTTCCTCTTGCCCGCCTTGCCCTCACTTTCCCCCGCCTCCACTGCCCTTGGAGTGCACCTTTCCCCACCCGAGGTGCCAGCACTTCCATCCTTGCCGCAAGCTTGCTTTCTATGGGATCGAAGCGACCTCTCCTTCTGAGGCCTGTTCTGCCACTTGAGTTCTCTTTCTGCCTACGCCCTGATTATTAACAACTCTTCATGGTCAGCAATTCACGCACAAATTCTTCCATCGTTCCGAATCCCCAGCTTCTCCCTGTCTACCGTGCAGTCCTGTTTCTTAGTCTATAAACAGACTCAAGTGAAACAACATCCCCTTAACCAGAAGTGTTTAATTCCATCTCTTTATGAAAAACATCTTATAAAGTTAAACTTACTGCCTACATTACTTTCCCAGGGCTGTCATGACAAAGTGCCACAAACTGGGTGGCTCAGGACAGCGGAAGCTTACCATCTCATGGTTCTCATGGTTCTGGAGGCCAGAGGTCTGAAATCAAGGAGTCGGTGGGCAGCCCTCCCTTGGAAGCTTCTGAAGGAGGACCTTCCTTTGTGTCATTCAGCTTCTGGTCACGCCAGATGACCCTTGGCTTGTGACATCGCTCCAGGCTTTCTCTACTCTTCAGGTGGCCATGTCTGCACATGGCACTGTCCTGTCTCTTACACAGACATCAGTCCTGCTGGCTTAAAGGCCCAGCCTATGACCTTATCTAGCTATTACACCTGTAAAGATCTTATTTCTAAATAAGGTCACATTCACAGGTACTAGGGGTCAGGACTTCGATATGTCTTCTTGGGGGACACAATTTGACTCATAACACTGCCTGAATATTCTCCCTGCCATTGGACGCAGGCTGTGGAGCTGCACCTGCTTCTGGTGCTGAGATGCTTACAGCAACAACGGCAACTGTGTGGGGAGCAGGCACCTTAGAAGTCTAGGTGGTTTCAGACCCTGCGAGGCCCGGGCCCTCCTGTCTCTCCGGCTGTTCGCGTTGGGGTATATAACTTACCCTTTTTCTGTGTTTCTTTCACAGCCTCTGATGGAATGCCCCACACATAGCTAGCCTCCCGTAAATGTGGGGGGATTCAGGACAGGTGATGAAACTGGCTGGTGCTCATCACACCATAAAACCCAGCACACCTGCCCTCAAGGGTCTGTGGACCAGCAGTGAGGCCGCTTCCCTGTCACTCTGCTGCCCATGCATGGCAGAGAGCGTGGTGCTGCTGATGCTCAGGACCCAGGCTGGGGTGGGCTGCGGGGTGACCTGCCCCCATTCATCGCCAAGCAGCCTTCTGAGACACGGGGCCATCCACAGTGCTACTGCCTATTTGCCTTCCCTTTAGCATTGGACTCAGATGGCTGCTCCTGGGACGGGCTGAGGGACCTCTCCAAGCTCAGTAGTATGTTGGGGGTATGGTCTCACTGCACACTTTGTCCCGCAACACCCGCCCACAGTACCATGGGAACGCTGCCCAGCCCAGAGTACCTCAGGAAGCCTTCAGGGTGTTGTCCTGCATGGGCCCTTGGGGCCTTGAGGGCCTGGCACAGGGAAGATGGGAGATAGAACCCTGTGTGGACCTCTCGTTTACATGCAGCCCAAGTATGTGTTCTTAAGGGTTCTGTTGGGCCCATGGTCTCTCAGTGAAGGAAGCCTCATTGGGCAGCTGAAGGAAGCCTCATTGGGCAGTGACACATCAGTGTCACTCACGTACTCATGTGACTCTTTATTGAGGCCTGCACTGTGCCCTGTATTGATGTAGCAGTGGACATGCAGCAAGATAGACCAGGAGCACAGGTTTTATTTTATTTTCTATGTATTTTATTTTATTCCTAAGTGTGTGTGTGTGTGTGTGTAAGAGAGAGCTTAGAGAGAGAGAGAGAGAAAGAGAGAGAGAGAGAGAGAGAGAGACAGAGAGAGAGAGAGAGAGAGAGAGAGAGAGAGAGAGAGAGAGAGAGAGAAAGACAGAGAGAGATGCCCTAGCATGGCCCAAGGTCCAGGCACAGGGGCCTGACAGCTTCTAGAGATGCCTTTGGAATCTTTGCTATAAACTTATGGAGCCCATGGCTAAGGGTCCAGGCAACTCAGAGGGGTGGGGATCCCACTTCCCAATGTTCAGGCCTCTCCCAGTACACAAAGTCTCTCTGCCTCAGTGTCCTTATTCTCTGACACTGATGCTGTCTGCATATGGCCTCATTGGTCTATTGTCACATAAGCTCTGGTGTCAGAAGGACATAAGGGTACAATAAGAGGAGATGTGGCCTGTTTGTAGCACAGCGGGGTGCATGCCAGGCTCCTGTGTCCATGGCCCCGGTGGCTGCCTCGTCATTCCCTTGTGCCTGCTGCCTATCTTCCTCCTGTGGAGGCTACAGTGCTAGGTTCTGCAGAGGAAGGTGTCGGAGAGGCTGGTGGCTCTGCCTAGCTTACCTGGGCCGGGTGGGAAGACTGCACGGCTGGCAAGTGACACATACAGAGTGTTACCTCCTGCTTGGCAGGCAGAAGATAAACAGCTTCCCGTTAAATCTCACTTAATGCTGATATTTATAAATTTATTCAGCTGTGTTTACTGAATCGCGAGAATCCCTAATAACATAATGTGCTTCATCTCACATGTTCCTGCTAATGAGAATGCAAGTATTGCTTAATTTTTTTTTTTTTTTTTTAACATTTCATTTGCTTTCCTCTCTCCCCACCTCCTTGTTGGTTTGGATTTTAACCTGTTACCAGATTCTGGAAAGTTTGGTCTTCTTGGGCATTAGTGAAGAGGGGGCCAAGGCAGGCCTGGGACACTCGCTGGACTGAGACCTGTCACGATGGGCAGTTCACCCCGTGACACTTGTGTCTGTGGGGTCAGGTTGTGGAAGAATGGCGCACGTTGGCACGAAGACAAATGCCTATCATATTTTCTGCTGCAGTTTGCAAAAGCTGCATGTTTTGGGTCCGAGCTGTGGTATTTTGGGGTTTTAGGGATGGAATTTGGGGCAGAGAGCAGGAAGCTGGTGTCCTTGGCTTTGGAGAGACAAGTAGGATGGCAGGATGACCATGGGAAATGGTAATATCTGTTGCATTGTGGTGCAGGTGTGTGCACGCATGCGAGAGAGAGAGATTGAAAGAGAGAGAGAGAGAGAGAGAGAGAGAGAGAGAGAGAGAGAGAGAGAGAGTTCCTACCAGTGTAATCTGCTCGCTGTGAGTTTGTTGAGGTGAACGCCATCCCCTGGCTGGTATGGCCCCTCTAAGGTCAATTGTGCTGGCTGCTGATGCACCAGGCAGCCTTCACCTGGCCAGGAGGAGCCCCAGGACTGGGGCAGCGGGGAGAGATGGCAGAGATCAGCAGAGCGCAAGAGGGCGTCTGGAAAGGTGTTCTGGCTGAGGGCTGGGTGGCTAGTGCCAGGAGTCTAGGATGAAGAAGTGAGGACTGGATGGGATACGGGATCCCGCTGGCTTCCCACCCCATGCAACCCTCACACAGGCGGTTTCTGCTTCTTCTCTCCTCTAAGCAACATATCATGGAACTGAAACATCTTTTTCAGTTTTAAAAATGTAAAACCTTAAATGTAAACATTGAGTGGACTAATTCATATTTTCCTGTCAAAACACCTGCATGTGCAAACTTACAGAGAGCTATGAACTCTTCTCCTGTGATTTGGCTGGCTGCCCCCTGGCCCTGACCCTCTGATCCTGGACAAGCCACAGCCTCCTTGGGCCTCATGACCCAGAGCTCTGGACCTTCCGGTTCTGCTCGGGGTGGCAGGTTCTGGTCAGGTGTCTTCTCCGGGGCAGACAGGCAGGAGGCGGGCCTGTGCGGGTGGCAGCAGCTCTGGGAACAGCTCTCTCTGCCTCTCTGTTGTTCAAGAGGCAGGACAAAGCTGGCTCCCCTGGGGCCTGGCATCTTAAGGGCTCCTACCTTTGGCATTATCTTGGAAGCTGGGACCCCTGTGGGAAGGAACCCAGGAAACCAGGGAGTCTGAGGCAAGGACGGAGGCTCCAGCTGGCTGTCAGAGGCCTAGTCTCTCTCCAGGGCAGGGAGTGGACAGTGCACCAAGTTCCTTTCTGTTCGTTGCTGGACTGTGTCCTGCAGAGTCCTCTGCTTGCCTTGGCACCAGTCTTCCTGTCCTGCTAAAGGCAACTGTCACCAGGTGACCCATAAAACCTCTCCAGTTCTATCTAAGGTTTGGGCAGCCGAAGCCACGGTGTTCTCATCTCCACTGTCCTGACCCATGGGTCATCCCTGGCAGCCCTTCCCACCATGGCCGGCACATTCTGGCTTGTCATGTTTGATTTTTGGAGGGTCAGGAGACAGGCAGGTGGCATGGTGAGGGAGTCCTGGGTAGCAGATGCCTATTTGAGGAATTTGGGGACTGAATGAGAAGCCTCAGGCCCAGCCTCTGCCGCCAACGCCTGTGTCCTCCCCCGAAACTCAGTCCTCCTCATACGCGGCCTGTGTCCAGTTACGTGCACAGCTCTGGGGCCTTAGGATGGTAAGTCATCCCAGGTCTTCTCTGCTCTGCAGCAGCCTCAGGAACTTCCTCTCGACCCCCTCCCTGTTTGGGATTCCCTCAGGAGGAGAGGGTGCAAAGGACTCACCCCTGCTTTTGTGTAGCTTCTCCCTCCCACTTCCGCTCCCTGTCCTGCTCTGGTGACCTTTCACCCTTTCCCTGGATGTCCCTCAAAGGCAGCTCCTGGGGTTAATAACTTCAGCTGGCCACCCCACACAAAGCCAGGGCCAGAGACCATTGTCCCAGGGACAACAGCCAAGCGGCCCAGTAATGAGGCCTCGCGGTGTTGTCTACCAGCCTGCGTTGCCCTGGAGAAGGAGGGGGCTGGGCCGCCCTCCTCACTCCCTCCCAGAGCTGGGTTCTTCCCCTCGCCATGTGGGACCCCTTCTGAGGGGCAGCAGGCTTCTGTGTTTCCTGCGACACACACACTACTGCTTCAGCTCAGGTTCTGGCCCCCTGTCCCCAGTGGGCGCACTTACCAGTTTATCAATTGATTGGCTCTGGTGAATAGAAGACTGGGGAGCCCTCAGCCTGCCACCTGACAGCAAGTGGCAAGTGTATGGGCTCTGGGCCCAGCCTCTCTGCTCCCCTCCCAGCTGTGTGACCTGGGGATGCTGTGTGCCTCTCTCTGAGTCTCTGCGTGTGCAGTGACAGAAGCCGTGGGGAGGAATCAGGAGGGCTCTCATACGTGGCCTCGCACGTGTGTGTGTGTGACCTCGGGGGCAGCACTGTGTGAGTGACAGGTTCCCTCTAGTTGTGACAGGGGCCCTTCCTCAGTGGTAATTTAACTTCTTGTGCAGGCCTGAACCAGACTGTAACTTACTCAGGGCCACTCTGTGTCACACACTGTCCCTCCTCCTGTCCTCTCTGCTCTCTGCATAGCACTGGGCACTCTGGAGCCCAATGAAGCCACAGGAAGTGGTGGCTGAAGCTACAGAATGTCCTCAGCTCTGCCGTCCACTGCAATTAGCTGGATAGGCTTAAAAATACCAAGACGTTTTGATCTAATTGGCATCAACTGTGACATTGGGATCAGGTGTGGGGGTGGGGGGGGAAGTGACAGACGGAATATTTTAACGTGCAGGTAAAGAAACAATGATTCTGTCCTTAGAACACATACCACCTCTCATTTGTTCCCTGGCACAGCCCATCTCTAGGAGCAGAAGTGGACTGTGACATGAAATGTGCTCGATGTCCCTGAACACTGTGTTCTGCATTTCAGGTTTACTGCCAGGAAACGACTTAGCTTTAAGGTTGGTTTTCTTTTTGAATCACCTGTATTGAGATATAATATAAATATACTGAAACACACCCACACGAAGGGCACAGTTTTTCAGTTTTGACAAATATGCATGTCTGCATAACCATGGCCGCAATCAAGGCATAGAATAATCCATCACCCAGCAAGGCCTCTGAGGATACGAGTTCACAGCCTACAGCCTCGCTGCCGGTCTCGCGATACAGCCTCTGTGCTCAAATCCCAGGAAGGTGTCCAGGCCACATGCCTCATGCCTCCACAGACACAGTGGCACCTGCATCAGCCATAGGGGTGGCCGGGGGCTCTGCGCTCCCCTTGATCCGCCACACTTGGAGGCTACCAGTCTGCCACTTGTGGGTGAGGGAACTGAGGCTCAGAGCATGGGCGTAGTGCCTCGGCACTGGTCCTGAGCTCGTGGGCCTCCAACCCATCCCTGGTGATCACTGCCCAGACCTGATCCCATAGGGCAGAAGTGTGACGATGTCTGGCCCCTTCCCCGGGTGTTGTCTGTCCTTCCTGCCCACCGCCACCTGCTCTGTCCGGCTAAGTAGACGTCCCACTGCTGTGGACACCCTCTCTCTAGTTCCCGCGTCCTCAGTCTCAGGACCAAGTGTGCGTGAAAACAGCACCTGGCCATGGAAACTCACCCTGGAGGAGGAAGATAAACCAAGTGCTTGATGAAGTTAACTGAGGCGGTTGCAGAACAGGATAGGAAGGTGGGGAGATACCTGTGACTGCCCAACTCCATCGCTGGACTCACAGATGATATTGACCAGCAGCTGTCCCCTCATCCCCTCCTTCTAGCAAGGACCAGGAAGAGCAGACCCCTCAGAAGAGCAGAGGTTTGAGAAGGACTTAGACAAAAAGCGTAAAAGAGGCCGTGCGAAGACAAGGCAGCGTGGAGCCAAGGGGACACGCTGCCTGTTTCCTTGGAGGAATTGGGGAGGGGCCTGCGGTGTGGCTGCTCAGATAGGTAGCATTACCTCGCTGTGGGGTAGTGCGATCATTTACCCAGGTGCCCCTGAGCACCATGTGTGGAGTTCCACCCTTAGGGCATCACCAGATGTGTGTCTGGGTCATGCAGGGCCCAGGAGATGACCTGACTGGAGAGGTAAAGTGTGTGGTCTGGGGATTGAGGGCTACAATCAAACGTTGGTAGAGTTGGTCATCCTGTGACCTTTAGAGAGAGGGGTTCCCAATTCACCTGTGGGAGAACCGGGTTCTAACAACCTGCTGACACTGAGCCACCTGACCCTCGATATGGGCAGCTGAGACTGCGTGAGGACAGGAATGGTAGCGTCCAAGCCTCCTGCCAACTTCCTGAGAGTCCGCCCAAGGAGGCCTCGTGACCACCTATCTGAGGTGCAGCCCCACTGCAATCTGCCTGTGCCCTCCTACCTGCACTGTGTTGTAGACTCATATCCAGAACTTGACGGCCAGGGACAGGGACATAGATGACAGTAGGTTTAGGGAGAGGACGGCAATGGGGTTCCATCAGGCTGCATCTGAGGAATCTTCATGTATCTGAAAAATGAGCCTAGAGTTCAGATGCAAGGCCGGTGCTGATGGACGGAAGTGGGAGTTGGAACCGCAGAGCGAGGCCTGTCTGGGAAACACGCGAGGCTCCTGGATGCTGTGGGTTGAATGTCCGCCGGTTTTTGGAGAGGACCAGATGTGAACGCAGCATGACTTTGACCAACCCTGGGAGTCGGCTCAGCCCTGCCCCGGCCAGCTGTGTGTCTTCGAGTGCTCTAAAGGTGAGGTGCGATTGTCCTTAAGGCATTTAGGGTTCTTCGAAGTTACACACACGAGAACCCAGTGGTTTTAGGCATTCAGTCCAAACTGCCATCCAGCAGTGGGAATCGGGGCTGAGCTGGCCCACCCCCGGGGAATAGTGTGGTCAATGTCCAGCAGAGCCAGCTGTGGTCCTGAGTAAAGGGGGAAATGGATGATTAGGAAGAACAAGTGGGGTTGTCCTCAGCCCCTTCAGCCAAGCATGGCAGAAGCTTTGCCTGCCAGTCAGAGCTGGAACATTCCCACGGGACCTTGTAGGGGCCGCCTGGCCCATGTCCCACACGAGCAGGGACAGCTGCTGGGTAATGATGTAGGCACAAGGTGAGACACACAGCTGTCTTCGGAGCAAACTCACAGGGAGCTACACTTCTGCAGTCTGCTCCCAGCCAGATGTGGGGCCAAGATTCAAATCCCAGCAGATGGCTCTACAGGGCCCATCCTTCCCACACCATCCTGACCCCACTCCCTGTTGGGAGGGCAGCACTCCCCGTGGACAGGGAGAAGGTGAGGCCCGGCTCCAAGACTTTGCTGCATTGCCCAGCTGTGTGGCCCATCCCAGCAGCTCAGATTTTCACTTGGAGAGAGAGCCCAGGCCCCAGTATAAGTGCCTTCTTGGGGGACAATGAACAGTTGGACGACCTCTGACCAGGAGACCTGAGGGGTGTTGGATACATGCAGCTCTCAAGTTGGAAACGCAGGATGCAAACCCCTTCCCCAGATCCCGAGGCTCCCCTTCTCGCTGATGCACACTGGCCGCAGGACACATCTTATCATCCCCCTACCCTCCGGTCAGTGGGCTTGCCGCGGTCGATGAGCCCTTGACCGTCCCTGGACTAGATGGTTAGTCCCAACACAAACCACTTTGGGTTCACTCAGAGGGCATGTTTTCTCTGGCAACTGCACAGAATCACTATAAATATCTCTGCTGAGGAACAGGATGGGCACAGCACAGATGATACAAAAATACCTGGTGGTCCCCCGTCACTGCCCCCACACCAAAATAAGTTAAAAGACGGTTCTTGAGAAATTGATGCCAAAAGTTATTTATGATCACTTGTCTTTTATTTTTAATTTTAATTTTTTTTTGTTTTTTTTTGTTTTTAGCAAAAGCATGTTTTAAACCATTTACTGGAAACTGGTTAAAAATTAAGGCACTCCAAACTCTCATGGCCACTTTTCTACTTAATTTCCTAAAAGAGCAATTCAAAATCACATGGGGATTCACATGATTTTGGCTGACAGTCGAGTAAATTGCGTGAAGCAGAGACTTATAAGTACTTTTGAGTGAATAAATACACGATACGTAGATTAGAAAGGGTGCCTGAGGGCCGTCGTAATCAACCACACAGTTATTCTGAGACCTCAATGCGACCTCACATATGTAAGTGCCAAGCAATCTGAGGCTCTGAATAGGGTCCCCATGAAGGTCCTTGTGAAGCGTGACCTCGTGGAGGACACTACTGTAGTGGGGGGTGATGCTGATGCAGCAGCTGTCACAGCTTCCCTCCGTGATGCTAGAACCCTGTGTGGTGGGAAGTGTCCCTCGCCACATCATGCAGCTTGAGAACCTGTGGCTCTTAGCAGTCAACTGCAAGACCCAGTTGACTCTGCTCACAAGTGGCAGAACTGGGACTCCCGCTGGAGTCAGCCTCGGGCCACCACTGTCTCTCTAGCCCGAGGCTCCCTCTTTCCAGGGAAAAGAAGCTGAGTCTGGGCATCCTGTAGGAAAGAAAAACAGGATTGTGAAAAGTAAGACGCTTGCCAGCCCACAAAGGGACTGCAGGGGGCAGTGACCCCTCCCGCGGTGGGCTGTGAAACTGGGGCAGAGGAGTTTGTGAGGGAGGGGCCTGTGAATCTTCCCCCTAGCTCACCGCAAGGAGGCCCGCAGCCAATGTCTGTGGCTTGCTGCCTGCTTCCGTAGTCAGCCCAGCTTCCTCTCAGGGACATTTGAAATTGGACCCATTCACTGATGCAACGTCTCTGAGCCACCATGTAATTATTTACTTATGTGAGGTATGACTGACGTACGACATGTATTAGTTCCAGGCATACAGCATGGTGACTTGATATCTGTGTGTACTGTGACGTGATCACCAGAGTAAGTCCAGTCACCATCCAGCCCCACACAGAGTTACATAATTGTTTTTCGTGATGAGAACTTGGCACCTTCCTAACAGGCAACACAGTGTTGATGACAGTCCGCATGTTGTACGTCACGTCCAAAGATGTATGTGTTTTACGCCTGGGAGTTTGCACCTTCCACCCGCTTCACCTGTTTTGCGCCCCCTGCCCCACCTCTGACAACCACTAGTTTCTGCTTCGGTTCTGTGAGCTCAAGTCCCACTGAGAGTCCGTGTACAGGTGAGGTCATGCAGACCTTGCTTTTCCTATCTGATTCACTCACTCACTGTAACACCTTAAGGTCCAACCATGCTGTCTCATATGGCAGGGCTGCCTTTTTCATGGCTGAGTAATATTCCACTGCATGTATGTACTGCCTCTTTTTCATCTGTCATTTTCTAACATCTTGCCCCCACATCCGTACAAAGGCTCATGTGCCTGCACACCTCCCAGCAGGGCTGGGCTGTCTCCCTGGTGCCCCAGTTGCCTGGAATATGTGATATGATTGACAGCTGGACTTTCAAACTTTTCAGCATGCCTCCCCGCACCTAGATTCTTTTACCTGGAGATGCCTGCTCTTCATCGCTCCCCTTTGCTTACTTCTGGCTCTAGATCCATTCCTCTGCCTTCTGGTTTTGGCCTGCTGCCCCTCCGATGTCCTGCCTTGATGGTTTTTTTCTTGGGCTCATCTTGGGTTCCATCTGCCGATGGGCCACACTCACGGTTTGGGATCTGTTTACTCTGGACAACTTATAAAGTACTCCTCAGACAAGGAGCCCAGATGTGCACATGTCAGCCCCCAGGATGGGGAGGAACAAGATGTACAGGGGCTTAGAACAAAGGGGAATGCCAGGGACGTGTGCACCTCAGTGCCCCCGCCCAACCTTTGTCACTTACTTGAGCCTGCTCTTCTGTAGGTAGGACACTCGTGTCTACCTTGTGAGTTATCAGGCAATGTTTACAAAGGGCAGGGTATTGTGATTGTTGATTGTGGGTGCTTAGATGATGCCTCTGAGATCCCGCAAGGGCTGGATGATAAGGAGAGATGGAGAGAGAGGTGAAGCCAGCTCTACTGGAAGGAGAGGCGCAGGGGACACCATGCGGGGTGGAGGCAGGTCTGGGAAGTACAGCTTTGGTTGAACTCTTGGGCCCCAGGACCTGTACTGCAGGGAGCTCACCCCAGGTTGTGTGTGGGAGCTCCTTGTGGATCCCAGAATACAGACCTGACCTGTCTAGCACGTCTTTAAACTCTGGGTGGTCTAATCTCCAGCAGACTTTCTTCATTATGCCTGACCCTCCCGGCCTCTCAGAAGGAAGGATGAATGTGGCAGAGGGGGTTGGGTGTCCCGACATTTTGGACAGAAACAACATGATAAACCCTTAGGACCTGCCATCATCCATGCAGAGCCCAGCCGAGACCTGCAAGTCACAACAACCTGCCCCACATCACACTCCTGATGTGTCAGTAGTCATGCAATGTGTCTCAGAGTTGGTTGGACAGTTCGTGTGTACCCTGAAAGCCAACTTCCTGAAGAGATGGACCTGCTTGGGGAAGCTGAATGGTAGCCTCTGGTGTTCAAGGACTTTACGACGTCTAACCCCACTTTCCTCGCCAATTCGTCCCTGGAGCACTGCTCTCGCACATAACAGTCATGATTGAGGTCAATTCTTGGCTTACAAAGAAGACGACTAAGGGAGAGGGGCTGAGAGAGGGAGAAGGAAGCACACAGATTTCAAAGATACCACATGACAGCTGATTTGATAAAGAATCTGATTTAGGGTCTTCTGCATTAGATCCGGAAGGATTGGGACATAGCAGGAAGGGGACCACGTGACACTCAGGAACAGACAAGTAGTGGAGAGAGGGCAGGGTTGGACACCAAGGTGCTGTCCACACAGGACACCCTGGCTGGGTGGATGCGTGGTGGGCAGTGGGCAGCGGGTGGCAGGCACGTGGTGGATGGCGGGCCTGTGGTGGGCAGCGGGCAGTGGGCGCGTGGTGGGTGATGGGTGTGTGTGGTGGGCTGTGAACTGTGGGCAGAAGGAACAAACTCTTTGTACAGCCAGGTGTTTGTAACCTGGGTTATGTGACCCCGAGCATCCCATACTGGGGGCACAGTGGTAGGGAGTGAGCTGTTCTTCTTTCCCAATGTTTGTGTTGGGGGTTGTCACCCACCTCGTGCCAGTTGGGAGGTTAGTTTTCTCCATTCTCCCAGCACATGCTGGCCAAGCGCCCACATGCTCCATTCTTGGGGCTCAGTGACAAGCACAATCTCTCTTCACAGGAGCTTGTGGTCCTGGGGAGGAGACAAACTCGAGTCACGTAGTCACACAGGTGTATGTCAGTAGGCGTCAGCGATCGAGGGAGACACGCACTCCATAAGGACAGGGTTCCACCCTGTGTCTCCACAGCAGCCCTTCTCTGAGGAAGTGAAACAGAACCCAGTTCTGGGAGCTGAGTGGGCTGAGAATTGAGAAGATGCAGGAAACAGGAGGCTGCAGGCACAGAGGCAATGTGGTGGGAAGGGATCCCCGTGAAGGGCAGGTTGTGGGACAGAGGCAGGAAGGGAGCATGGGGCTGGTGGGGTTTGCAAAGCGCGATCGGGAGGACGCTGAGGCTTAGGGAACATGAGTGTTTGAACACTGCTGCACAGCCACAGAGGTTGGTCCTGGTGCTCAGACCCCATTGCTGGGAAGGGTTGTGGTCCTTATAGATGTTGTTCAAGTGTCAGGGGCTTTGTTGGCGTGAGTGCCTGGGGAGGTGCCTGTCCTTGCTCATTGAAACACCAACATGTCACAAACCGCTATCCAGCACCTGGAACATATGCGTAGCGCCGCGGTTTGTCTCACAGGGCCGGGAGCACCGCTGAGGTGTGTGCACAGTGCCCAGCCACGCCCTGTGCATGTTTCTGGGGTCTTCCTGGTTGGTGATGCCACACGAGCAAGAACGAGCAGCGCCCTGTTGAGGTGAAAGTACATCTCCTGCCGGTGGCCAGGCGCTGGCTGGCTGCCGTGTCCTCCATCGGTGTCCCGAGCTGCCGTCTCATCTGCACTGCCCTGGCTCCTTGCCTCGTGACCTCCAGCCTCTTCGCCTGCCCTCATGGTTTCCATCTGGCCTGGCGGCTCACCACTCAAACTCTCACAGCTTTCAGCCTCCACTTTCCTCTTGTGGACATAGCATCTCTCCCCTTGGACTTGGGGGAGTCCTTGATAGTTGGCAAAGTAACTATCTCGTTCTTTCCTGAAGGGCGGTCAGGGTAGACCTGGCCAGGGAGCTGGGTGGCGCGGAGGTCTAAGTGATGGGGAGAGAGCTCTGGCAGCAAGTGGACCTGAACCTTGGCCAGAGTTTGAATCCTGGTTCCACCAGTTCCCAGTA